>NW_026262684.1:1602107-2202107 GCF_021869535.1 Mytilus californianus
TAACACACGTACATAAATCGACGTACGTTCCTAATTGGGACGGTTATTGCCAACCTGAGACTACTATAACACAGTGTTATAGTAGCCTCAGTGCCAACGGATGACTTTTGTTAAATACCAGGGGCGGATCTAGGATTTTGGAAAGGGGGGCGTAGTATGTTAAATTCGCTGAGCGGAGCGAGGCGAAATTTTTTTTTTGGACCTTTTTTGGGCTTAAAAACATAAAATAAGTGTAAAATGCACATTTTTAGTGACGGTTTCTAACGTGGGGTATGTATATTTTATAGTTAAAATGTAAGCTTGGGTTGGACATTTTTGATGCCGCATTCTCCCCATTAATTGTCTATTATAAAATGATTGAATGGATCTAAAGCTATATATGTACTAATATATTTGATGTGGGATTTGTCAGTAAAAAATGGACATGGAAAATTCTCGTTTGTTGTATGGTTAGTTAGCATAACCTCAGATTACTTGTTGTAAACATGATATACGGCTATTTAATGAAGTTTATAATACGACCGACACGAACAAAGACAAACAAGCAATTTTTATCTAAATGTTTGGTTGAAATGTTTCACTCAACAAGGGAAGTGAGGGGTTCCAAATCAACCAAAGGCTACGAATGAGTCTGAAAATCAAATGACAACGAAGTTGTGAATGACGGTCGACAAATGGAGACATAAAGGCCACACCCAGCAGGCAGGTTGCAGTTGGGCCTTGAAAAAAGTATTCAGTATATCATTTCGGCGAAACAGACATTCCGGTCAGATATGGCATTTACATGCAACCCCCCCCCCCAAAAAAAAAAAATTACGCCCGTTTTTTATTCACCATGTTCATTTAATGCTGAATAATTCTGTTGGATTTTTTTTCTTATAGCAGAAAGGGGACACGATAATTGTTTTCATTACAGATACGGCCAGACATTTTGTTTAAGGCAAAAATCAGGGTCAGATTTTTTTCTATAAAATATCTCAGACTGCCCTATCAAATCAAATGGTCCGTACCTTAGACTTTAAATATATCTAGAGCTTACTGACTGGGGATCATTATTCAGCAATGTTATTAATTGGCTGGGGCGTGTGGGGTTACACATATTTTCGTAGGCAAATAATATTGCCGTGGAACTTTTTTTTTCATGAGAGTGTAATAGAGTATTACTTTCTGTTGAGTGGAAACATAAAATAGAAGTCAATACGTTCTTGCTCAGTTCTTTGTCGCTTTGAAGGCGTCATGCTTGTCATCTTCCGCCTAAGCAATGTGTTACTGTAATTTGAATTTCAAAATGACTGAGTGACGTTTCAAACGTACTGATCAACCCCACCGTAGCGAAACACATGACTGACATAATCAATAATATATTACAGTAAATACGAGCGAAAAATATCTTTATAAGTAAAGAATTGTCGTATAAAAATTAAATACACGGCCGGGAAATGGCAAAGTTCACGAAGTCCAGTCTGATTCATCATTTTACAAAAAAAAAAAAGTTCAAGCAAATACGCCCTCTACGCCCCCCTCTGGATCCGCCACTGATAAACATTCAATGTTCTTATATTTATGTTGATCTGCAGTAATGTTATAATAATAGTAACACAGTACGATATAGTAATTATAGATTAATCTGTTTTAAATGTATTTTGTTATATTTTGTAGGGTTTATAATTATATGATTACATCATTGTTGAATAAAGAACCCTAGGAAAAGATGAAATGGACTTGTTGTTATTTGATTGTTCAGAAATTCACCTTTTACATTATCAGTTCAAGCAAAGAGGGGGCGTACGCCCTCTACGACCCCCTCTGGATCCGCCACTGGGAAGGGATCATATAAGCAGATGATGTTATTAGTAAAGAAAGGGTCAATAGAGACACTTTCTATTGTGCCTAAAAGAAGAGGTCATATCAGCAGGTGATGTTATAAGTAAAGAAAGGGTCTATAGAGACACTTTCTATGGTGCCTTTAGGAAGGGGTCATATCAGGAGGTGATGTTATAAGTAAAGAAAGGGTCAATAGAAACACTTTCTATGGTGCTTTTAGGAAGGGGTCATATCAGCAGGTGATGTTTTAAGTAAAGAAATGGTCAATAGAGACACTTTCTACTGTGCCTATAAGAAGGGGTCATATCAGCAGGTGATGTTATAAGTAAAGAAAGGGCCAATAGAGACACTTCCTATAGTGCCTAAAGGAAGGGGTCATATCAGCAGGTGATGTTATTGTGATAGTGTGGATTTTTATCATATTAATCATTTATATATCTATTATGTTTTATAGGTTATTCTGAGACACCATTAATTATATTCTTTCATTTGCAGAGTAGTTTACTTAAGTTTACCTTTTTTCTATTGATTGTCTATTGATTATTCATTGATCCATAAAATCTAACTGTTTACCTTGTAGCATTTACCTATTATTGAATTTACTATCAGTACTCACTGTTCACTAGAGTGTATAGGTTTTCTTGTATTCTGATTGGTTTATAAAGCCTTGCCCCCAGTTTGGTGGTAGTTTTGAAAACAGTAATGGAGGCTTGATGTCTTTGTTGTGATCTTGATATATTTGTATGTTTTGGTGCACTTTGTGCTCATAGACTTTATATTGTGTTTGATTAGTAGTTCCATAAGTTCTATGGATTAGTATAGTGATAGAATTCATCCTGGAACAGGACATCATGACTTCATATGGTAAGTTACATTTTGTACTCTTTGAGGTGTCTTGGATGAACTAGATCCTTAACTTTGAAATGTATTTGTATTACATTCATTTGGTAAGATTCCCAGCCCAATGAATGAGTGTGCTTTGAGTGATGATTGAATCTGATTTATTTTAGAGATTTTAGTATAAATGTTGGAAAGGGAGATTTAGTCGATTTTTATGAATGACCTTGACCTTTTGTCATGCAGTCATGAAATGACAGTGGTATATCCAATGTGATGTCATTAACAGTACAATTGTACTTGTACTTAATGTTTTAGTATTGAAATAAGATTAATTATTTATAATTGTAAATTCGAGACGAAAGATAAAGATTAGAAATAGTTTAAATATGAATTGTATAATGTCTTTAAGAATATTAAAGTCAGATTACTTATTATTGTCATATATTGTTTACAGAACCATATTTGATGTGAATCTCTGTTACCATTACTGTAGACGTATGAAGATCGTTACTGTTAATATTATGTAGACTGTCGATGTTAGTTATTAAACTCAGTTCCACAGACTGGTGAGTTTATGTTTACTTAAAATAGCATAATATATATATTGTTCATGTAAGACAGTGAAGAGCATTTGATATTATGTAGAGTTATCTACCGTTGATATGTATATATATGTTATGGTTATTTGTAGAATATGGATTTACATATATCTATTTAGTTGATTCAAATAGTGTTATATGATCTTGACATTATAGTAGTATGTTTAATCGTCAAAGCTGATGATTTTATATGAACGATGAATGAATATTTGCAAGTGTTAAATATCATCATGTCACCTTGTGTATTGATATTATAGAAGAACTATAAACATTCAATGTTCTTATATTTATGTTGATCTGAGTAATGTTATAATAATAGTAACACAGTACGATATAGTAATTATAGATTAATCTGTTTTAAATGTATTTTGTTATATTTTGTAGGGTTTATAATTATATGATTACATCATTGTTGAATAAAGAACCCTAGGAAAAGATGAAATGGACTTGTTGTTATTTGATTGTTCAGAAATTCACCTTTTATTTTGGCGCCCACGTTTTGAAGAACCTGGCATGTACAGCAAATATGAATGAAGTTATTGAAAAGATGATGAGCAGTACTAGATATTGACTATTTGTACTTGGTTCGATGTGTGAAAAAAAAAATATATAACGTTTTTACCTGTATTGATTAATCACATACGATTATAAAGACTAACTGTATTAGTGATTAGTAGTAATACATAGATAAAATAGATTGACAGTGTATAGATATATAATTACCTACACTGTTTAAACTAAATTATTGTCAGTGTATTGTATTGTACTTTGAATACGTTGTGTATTTATTTGGAAAATAGTTTTGCAACTACAACCTTAATTGGTATTAACAGATACAGATAGAGACTGTTTAATGAACATATAGACTACATGTTTTAATTTCTGTGTGTATGATATATTGACAAGTTTCATTTGATTGTTTATTTTTTTGTGAATCAATTTTCTGAAAAGTGTGGACACAGATTGGTGTATATTTTTGTATTATTTTTTTTTTATTCAAAAGAGGAAAAGTTTCTTTAATTTTTTTTCTTTAAATTTCATTTCCATTATTTTTTTTTTATTCAAAATTTGAGCCTATTCATTTCTTTGGAAATTCTGTTATATATTATTTGGAGTAATACTGTACTATTTACTAGGTGAAGCTATATTGTATTTACGTTGTGTCATATTTATATATATCTGAAATTACTTGATGTGTCAATATAGATATAAATTGATATTTCTGTAATTGTGTAATAAAGAATAAACTACATATATGTACAAGTGAGCGAAAGCGAGTCCCACTTAGCATTACATAGTCTTTTTGAGAATACCATCAGGTAAATAGCAGAACACTAGAAGTATACATTAGAAGTATAATAGGCCATATTATTCATGTAGCACATTATGATTTGAGATATTCTTATACAGCAGGTTAGTAATCAGTAAGCCATACCCAGTTGTATTTTCCTTTCGGTTTAGTGTTCATCTGACAGATATTTTAGCCTATAGTGGAAATAGGTATCCACATTAAGTAAGTATAAACTTTAGTTCACATAAACCAGGATTACTTGTGATTAGCAACCAGAAGTTGTAAAAAACAGGTATTTATTGGTTTCGTTTGGTTAACTGTTGTCCTTGGTTATTGTTGACTGGTGTTTGAGACTGAGTTGTATAGTTGTACATCTTTGTAGTTCTAGTTTCTTGCTACTAGGTATAACTTTTGGTTGTTCATATATTGGTGTATTGTGATCACACATAGGTAAGATAGTGAATGTGTGATTGAAGACACAGATGAATTACAAAGGAAGGGTGAGTAATTAGTTTTTGTTTTACTTTGTCAGATTAGTTTTATATTTGAGGATAAGTAGTTCGGTATAGAAGATTTCGTATATAAGCTACATATTACATAGTATTTATTGATATGCATATATAGTTAATCAGGCAATTTTTATTTCAGGTTACTGACATTGCTTTCACCATTCTAATTTTTATTTTACTTTAATTGTAGGTACTTAATAACATATTTTGGTATTCATTGTAGCATTAATTCTCATGAATTTTGAGTATATTACTTTCAGATTATTTTTTCTTACACTGAATTTATATCAGTTGTCTATTATCATGGATACGTCAGTTGATTTAACAGAAGAGGAAGTTCGGAACATCATTGCTGCCTTCAAAGATATGCATATGAGGACAAATGCAGAATCTCCAGATGCATTTAAAGATTGGATAAAGGAGTTTTCAACACAAAAATCATTATACACTGGATATATACCAAGGATTCCTACTTTCTCCGGAGACAATAAAGGAGACAACACATATGAAGTATGGAGATATCAAGTGTTATGTCTTATTATAGAGAACTACGCACACGAAGTTATTGCTCAGGCCATTAGACGTTCACTTAGAGGAGAACCGAGCAAAGTAGTCATGCGATTAGGCCCTAAAGCTACTGTCGACGACATCATCGACAAAATGGATAGCATTTTTGGAATTGTAGATCCAAAGGAAGCGTTATTGGCACAATTTTACACAGCTAGACAAGAACAAGATGAAGATGTTTCCACCTGGGGATGTCGCCTAGAAGACATTTTCAACAAAGCTCGCAGACAAGGAAAGATTTATGAATGTAAAAGGTGAATTTCTGGACAACCAAATAACAAGAAGTCCATTTCATCTTTTTTCAGGGTTCTTTATTCAACAATCAGTGAGTCATTTTACAACAGACATTTGAGATCAACACCGATTAAATCACTTACCCGTATATTGAAGATAGAATGTGCAGACGGACAATCAATGCCTTATCTTGGTTACATCGAAGCAGACCTTCAGCTACATGGAATATCTTCTATAAGATCATTATATCCAGGCATATTTCTAGTAATACCGGACAGCGAATACAACACAACTGTACCATTATTGATAGGAACAAACATCATGTCAGGAATAATGCAGGAGGTAGAACAGAACACTGGACCAAGGTATCTACAAGAAGCTAATCTACATACTCCATGGTATTTGGCATTCCGATGCATGAATCTTAGAAACAAGGAATTCGAAAAATGCCATAACCGATTAGCAGTTGTGAAATCCGCTGAAACACACTCGATTACAATACCAGCTAACTCACAAGTTGTAATCAATGGATATTTAGATAAAAAGCTTCAACAACAACAGATGTGTGCTATACTACAGCCAACTTTTAATTCAGCTTTACCAGAAGATTTAGATATAATGCCAACAGTAATTACTTATGATTATCAACATCGAGGAAGTATACCTATACATATATCAAACGTTACAAAAAGAACCGTTACACTACAACCGCGAGCTCTTATTTGCGAAATTCAACCAGTTGACATTGAAGATATTGTTACACCGGAGGACACAGAATTTAAAGATATCATGAAGGACAATAAATTACCGATTGATAATTTAACTGATGATGACTATGAAAGAGGAAAAGAGCTCATACACAGGTACCAAGATATATTTTCAACTGGAGACGATATTGGACACACTTCAGCAGTACGTCACCGTATCGACTTGATAGACAATGTTCCATTTAAGCAGCGTCACAGACGAATACCACCATCTATGCTGGAAGAAGTCCGTAACCATTTACAACAACTGTTATCAGCAGGAGTGATAAGACGATCCCATTCACCCTGGTCATCGAATGTGGTATTGGTACGGAAAAAGGATGGAAAGCTTAGAATGTGTGTAGACTACCGTCAGCTTAACCTAAAGACCATCAAAGACTCTTATGCGCTTCCCCGCATTGAAGAGATTCTGGATTCCTTAGGAGGCAACACATATTATACAGTGCTAGATATGAAGAGCGGTTACCATCAAGTAGAGATCAAGAAGAACGTAAACAACGCACCGCCTTCACCGTTGGACCATTATGATTTTTCGAGTTCAACAGACTTCCATTTGGACTCTCCAACGCACCAGCTACGTACCAAAGACTCATGGAAGAATGCTTAGGCGATTTACACACACGTATATGTTACATTTACCTGGACGACCTTATTATCTTCTCGAAGTCCATAGATGAACACCTTGTACGCCTAGAAAGAGTTTTCCAGCGACTTCGTGATGTAGGACTTAAGCTATCACCTAAGAAATGTTCATTCTTACAGAGAAGGGTAAAGTATATTGGACACATTGTTGCTGCTGATGGTGTAGAACCAGATCCTGAGAAAGTGGAAAAAGTAGCCAACTGGCCAAGACCAAAGACTCCAGGAGAAGTCCGTCAGTTCCTGGGATTTGTTGGCTATTACAGGAAATTTATCAGGGATTTTTCAAAGATAGCACGACCATTAACAGATTTGATGCCAACGACTAGTAAGAAGAAAACCAGAGGAAAGACGAAACCAATAGAAACAACATCTTGGCACTGGAACAAAGAACAGAATGAAACCTTTGAGACAATGAAATCACACTTGTCATCACCGCCAATTCTTGGTTTTCCTGACTACAAGCAGCCTTTCGAAGTGCACACAGATGCATGTCAGACAGGACTTTTAGCCGTTTTATACCAGCAACAGGGAGAACACAAGAGAGTTATAGCTTATGCCAGCCGAGGTCTCTCAAAGACAGAACGGAATTACCCAGTCCATAAACAGGAATTCCTAGCACTAAAGTGGGCAGTTACAGAGAAGTTTGGAGATTATCTTCAGGGAAACAAGTTCACCGTCTATACAGATAATAATCCATTGAGATACGTATTGACGTCTGCGAAGCTTGATGCGACAGGTCACAAATGGATTGCTGCTTTAGCTGCCTTCGATTTCAACATCATATACAGACCAGGCCGTAACAATGCCGACGCTGATGGGTTATCAAGATTGCCAGCTATTACCAGTCAACAAGATTGCATACCAGATGTACAAGAGCATACTAAAGATCCAACAAACATCTCAACAGAAAGTGTGAAAGCTATTTGTGGTTCGATACAACGACAACCATATGTAGAATGTCTTGCAGTAACTGCAAAGGATCTTACTAGTAAAGTGGATACAGCATCAACCAAAAAGATCGACATCAGAGAAGAGCAACTACGTGATCCAGTGATAAGAACTTGGATAAATTATCTATCGCATGGACAGAGACCACGAAAGGAAGATATGCCGTCTTCACTTGCTCATAACCAGCTCTTCAACAACTTTGACAAATTGGTTATACAGAATGGAATCCTTTACCGTAGAACAACTGTTAATGGAGACATTAAAGATCAGCTTGTCTTACCATACTCACAGATACCATCAATACTCCGTTCTCTTCACAACGACATGGGTCATCAAGGTCGTGATAGGACAACATCATTAGTGAAGGACAGATTTTATTGGCATGGAATGACAAAGGATATAGATGAATGGATTCAAAAATGCCCAAGATGTTTAAAAAGAAAACAGTTACCCAACCAAAGAGCTCCATTGACGAACATCCGAACAACACAACCAATGGAAATAGTTTGTATGGATTTCCTTACACTAGAACTTTCTAAAGGTGGTTTCCAGCACATCTTGGTGATAACCGACCATTTTACAAGATACGCCCAGGCGATACCAACTAAGAACATGAGTGCAAGAACTACAGCAGAAGCGTTCTTTAACAACTACGTGATCCACTATGGTCTACCAGAACGCATACACTCGGACCAAGGAGGAAACTTTGAAAGCCGTCTAATGAAAGAACTTTGTAACATAACTGGTGTCAAGAAGTCAAGAACAACACCATACCATCCCATGGGTAATGGCCAATGCGAGCGAACGTTTTAACCGCACATTATTGAATATGCTTGTCACACTACAGAATCATCAGAAAGCCGATTGGAAATCATACCTTGGTCCAATTGTTCACGCATACAACAGCACGAAACAGGAAACAACTGGATTTTCACCATTTGCTCTGATGTTTGGCAGAGAACCACGCCTGCATATAGATCTTGCACTAGGATTAGAAACATCGAAAGAACAGAAGACAAATACGAAGTATATTGAGAACTTAAAAGAAAGACTGAAGAAATCTTATGAGTTAGCTACGAATTCAGCAAAGATAGCTCAAGGACGTCAGAAGAAACATTATGACAGCAAAGTGCGTGGAGCCATATTACACCCAGGCGACCGAGTACTCGTAAAGATTCTGAGTTTCGATGGGAAGCACAAGCTATCTGATAAATGGGAGAATGACAGCTACGTCATATTAGATCAGCCTAACTCAACTATACCAGTCTTCACAGTAAGGAAGGAAAACGGACATGAAAGAAAGAGAACCTTACATAGGAACCTTCTTTTGCCTATTGGTTCAGTCTCCATCGATGAAGAGGAAGAAAAGGAGAAGCCTAGACCTACTCCTGCACCACGATTAAGACCCAGGAAGAATAGAGAAACAGATCCACAACTAAAGCTTAGTCTTCATGATAGCACTCTGACAAGTTCTGACGAAGAAAGTGATGACGATTATTTGGTTTATGTGGTTAGAGAACCTGATGTTGATGACTTAAGTGCTCCACACAGTGCTATTGATGAGTTAGAAACTCAGGATGATGATGATACCGTTCAGGACGAGACTGATGACGATCAGGAACACGTTGCTGAACAGCAAGATACTGGAATTGAGGGTGACGACCGTCCATCTGAAGAGAGTGATACAGTTGATCCAGTACTTGAGCTTGATGAAGTGTCAGAGGCCGATCATCAAGTAGCTGACACTACATTATCTGATGATACAGAGGAACCTGGGCAAGATACCACTGTTGATGAAACAGTAGATAATGTCCCTCAACCGGACATTGCACCTTGGATAGAACCAAGAAGATCTGTACGTGCCAGAACATCGACGGCTTCCACGAAGTATAAGGACTTTATAGTTTCCAAGAAGATCCAGCCACAGCCTGATTGGAAGAGTAGAGCCGACTATCTGAAGGAGATTGCTTCTACCGGTGCTTTCAAAGGCATGGAGGACCAGATTCTAGCAGGTCTTTTGAAGATTGCCACTGAGAAGTGATGTTATATTTTACAGACGATCATTATTGATTACGAGGACGTCATATTTTTCTCAGGAGGAGGAGAGATATTTGTGATGTCATGGAAGACATTTTCCAACAGAGGGGAGGTTGTGATAGTGTGGATTTTTATCATATTAATCATTTATATATCTATTATGTTTTATAGGTTATTCTGAGACACCATTAATTATATTCTTTCATTTGCAGAGTAGTTTACTTAAGTTTACCTTTATTCTATTGATTGTCTATTGATTATTCATTGATCCATAAAATCTAACTGTTTACCTTGTAGCATTTACCTATTATTGATTTTAATATCAGTACTCACTGTTCACTAGAGTGTATAGGTTTTCTTGTATTCTGATTGGTTTATAAAGCCTTGCCCCCAGTTTGGTGGTAGTTTTGAAAACAGTAATGGAGGCTTGATGTCTTTGTTGTGATCTTGATATATTTGTATGTTTTGATGCACTTTGTGCTCATAGACTTTATATTGTGTTTGATTAGTAGTTCCATAAGTTCTATGGATTAGTATAATGATGGAATTCATCCTGGAACAGGACATCATGACTTCATATGGTAAGTTACATTTTGTACTCTTTGAGGTGTCTTGGATGAACTGGATCCTTAACTTTGAAATGTATTTGTATTACATTCATTTGGTAAGATTCCCAGCCCAATGAATGAGTGTGCTTTGAGTGATGATTGAATCTGATCTATTTTAGAGATTTTAGTATAAATGTTGGAAAGGGAGATTTAGTCGATTTTTATGAATGACCTTGACCTTTTGTCATGCAGTCATGAAATGACAGTGGTATATCCAATGTGATGTCATTAACAGTACAATTGTACTTGTACTTAATGTTTTAGTATTGAAATAAGATTAATTATTTATAATTGTAAATTCGAGATGAAAGATAAAGATTAGAAATAGTTTAAATATGAATTGTATAATGTCTTTAAGAATATTAAAGTCAGATTACTTATTATTGTCATATATTGTTTACAGAACCATATTTGATGTGAACCTCTGTTACCATTACTGTAGACGTATGAAGATCGTTACTGTTAATATTATGTAGACTGTCGATGCTAGTTATTAAACTCAGTTCCACAGACTGGTGAGTTTATGTTTACTTAAAATAGCATAATATATATATTGTTCATGTAAGACAGTGAAGAGCATTTGATATTATGTAGAGTTATCTACCGTTGATATGTATATATATGTTATGGTTATTTGTAGAATATGGATTTACATATATCTATTTAGTTGATTCAAATAGTGTTATATGATCTTGACATTATAGTTGTATGTTTAATCGTCAAAGCTGATGATTTTATATGAACGATGAATGAATATTTGCAAGTGTTAAATATCATCATGTCACCTTGTGTATTGATATTATAGAAGAACTATAAACAGGGGCGGATCTGGGATTTTGGAAAGGGGGGCGTAGTATGTTAAATTCGCTGAGCGGAGCGAGGCGAAATTTTTTTTTTGGACCTTTTTTGGGCTAAAAAACATAAAATAAGTGTAAAATGCACATTTTTAGTGACGGTTTCTAACGTGGGGTATGTATATTTTATAGTTAAAGTGTAAGCTCGGGTTGAACATGTTTGATGCCGCATTCTCCCCATTAATTGTCTATTATAAAATGATTGAATGGATCTAAAGCAATGTACTAATATATTTGATGTGGGATTTGTCAGTAAAAAATGGACATGGAAAATTCTCGTTTGTTGTATGGTTAGTTAGCATAACCTCAGATTACTTGTTGTAAACATGATATACGGCTATTTAATGAAGTTTATAATACGACCGACACGAACAAAGACAAACAAGCAATTTTTATCTAAATGTTTGGTTGAAATGTTTCACTCAACAAGGGAAGTGAGGGGTTCCAAATTTACCAAAGGCTACGAATGAGTCTGAAAATCAAATGACAACGAAGTTGTGAATGACGGTCGACAAATGGAGACATAAAGGCCACACCCAGCAGGCAGGTTGCAGTTGGGCCTTGAAAAAAGTATTCAGTATATCATTTCGGCGAAACAGACATTCCGGTCAAATATGGGATTTACATGCAAACCCCCCCCCCCAAAAAAAAAAATTACGCCCGTTTTTTATTCACCATGTTCATTTAATGCTGAATAATTCTGTTGGATTTTTTTTCTTATAGCAAAAAAGGGGACACGATAATTGTTTTCATTACAGATACGGCCAGACATTTTGTTTAAGGCAAAAATCAGGGTCAGATTTTTTTCTATAAAATATCTCAGACTGCCCTATCAAATCAAATGGTCCGTACCTTAGACTTTAAATATATCTGGCCCAAGACCACAATTAATGATCCCGCTTTTCGTTGTCCACGAATATAGTTCCTTTTAATTAGAGTGTATTTTTTCTTAATTTTTTTTCTTTCCCTTCCTCACTCATTTCTTAGTTTTTTGTGGGTGGAAATAAAAGGAGAGAGGTGAAATAAACTTTTGGATGTTGTATTTTAACTGATTTTGATATGGAAAGAGTGATTAGGCCAGGTGCAAAAAGGTGATATTTACAGTTTTCGGAACATCTCTTGGCTTGTCCATAGGGGTATGGATGTGTATTGGCTAAATTTGTAAGAGTCATTGGTTCAATCTTTCTGAATTTTGGATATATTTTTGGACTAGTACTATACATTACACACACAAAAGATTTGACAAAAATGCAAGGTGCAATTTTTTTTAATGAAACAAAACGTTATAAAGAACTAATAGGGGAATTTAATTGTGGTCTGTGGCCTAAGAGGTGAATTCAGGAAATATTGAATTTGTACTTTGACAACTTCACTGAATGATCTATTGGTATTAATTTGTCAAACTACATGAGAATAAATGATTTCCACTTTTATTTGATAGAAATTTTGTAAAAAAGTGACATTTCAGCCTACATGCCCAAAATTGAACTTTTTCAGTTGTTTCAATATTTTTACAAAAGTAGCATGCTTACTTTCTCTCTGACAGATTTTTCTGGTTTTCTATTTGTGTTTGTGGTATCTAATGTAGATGTTTAACTCATTTTTGTACACTGAACACAAAAAAAAGTAGATAAAATCAGAATAAGAGTGCAAAATGTGCTGCTTTAATGGTCTTAGTCTAACGGTCAATATGAAGCAAGTGAAAAATGAGGTTCTATGCACATACAAGTTGAATTCCTTTTAGCATATTTCACTGAATCTGTATCAAAAGCACTTATTACTGGTTGTTTGACCTTGTCTGTTTCACAGACTACCTTTATTTTATTTTGTTTGATAGCTAGTGGTTAAAATATTGGCCTTTTGAGGCTGAAATTTCATGCCGGTTTTAAAAAGTAAAGTAAATAACTTTGCTTCAAATCATACTGTCTACATATATAGTTGAAAGTGACAGTCATGTTACATCCAGGCTCCATGTTTTATCATATCTAAACAAAGATTTGAGCAAAAAGAAGCATATCTCTATCTACCATATCATTTATATGCTTTTTAATATGCAAATGTGGGGAACGACCTAAATTGACAACCTGTTGTTTAAGCTTGACATTGCTGAAGACAATTTTATTCACATGTGTTATGCTATTTGAAACTTATATTTCCATTAAAAGTACATTTATAACATGTAAAAGTTTTTTTATAACTTAACAACTTCAGAAAATTGTGGTAAGTGAAAAATATTACATTTCATATAAGGCCTCACATCATTTGAAAACCTCTATTTTTTGGCACAGGCTCATATAAAATTTACTTCTGACCATTTTTTATAAGTCTGAAACATGAAGTATGCTATCTGTTGCTTTTAATAGGTGATAACTTATACATAGAAACATTAAAAAATGTAAGTTTTGGTATATTTTGGTTTTTAGAAGCCCAAATTTGATAGTTGAAATTGTTCTAATTCAACGCCACAATTCAGCACCCAAAGTTCAGATATAAAAAATGCCACATTTTTTATAATTCGTATCATATGGCTTTGAAACTTTGTAAACTGTTTTATAATACACTAAGCTTAAATCATGCCAAGTATTATTAGAATTGGTCAAGTTTTAGACCCCTAATAGGCCCAAGACCACAATTAATGATCCCGCTTTTCGTTGTCCACGAATATAGTTCCTTTTAATGAGAGTGTATTTTTTCTTAATTTTTTTTCTTTCCCTTCCTCACTCATTTCTTAGTTTTTTGTGGGTGGAAATAAAAGAAGAGAGGTGAAATAAACTTTTGGATGTTGTATTTTAACTGATTTTGATATGGAAAGAGTGATTAGGCCAGGTGCAAAAAGGTGATATTTACAGTTTTCGGAACATCTCTTGGCTTGTCCATAGGGGTATGGATGTGTATTGGCTAAATTTGTAAGAGTCATTGGTTCAATCTTTCTGAATTTTGGATATATTTTTGGACTAGTACTATACATTACACACACAAAAGATTTGACAAAAATGCAAGGTGCAATTTTTTTAATGAAACAAAACGTTATAAAGAACTAATAGGGGAATTTAATTGTGGTCTGTGGCCATCTAGAGCTTACTGACTGGGGATCATTATTCAGCAATGTTATTAATTGGCTGGGGCGTGTGGGGTTACACATATTTTCGTAGGCAAATAATATTGCCGTGGAACTTTTTTTTTCATGAGAGTGTAATAGAGTATTACTTTCTGTTGAGTGGAAACATAAAATAGAAGTCAATACGTTCTTGCTCAATTCTTTGTCGCTTTGAAGGCGTCATGCTTGTCATCCTCCGCCTAAGCAATGTGTTACTGTAATTTGAATTTCAAAATGACTGAGTGAGGTTTCAAACGTACTGATCAACTCCACCGTAGCGAAACACATGACTGACATAATCAATAATATATTACAGTAAATACGAGCGAAAAATATCTTTATAAGTAAAGAATTGTCGTATAAAAATTAAATACACGGCCGGGAAATGGCAAAGTTCACGAAGTCCAGTCTGATTCATCATTTTACAAAAAAAAAAAAGTTCAAGCAAATACGCCCTCTACTCCCCCCTCTGGATCCGCCACTGATAAACATTCAATGTTCTTATATTTATGTTGATCTGCAGTAATGTTATAATAATAGTAACACAGTACGATATAGTAATTATAGATTAATCTGTTTTAAATGTATTTTGTTATATTTTGTAGGGTTTATAATTATATGATTACATCATTGTTGAATAAAGAACCCTAGGAAAAGATGAAATGGACTTGTTGTTATTTGATTGTTCAGAAATTCACCTTTTACATTATCAGTAAAGAAAAGGGAAATAGAGACACCTTTTTTATGCCTATAGAACGGGGTCATATCAGCAGGTGATGTTATAAGTGAAGAAAGGGTCAATAGAGACACTTTCTATAATGCTTATAGGAAGGGGTCATATCAGCAGGTGATGTTATAAGTAAAGAAAGGGTCAATAGAGACACTTTCTATTGTGCCTATAGGAAGGGGTCATATCAGCAGGTGATGTTATAAGTAAAGAAAGGGTCAATAGAGACACTTTCTATTGTGCCTATAGGACGGGGTCATATCAGCAGGTGATGTTATAAGTAAAGAAAGGGTCAATAGAGACACTTTCTATTATGTCTATAGGAAGGGGTCATACCAGCAGGCGATGTTATAAGTAAAGAAAGGGTCAATAGAGACACTTTCTATGATGCTTATAGGAAGGGGTCATATCAGCAGGTGATGTTATAAGTAAAGAAAGGGCCAATAGAGACACTTTCTATTGTGCCTATAAGACGGGTCATATCAGCAGGTGATGTTATAAGTAAAGAAAGGGTCTATTGAGACACTTTCTATTGTGCCTTTAGGAAGGGGTCATATTAGCAGGTGATGTTTTAAGTAAAGAAAGAGTCAATAGAGACACTTTCTATTGTGCCTATAGGAAGAGTTAATATCAGCAGATGATGTTTTAAGTAAAGAAATGGTCAATAGAGACACTTTCTATTGTGCCTATAAGAAGGGGTTATATCAGCAGTTGATGTCCTAAGTAAAGAAATGGTCAATAGAGACGCTTTCTTTGATGCCTATAAGAAGGGGTCATATCAGCAGGTGATGTTATTAGTTAAAAAAGGGTCAATAGAGACACTTTCTATTCTGCCTATAGGAAGTGGTAATATCAGCTTGTGATGTTATAACTAAAGAGAGGGTCAAAAGAGACACTTTCTATGGTGCCTATAGGAAGGGGTCATATCAGCAGGTGATGTCCAAAGTAAAGAAAGGGGCAATAGAAACACTTTCTTTGATGCCTATGAGAAGGAGTCATTTCAGCATATGATGTCCTAAGTAAAGAAAGGGTCAATAGAGACACTTTCTATGGTGCTTATAGGAAGGGATCATATCAGCATGTGACATTTTAAGTAAAGAGAGGGTCAATAGAGATAATTTCTGTAGTGCCTATAGGAAGTGGTCATATCAGCAGGTGATGTTATAAGTAAAGAGAGTGTCAATAGAGACTCTTTCTATTGACCCTCTCTTTACTTTAAACATCACCTGCTGATATGACCCCTTCCTATAGGAAAAAAGAAAGTGTCTCTATTGGCCCTCTCTTTTCTTAAAACATCACCTACTGATATGAACCCTTCCTATAGGCACCATAGAAAGTGTCTCCATTGACCCTTTCTTTATTTATTACACCACCTGCTGATATGACTCCTTCCTATAGGCATCATAGAAAGTGTCTCTGTTGACCCTTTCTTTACTTAGGACATCACCTGCTGATATGACCTTTCCTATAGGCACCATAGAAAGTGTCTCTTTTGACCCTCTTTTTACTTAGGACATCACCTGCTGATATGACCCTTCTTATAGGCACCATAGAAAGTGTCTCTTTTGACCCTCTCTTTACTTATAACATGACCTGCTGATATGACACCTTCCTATAGGCTTAATAGAAAGTTTCTCTATTGACCCTTTCCTTACTTAAAACATCATCTGCTGAAATGACCCCTTCTTATAGGCACAATAGAAAGTGTCTCTATTAACACTTTCTTTACTTATTACATGACCTGCTGATATGACACCTTCCTATAGGCTTAATAGAAAGTGTCTCTATTGACCCTTTCTTTACTTAAAACATCACCTTCTGAAATGACCTCTTCTTATAGGCACAATAGAAAGTGTCTCTATTGACACTTTCTTTACTTAGGGCATCACCTGCTGATATGACCTCTTCTTATAGGCACCATAGAAAGTGTCTCTTTGACCCTCTCTTTAGTTATAACATCACCTGCTGATATGACCCCTTCCTAAAGGCACAATAGAAAGTGTCTCTATTGACCCTCTCTTTACTTATAACATCACCTGCTGATATGACACCTTCCTATAGGCACAATAGAAAGTGTCTCTATTAACACTTTCTTTACTTATTACATGACCTGCTGATATGACACCTTCCTATAGGCTTAATAGAAAGTGTCTCTATTGACCCTTTCTTTACTTAAAACATCACCTTCTGAAATGACCTCTTCTTATAGGCACAATAGAAAGTGTCTCTATTGACACTTTCTTTACTTAGGGCATCACCTGCTGATATGACCTCTTCTTATAGGCACCATAGAAAGTGTCTCTTTGACCCTCTCTTTAGTTATAACATCACCTGCTGATATGACCCCTTCCTAAAGGCACAATAGAAAGTGTCTCTATTGACCCTCTCTTTACTTATAACATCACCTGCTGATATGACACCTTCCTATAGGCACAATAGAAAGTGTCTGTATTGACCCTTTCTTTACTTAGGACATCACCTGCTGATATGACCCCTTCCTATAGGCACAATAGAAAGTGTCTCTATTGACCCTCTCTTTACTTATAACATCACCTGCTGATATGACCCCTTCCTATAAGAACAATAGAAAGTGTCTCTATTGGCCCTCTCTTTTCTTAAAACATCACCTACTGATATGAACCCTTCCTATAGGCACCATAGAAAGTGTCTCCATTGACCCTTTCTTTATTTATTACATCACCTGCTAATATGACCCCTTCCTATAGGCATCATAGAAAGTGTCTCTATTGACCCTCTCTTTACTTATAACATGACCTGCTGATATGACACCTTCCTATAGGCTTAATAGAAAGTGTCTCTATTGACCCTTTCTTTACTTAAAACATCACCTGCTGAAATGACCCCTTCCTAAAGGCACCATAGAAAGTGTCTCTATTGACCCTCTCTTTACTTATAACATCACCTGCTGATATGACACCTTCCTATAGGCACAATAGAAAGTGTCTGTATTGACCCTTTCTTTACTTAGGACATCACCTGCTGATATGACCCCTTCCTATAGGCACCATAGAAAGTGTCTCTATTGACCCTCTCTTTACTTATAACATCACCTGCTGATATGACCCCTTCCTATAAGAACAATAGAAAGTGTCTCTATTGGCCCTCTTTTTTCTTAAAACATCACCTACTGATATGAACCCTTCCTATAGGCACCATAGAAAGTGTCTCCATTGACCCTTTCTTTATTTATTACATCACCTGCTAATATGACCCCTTCCTATAGGCATCATAGAAAGTGTCTCTATTGACGCTCTCTTTATTTACTACCTCACCTGCTGATATGACCCCTTCCTATAGGCATCATAGAAAGTGTCTCTATTGACCATCTCTTTACTTATAACATGACCTGCTTATATGACACCTTCCTATAGGCTTAATAGAAAGTGTCTCTAGTGACCCTTTCTTTACTTAAAACATCACCTGCTGAAATGACCCCTTGCTAAGGCACCATAGAAAGTGTCTCTTTTGACCCTCTCTTTACTTATAACATCACCTGCTGATATGACTCCTTCCTATAGGCAAAATAGAAATTGTCTTCATTGACCCTTTCTTTACTTAGGACATCACCTGCTGATATGACCCCCTTCCTATAGGTACAATAGAAAGTGTCTCTATTGACCCTTTCTTTATTTATTACATCACCTGCCGATATTACCCCTTCCTATAGGCACAATAGTAAGTGTCTCTATTGACTCTTTCTTTACTTAAAACATCACCTGCTGATATGACCCATTCCTATAGGCACCATGGAAAGTATATCTATAGACCCTTCCTTTACTCATATCACCTGCTGAAATGACCCCTTCTTATAGGCAGAGTAGAAAGTGTCTCTATTGACACTTTCTTTACTTAGGGCATCACCTGCTGATATGACCCCTTCTTATAGGCACCATAGAAAGTGTCTCTTTTGACCCTCTCTTTAGTTATAACATCACCTGCTGATATGACCCCTTCCTATAGGCACAATAGAAAGTGTCTCTATTGACCCTCTCTTTACTTATAACATCACCTGCTGATATGACACCTTCCTATAGACACAATAGAAAGTGTCTGTATTGACCCTTTCTTTACTTAGGACATCACCTGCTGATATGACCCCTTCTTATAGGCACAATAGAAAGTGTCTCTATTGACCCTCTCTTTACTTATAACATCCCCTGCTGATATGACCCCTTCCTATAGGCATCATAGAAAATGTCTCTATTGACCCTTTCTTTACTTAGGACATCACCTGCTGATATGACCTTTCCTATAGGCACCATAGAAAGTGTCTCTTTTGACCCTCTCTTTACTTATAACATCACCTGCTGATATGACCCCTTCCTATAGGCAGAATAGAAATTTTCTCCATTGACCCTTTCTTTTCCTTATAACATCACCTGCTGATATGACCCCTTCCTATAGGCACAATAGAAAGTGTCTCTATTGACCCTCTCTTTACTTATAACATCACCTGCTGATATGACCCCTTCCTATAGGCACAATAGAAAGTGTTTCTATTGACCCTTTCTTTACTGATAACATCACCTGCTGATATGACCCCTTCCTTTAGGCACAATAGAAAGTGTCTCTATTGACGTTCTCTTTACTTTAACATCACCCAACAGACACTTTCTATGGTGCCTATAACAAGGGGTCATATTATTATATATAATTACAATAAGACAATTTGTTGAATGTTCAATCAAGGAAGTAAAATTAAATAGTTCATAGAAATAAGAAGATGTGGTATGAGTGCCAATGAGACAACAGCTGCAATTTTTAACTAATTTAAAGAAACATTGCGGTCAAACTCTGTTAGTTTCGTGGAACATTAATGAATAGAGTTGCTTTTTCAAATGTTGTGGCTACAAACTATACACCAAACAACAGAATTACCACTTTAGAATTGATATTCATTTAATGACAAAACAATCAATCGCCAGAATTGAAACGTTCAGTGGCCACTATTTCATGCATGTTCTGGACGAGAACAAATTACAAATACATACAATACAGGTAGGTCCTGTAATAAGAGTCGGTCCGGGATGTAGGCCGGGGAAATTTGGACTGCTACTGGAAAATGATGGTATATTGGATAGGGACAGAAATTTTGCCATGCAACAGGACACCTACGGATACTGAACAGAGTTGTTAGATGGGTTCTCAACGTACAAAGAGCGTGGCGCTTTCTTTACACGAGGCATCGGATTTAACGTCCCCATTCTGGCCGGATATATCAGATTTGATTGGTGAGTCTTTACTCTTAAAAAAATACATATTTGATTATAATCTTCATTTACAGGAATATATTATAACATTATTTTTTTCGTTTCGAGAAACCCCGCTCGTCACACCCTGTGGTCAAAATCCATTGTTATTCGTAACAATAGATATATTCAATTTACACTTGTTTCAGAAATAGAAACTATGAAGTATAATAATAGAACTGGGTGTAAGTGCATATCGTTCTTAATTCAAACATTTCAAGCTTTCACCCGTCAGCGTTATGGCAACCAAAAAGTTTATATATGTTGAAAGTCGTTTCCCGACGTCATTTGCCTTACAGAGGCGAAATTGTTTTTTATGCGTGAATACAATTTTTGATCATCTGGGTCATAAAATTTAGTGTGTTTTGTTGGAATTATTAATAATAAAGTTAAAGGTTATAAATGCGGAATATTTTATGCGTAAACTCTCATGATTATGGGGGAGAAGCAACTTCCAAGCAAGGACCGAAGCTTATAAACTCGGCAATCAAACGCAGGACTTCGGGGGAAGTTCGGAGAGCCGACAACCTTGCTTCGGAAGTTGGAGGAGAAAGTATGATAATGCACATAAAATGTAGCGGGGTTAAACAGGTTCAAATTAATTCAAAACCTTGTACAAATCTTGAAAAGCTGATAAACCCAAAAGGACATTAATTAAAGCAAAATCCGGACAAGGAACGAGAGCTTTAAATCAATGAAATTGTATGAACGAAATAATTCATGCCAACTATGAAGTTCATTTTTTTTACATATATATGTGGTTATTTTTATTTGTAAAATTCTCTATCCAAAACAGTTATTATATTGGCGCAAAAAATAGTCGCATTTTCACAAATTTTTCATCTTTTATAGAAAAAAAAATATGCTTAAACTTATTTGTGTTAGTTGCAATTTTTTTTTACTTAAATCAAGAGAACGTAGTTTTTAACGTCCTGGAAACATGTAGATGCGATGAAATTTTAAGGTTATTCACATTTTCAAAATTTTCAATAAAGCTGTAGGTGGATCACGCCATAGTTTTGCATTATTTATAGTGCATACAGTTTTATTTTGTTTGCAAACATAATTCTAATCAGTTTTTAAATCAAAATGCAATCAGTAACGTGCAATTTTCGACTAATCAGAATTTGATGTTTGAAATATTCATTTAAATCAAACTTCGATGAGTAAATAAGCAAAAATTGGAAAATTTTACGCATTAAGTTTGAAAATTAACGGTAAATACGTTCATCATATATATACAACCATTTCAATGGCATTTTGATGACATCTTTAATGGCTACTTGAAAGAAAAAAGATTTAATCAATATTTTTATGTCTCATGAAAAGACCATAATTTTGAGAAACTTCTACTTTAAAAATCAAAAACTGTTTTTAGTTGTAGATATAGATTGGAAAGTACACATGACAAAATTATATGCCGATTGCTTAACTGTCACTTACTGACTAAACGATGACGTCACAAAGAACTGACCAATCAGCTGACAGCACAAATTTGTTTCATTGTGCTGTCGTTCACGTACACAAAATCCTTTTTATAAACCTGTAAATCCATTTCATCTTTTATGAACTGTTTTGAATGTTCAATGAAGGAGTATAATACCCAGGGAACAAACATACAGTGAAATTTTTTTCTCTTATCCAAGTTGTAAGTATGTTTCGTAAAATAAAATATTATCACACACCGAACAACCGACCTGTATCATTTTCTTCAAATACGATTGATACAATCATGCACTGCCGTTATCATATAGCACAAGTAAGGGAGTTTTGAAATAGTTTTTTTTTCTTTATTTCTGAAACAAAATAGACAGTCAATTGTTTCATTTTATTTAACATTATCGAAATAACATAAAAAATAATGTTGATAAATGTAAAAATAAGAGGATGAGATATAATTGTCAATGAGACAACTCTCAACCAGAGACTGAATGACGCAGAAATAGCAACTATAGGTCCCCGTTCGGCCTTTAACAATGAGCAAAACCCATACTGCATAGCAAGCCATAAACGGACCCGAAATAACAAATGTAAAACAATTCAAACGAGAAAACTAACGGCCTGATTCGTGTACAAAACAATAAACACAAAACAAATAAGATATACAACAATAAACGACAACCACTGAAGTAAAGGCTCCTGACATGAGACAGGCACATGTAAAGATTTGCGGGGTTAAACAACATGTTTGCAGGCGCCAGATACCAGAATCAATATTTAGACCGATAAAAACAATAGAAAAAGATCTTATTATAGTAACGAATTGGTAACCATTTAAAATAAGTTTATTTAAATGACCGATAAGTTTACACGGATCGTATCTTAGTTCAAGTTACGGGTTTGATAAATAGCATCACCGTAAAAATTAGGATGTGCTATTCCATTTTTGATAAATTCTAAATCTGTGTACCTATGTAAGTAATTTGTGGTAACGAAAACCTTGACTCAATAATTTACCAGTAATACATAGATTAGTACGTTCATTGAAATCCAAAACTTCACCACAGACGCACGGATTAGGATGTATAAACACCGTTGGATGGGACCAAAGGAACATCACCGTCGGAAAAAGAAAATTAACATTAGGAATTAAAAATTGTCCCTTTCGCCGTAAACTTTTGTGTAGACGAAGAGTTTCCCGTGTATAACTGAAATATCTAAACATCTAGGAAAGGACAGTTATTGATGTTTATGTTTGATTTATTCAAAAGTTCCTATGAGTGAATTTATGCAGATCTAGAATATCTAAACAGGCTGATATCCAGTTGAAATTAAACAACAGAAATGGAACTCTTTATTATAGAAGGTAGAAAAGGCTAGTTGGTATATTTGAATTGTCTACAACTGTTTCTATAGACTTTAAAAGTTAAATGTAGGGGCATAATTTATGATTTTGTGCATCTTATATACGTGCTTTTACTTCAATTATAGTATGGAGCTTCGAGATATTTGTTAACTTTTAAATTAAATAGACATTTTCACAAAACAGCCGATTGTGGTAGGTGTATATACATTAGGATTTTTTTTTGTGCATAAGTAAAAATTCCACAGAAAGAAAAAAGATTGATCTTTTTAAAGCATTAACTTGCATCTCTGCCCCCGGTGATAGTTTTTTTTTTTTTTTTTGGGGGGGGGGGGGGGGGGGGTGACCCTAAAAATGGGCAATAATTCCATCGAAAAAGGAAAGTCAAGTAAACCTTTTTATGTTCAGGTGTATTTGGGTTGACTATCTTGTCTTGTAAACGTATAAAGTCAAAACTTTTGAGTCACCATCTTGCTTTAGATTCTATTATTTTTATATGTTTAGGCTAAAAGTTGATATAATAACATTAAAAACAGCACTAAAAAGTGAAATATATGGGTCAGGTGAAGTACCTTTCTAATGAGTCGTAAAAACAGAGTTGGTGTGTTTGAGAACAAATTTTTACTGAAAACCCTTGACGACAGACTTAAAAGTGGATCTTTAAAATGCATGACTTAAAAAAGTATTATCTAGGGTAATTCGTCTTCAACCTCTGAAAATGTTCAGTCTGCCCTTCCACGAAATATTTAATTAGAATATTTTTTTTTGTGTTTTTGAACTTTCTAAAATCCCTCCTGACAACCGACAGACATTAGTTTTAAGTTGACCAAAGACCTAAAAGTATATTAAACGATGCTTAAAATAGCTAGCAAATACATTTTTCATTTAAACTACATGCAACTGGCATATAAGGGTCGCAATGGTGCTATGTGGATAAAATTATCGGTTTTCAAGAGCTAAATTGACAGCGCCGCGTAATGGGGAGATATTTTTGACGAAGTAGAATCCTGACTGTAAAGCACATTTACACACTTTTTAAAATGTTTATTTCATGTTTAAAAAAAAGATTTAGGTTTTACTAATTAACAGTCGGAAGACGGTTAACTATATTTTAAAACCCTGTCGAACCTTAGAGTAACGGGATCAATTTTGTCAGCAATATAACGGAACTATAAACAACTGTCATACAAGTGGGAGAATTAGCTAGCTATAACCCAGATTTAACCCGCCATATTCTTCTGAAAATGCATGTACCAATCATTTCAGTTCAATATCAGGGATATAAGTACATTTTAAATTAAGCTAAAGCGTTTTTCGGCTGAGCGTAGGACATAAGGGTAATTATTTGATCCATTCTTTCTACCACGACCAGTCGTAAATTTTTTCAAAATATGTTTTCTATAACGAAGTTTATGGACGACCATTTGATTTTAAGGGAGACAAAGAGTAGTTTTCGGGCGGAATGTTTATTTTCACCTGCATTATACGGGGAAGAATTTTCAATTTCATCATGTCTTGGGCAAGATTATTTTGGTTCCGTTCTTACCTTTGTAGGATATTCATTTCCGAAGTCTTCCTCCCCACCCCCACCCCACCCTCACCCGAATATCACATGATCGTCTCCTTGGAAATGCCATGTCTTGTGCATTTCACGGTTTCTCATTTTTTAATGTACTTTCTACGTTATATCATTTTTTCTAATATACGATAGAGATAATTTTCCACTTTTCTAAATGCATTTAATCAAAATATAGATATCTGATTTCATTATGCTAATGCTTCGACGAGTAATCGAGTTACGATAGCATTATAATCAGATTGTCAAAAATAGTTTTCTTCCATTATAATAAAATGTAAACTTCCTTTATTTTAAAGTCAACTTTAATTTAAACGAACCCGTCAAACTTTTCATTTCATAGTTTACACGTATTAACCGCTAAATTTGAAAATAAAGAGTTAACTAAAATTTGATAACCTTGTTCATGTAAAATATTTTCCATTGATTAAACAAAATATTCATATTTTATTCTTTTATGTTCTTTATTTGATTTTGGAAAAACAATGAAACTGTGATTTTCGTCTCTATTACTCCTCATCCGTAAGTGATAAATAAGATAGCACGTACTTTCATGTTTTCTTTACTGATTTCAAAGTAATGTTAATTTACATTTTATTGTCATCAAACGAAATTTGAGGCCGATTTTTGTTTCCTAAAATTGGATTACGCTTGCAATAATTTTGATTTTCTATAATTATTTACCTGAATTATATAATGTAAAAAAAAATATTTTCTTCGTAAGATATTGGCGTTAAAAGGAAAGAAAATCAAAAGAAAAAAAACGAAGGAAAAGGAAATGTTTCCTTTCTTGAACACCAACAATTATTAATTTAAAGTAGATGATGGCACCATATGCAGTGGAAAAGGCATTTGAGGTGCAAAATCAAAATTGCTTCGTACAATTATAGTTATTGCGCAAGTGTCAGATTGATGTACGGGTTATTATTATTCAAAGTAGTAAGTAAACAGTTATACCAGTTTAGAAATATATCTACAAGCAAGGTTAATTCTACCATTGTACTGTATGGGTTTTATTTTCTGGATGTTCAAATTATATTGAAAATTTGGTTAATTTAGACGACGAACAGAAATTAGTTGAAATTAAGAATTGTCATGAAATTCAAACTTTTTAAGCAAAAGTATTTTTAATTTTTTTATGAGACGAAAGTTAATTTTAGTTTGAGATACTAATTTTCATAGTTTTCAGTAACCTTTTAACTTTACTTCTTTTAAAGTCATGTGAACTTAAATGAAATAAATAATAATAATAAATGTTTATACATATGATGTAAATGATAAATCTTTTTAAAATTGCTCGAAAAACAAATTTAAGTAAATGTTATGTACATATAAAAAAAAGAATGTGAATCATTTTGTAAATATGTGTCTCAGGCTGGGTATTGATTATTTTAATGTATATCTTTATTATGTCATGTTATAAATGTACAATTAATATGTGACACAATAATAAAATAAAGTTCATGTATCGTCATATTCATTAACTCATCATAACCAACTTTCATGTATTAATGACAGTAAACTAATTTTGAAACTGTCGAATAATTTTACTCTTTTTATTGTGTCATAAAGACTTTTTTGTTTCATTCCACTTTGAAAAAAGACCCTCTTCCTTTACTTTTTTCAAAATGCAAGGAACAAACAAGGCTTCTTATCTGACCAGCTACTTAATTAGATGTGGCTTGAAGAATGTTTTCTTATCTTTCAGTCCACAATGAAATGGATCCTCGAGATCCTCTTCCTTTTGGCTTTGATTACAATATCAAGCGGTAACATTGAGGAACAGCCTATGCCAAGTATACTATGCGACTGTTTCTCTCGAAACAAGTGTGACGTCACTAAGGAAAAGGCAGACACTATTCACTTCAAATGCATCAATTATTACCTTGCACATACGTACAAGGACAGGTAAGTGGAAACACAAAACTGATAAATCTGATAAATCTGATAAATCTGATCGATATAGGCTACCATGTCTGACTAGTTTTTTTTATTTGTTTTTATAGAAATAGTAATTTTAAATTGACTGAGACTTGATTGTATATATCCTTAATAATGAGCAACACGAACCCCAACAAAAAATTGGGGGTAACCATTGGGGCCAAGGATCTGTCAGTTATATATGAGGGTCTGGATTGGGTTAACAGAATAAAGAATAATGGCAAAAGAAAATTAACGAAAAGAGAAAAATGCGCAAAAAAAAAAAAAACAGAATAGAGAATATTGGGGTGCAAAGTATTTAGAATAATCGTTGAAATTAAATAATTAGGTAATTCAAAACTGAATAATAAATAAATGAACGATGTACAGAATAAAGAAATCATATAATTACAAACAAATAACAGTAAAATCATTTCCATTAGAATTTGCAGAATGAGTGTTATTTTTCAAGATAAAGAAAACTGTCCTAAAATTAAAAGAATATAAAAAGTAAGGATCCCCTCATCCAGAATCTCATATATAAAAGTCAACTGCTCATCGTTGAAGGGCGTACGGTGACCTATAGTTGATAATATCTATATCAATTGGTCTATTGTGGAGAGTTGTCTCATTGGCAATCTTACCGCATCTTCTTATTTTATATCCAATGCCACATAGCACTTATAACTTGCATTAATAGAAAACATAGGATTTGGGGTATCCATTCATGGTACAAAATCTGTATATGCACAGAACAAAAAGAAAAAAAGACTAAAAGCAAAAAAACTAGCGCCGTTCTTCATAAACAAATCACAGAAAGTTCTTCAGCACCTCATTTTTTGTTTTCATTTTTTTAATTACAGGTGGTACAGGAATATTTCTGGGGAAGCCTTGAACTATGTATTGTCGCTCGAAAGGGAGGCAAATCAAGTCATTGAGTCCACCAGAAAGAAGCGACAAGCAGATAACAATTTGATCCATGGCATACGTAAGGAGTTGCGCACTCTTAGTCGCGAGGAGAGGACTCGTTTTTACGCTGCAGTAAACAGCCTCAAAAACAACAGAGTGAGTGTTGCATATACATACTACTACATGGGGTGTTTAACGACCTTGACTTCCCATAAGGGTCTCGCACGGTCGGCTAGTCACATACATGTAATTTATTTATCAGCCTCCTTTATGTTATGCATAATTCGCCTTTTCAAAAATGTTAATGACTAGGGGTAATTGCTTGTATCCTACAATGAAAGTAACTTCACGTCATTGATTAAATTTCAATTGTTTTAGACGGTTTTTACCAATCACAATGTTTGTTGTACCGGCGTTTAAAAAAATATTACCCAGAAAGCATTTCGTGCGTTCAAAGCATTTTTCTGGATTTACCTTCTTCAAGAACCATCAAAGCCGAATATTTGAACTAATGAAATGAACACTTATGCTTTTTCAAAGACTTTTTAGATGATATTTGTCATTTGTTTTTGTTCGTCAAAATAAAAAAAAAACTTTATTAAGATTAAGTACGACGAACCAGGCATTGCCAATTGAGATAATATAATAGCGCGCGAAAACAAATAATAAATGCCAAATGTATGCACATAGTGCGACACAATAACACAATCTTTTTCACTGTGGACGTCATCATGTATTCTATATCTTTTTATCTAAGTTGACCTTAAAAGAATTTGGCTATTATTTTTGGGTGTTTATTTTCTGTTCAGCTAATAAAACATAATTCTTACAAGGATGGCGTGTTGTGTCGTTTCCATCAAAATAAAAGATGGAATATTGCAGTCTCATATATAGTTTGACGTTAATTGACCATCCACACATTTTACAACACAACATAAAATACAAAGATTTCAATTTTGACATTTCCCATATAAACCTATTATAAGAAATCTTCAAGTCTAAAAACTAGTATATTACAAACAAAGCGAATACACTTTTGTAATACACAGTCATATATTATTTAATCATTTTTCATTTTAGATTGGTAACACAAATTCATACGAAGCAATTGCAAGTCTTCACAACAACAATGCTTTAAATGCGGCTCATTTTGGTGTCGCGTTTCCATCTTGGCATAGATATTTTCTATACTTGTAAGTTTTTACTATTCTTATTCACTGTAATCATGGTTCACTAAATATTACTTTACCTGTCTGGTTTGAAAGTCAGGTTGTAATACCCTAGAACTCTAGAACTCTCAGGACTCAAAGAATTCCTTACCAGTCCCTAGTTCTCACGGACTATGTGTACATGTCGACCCTATTTAAATCATGATCCTACATATGACTTATAAATTTAATCGTTTTATATTTTTCATGCCGGGACCTTTTATAGCCGACTACACGGTATGGGTTTTTCTCATTGTTGAAGACCGTACGGTTGCCTATACTTGCTTACATCCACTTTATTTGAACTTTGGTGGATAGTTGTCTCATTGGCAATCATACCACATCTCCTTAATTTTAAATTAATGTTCATGTAACAGTTTAAAATTTGTTTTACACGAAGCAGGATTTCCCGAACATATATTTTTTATATATTTTGCTCTCTTTCACAAAGGGCAGCGTTATCGTGATATCATGTTACCAATCTCTCTCTCTCTCTCTCTCTATATATATATATATAAATTTGTAATGAGTATATGTATTATTATATTGACGCCGCTACTCTGAATACTGTTCGTATGTTTTCCAGATTCGAACAAGCACTACAACGATTCGATCGAACGGTTACTCTGCCCTATATCGACACCACAATGGAAAACAGTCTACCGAATCCATGGATGTCCAATTTATGGTCTGCTGAGGGTATTGGTAATATTGATGGGGGCCAGGTTAATGTGGGACCATTTGCGTATTGGCGATATCAAACAGAGGACCAACGGTATGTCCCACTCACAAGAAATGGCGGGTCAGGAAGAGACTACTTCCCGGCAGATTGTTATAGAAACATAATAAGTGAAAGCAGAAACTATAGAATATTGGAACCAATTGCTGCTAGTATTCACAACTTAGAGGCGTGTCATAATTTTGCGCACGCCACTATAGGCGGCACGATGAATGATATTGATGTTTCCCCAAATGATCCGGTATTTTACTTACATCACTGTTACGTAGACAAAGTTTGGCAAGATTTCAGAGACAATGCCAGATCTGTTCTAGGTAAGTTTAATTCAAGTCAATCATAAATAAATATCAACTTCATGTTAACACCCAAATAAAAGCTGAAAAATTAAAGATGTAAACAATGACTCAGAGTTGCTGAACAGATATAATTGGAGGCCCCTGTATTAGTTTCCTTAAAATGATAAAAATTGGGAAAATGGAACAAAATTTGAATATGAATATAAAGTAGTCTAAATGGTACACTTTAAACATATGATTTGTAATTTAATTATAAATTTATGAATTTTCCAGTGGAAGCCATTATTATCTGATAGACTGACGGAATAGATGACCGCTGATATGATTTACTATTCTCGACTACAATCCCGTCCTCTTTACTTTGGTATGACAACATCGAAGGATACTTTTCGAGTTTTACTCACAATCAGCAACATGAATGGTTTCATTTTTGGGGCAGGTATTGTCTGCGCATTGTAAGCACCTGAATGGAATTTGCGTTTGATTGGTTTCGCGTTGCTCAATCTTTAGATTGATTTGAGTTTTTTATGGGCTGTATCATGGTTGAAATGAACCTTGGTTTACGCTCAGTAATTCAAGTATCCCACTTGATTGAACTGTATTTTATGTCTTGTAATTACTAATTATTAGTATCCTTTTATCATGAAGAATGTATGAAATAATTGCCACTGGACTTTAAGCAACCAACAATCAAACAATCATTCTATCATGAAGTCAATTTCATCGAGATGATTGTACTTTCCTGCTTATTAATACATTGTCTGTAGTAAAGGATCTTTTATGTTTCATAAATGAATTGTATTTATCGTTTTTAAACGTTTCTCTATACTAAAGCACATAGCACAGCAAGGCTTCACAAGTTTGAAAAGAAACAACAGAATAACTATGTTAAGCAAATTATGCATATAATATATTTATTTGAAGAAATTGTTTTAGTGAATTGAGATTCAATTACGGACACAAATTACGATGTTCTACTCATTCACAGACACAAATAACTATCTCTTACTCATTAACCGACTTAGAAATACTGAAATGTGTTTTATCCTTTTCAAAAGATGTGTGTTCTATGTTAGTTGTTTTTGTAAACCTAGACTTTTTTAATACATATATTTACTAGTTTCAAGTCTTATTCGAACTACTTAGTAATTCTTAGCTAGCCAAAATAGTTTCTATTTCAACTTGCAAATATATAGTTTGTCGTATTTCTTTAATTATTATAATTCACGCTAAGCCTTAATGTTGTTAGAAAATCCATGTTTCAGGTGATAGTTACGAATTCGATTATCCAGTTACTGCTGACGAATTCCATAAGCCGAATCGGGCAATGGGTAATTTAAATCAAATAACAAATACAATGGGATATCTTAAAGTTTTCGATGAAAGAATAACCCGTTATGCGCCATCTCCGGGAGAAATCACTTGCACAACAAACGCTGACTGCCAAGCTCCTCAATTTTTGAGATGCTCATCTGGACGTTGTATACCAATTTTGCGTGGTTCGTCATCACCCGTTGGTAGAAGAAAAAAGCGTGACGTAGAAAACGAAGACGTCGAGTATAAATCCGTTATGGACAGTTCATATCAGAACAATTTTGTTATCGATGGAGAAGCTGATGTAAATCAATGGGCCTTCATTCCAGTAACTTTGATGTATATCAGACCGATGGGACAACATTTCGGATGCAGCCCTGTCCGAAATGGTAGTATAGATGACAACTATGATATCTATTCAAACGACAAAACTTCAAAGCTATGGGATTATTTTAAACCAGGAGTAGACAAAAGACGGGTTTCCGATTCTCAATCTGGAGCAACCAAGTTTTTCGTACAATCTGATGGTATATCATACAAAGGTAGATACATAGATTATGGGATTATCGACACTAGGCAGATGGTATATGAAACAGTCGCTTATGTCGGTGTAAAAAATCCTCGAGGTGGAGCTGCGACGGCTTATCTGAGCGTTTATGATCTTCACGGCCATGTCTGTCAGCCACGTTGTATAGACAGATCGTCCAAAACACTTTTTTATAAAAAGTGTTCCGGTGTTATCAAAGTGACGAAAGAAGAGCCCCAAATGTATGGTGACGACGTTGCTGAAGCTGTCAGGTACAGATATACGTATAAAACTTTGACGGAAACAAACCTACAAGTAATTACCGAGATATATTTCTTCAATTCGTTTGTGAGTATGGAGCGGAGTACCCATGGAACGACTGTGGTAGCGTTTAAATTCATCTAAATGTAAATTCTGAAAGATCAATATCAATAAATGAAAATAACTGTTACTAATGTTCTTGCGTCCTGATTTTCTGGATCAACCTTCATCGGGAACGCTCTAACCTAGACATCTGAAACTCAAGGATGTATTCATACTTAGAAACGTTAGGAGATATAAGAACAAAAGAAACATTGCCTGAGATAGTATGACTTAAGTTTCTTTATCATTTCCTAATATATCAGCGTTGGTAAATGAAAGTCAAACTGGAAATTTTTCGTTCTATTTGACGTTAGCATTGTCTTAATATCTTGATTTACTTCATATTGATACCTTTTTATTGCTGCTGCATATAACAATTTTGTCTTTCCTTTATGATAATTTTCCTGTTCTAGTACAATATATATAGAAGAGAGGCGAAAGATACTAAAGGGATATTCAAAGTCATAAGTCGAAAACATACTGACAATGCGATGGGAAAGCAATCAGACTAATCATTTGGCTGTTCTGTTTAGACCCTTATAATTTATGTGATAATAGTCATTCAGCTTCCAAGACTTTTTGTCTCAGTCTTACTCGATGACAGTGTTTCGTTGAATCAGTGTTCTGCATGAGGTTATTTTAAAATCAGGTTTCCAACTGAGAGTAACTATATCCTGATCGAATAAACGACGGAAGCCAAATATCAAAGGTCAATAAATCGAATTTCCAACTGTCAAAGAACGTCACGTTTTCGTTAGAAGTTCATGCATAACACTTAAGTCTATTCTCCCGTTTAGTTAATGGTGTATGACGGATATGTTAGAACTATGATAGATTAATGTCTAAAAGTAGTAAGCTATGAACTTGAATAGCAAACAAATTAAAATGATATATCAAGTAGCAGCAATAAACCTTCCTGCACCATCAGACACCATCATCCGCCAAACATCACACTCTGGACAAGTTGTACTAGAACTATGAATGAATTCAAAATTTTTTACTCTCGCCAGTGATACCATTAGCCAGGATCTCACTAAAGATTTTTCTAGGTGAGTTCAGAAACTACCCTTTAAGGCTATAGTGAGTCTAGCATTCTTTTAATTTATTCCCGAAGTTTCAATTACAAAAAGATTCAGGAAATTACATTAAAGTTAGATGTTTACTCACTTTTTTTACACAATCATACATTGGAACTCAGCTGATACATTTTTCTACAATCCTGATGCATTTTAGGACTCGGCAGTTCAGACAATAATGAGTCAAGACATATTTTGATGATTCCAAGATTCATTGACTCGTCGTAGTGAGATTAGAGAAGACTGCATAAGTATATTTTAAATGTATATGTCAAAAAAAGAGCGACTAAAGATACAAAATGGACATTCAAACTCATCAGTCAAAATTAAGCTGACAATGCCATGGTAAAAAATGAAACAAGACTAAAAGACAAACAACAAAGACTGAAAGAAAGGTGCTCCAAAAGGGTAAGTAGATCCTGCTGCACGTGTGGCACCCGTCGTGTTGATCATGCAAGTACAAACCCGGTGATAATTCTAATTCGATAGGTCACACTCGGGGAAAGGAGGACGGGATTGTGGTTACGATGATTGGAACATAATTTTTATGTAACAGTCTTCTAGGAGACGGGAAACAATTTAATATCTAGGAAAGGGAGGATATTTCTTTATAGAAATTATCAGACAGACTTTGACATTAATGTAAAGTTTCGTCAATATCTATTTTGCTGTTTAGGATCACAATCAGAGACTTTAACCAATTACTGCAATATTGAAGTAAGTTCGATTAATTCCCCTTAAAAATGAGAACCGGGATTATTTTCCTTTCTACTCTTATTAAGTAGTGTAAAGTTTCATCAAGATCGATCTAGTCGTATAAAAGGAGATTCACTTACAAGTTTCTAGTTTTTACAACATATTGCTATATTGAATTCATAAGGAAAATTGATTTATCTCCCATTAATATGAAGTACATGAATATTTTTGACAACAAGGGTGACTCAGATACCCGTATGTCAGTGCAAGGGAGCGAACCAGCCTAAGGAATACTGTTCATTTATACACGTTCTACAACTTTGTAAAGTTTCATCAATAGCATTTAAGCTGTTAAGGAGAATTTCCGCTTTCAAGAGACTGTTAATACACCATATATTGCAAACTGAAGGTATTTATTTCGATTATTTCCCTTTATACATTGTAGACCGGGATTACATGCACATTCTTATGTAATGTTTTACAACTGTAAAGTTTCATTAAATATCGATCTTGACGGTGAGAAAGAGTTACAAGACACATGTATTGATAGACAGTCAGATAAACAGATGGAGAGACGGGTGGACAGGCTGATGCCTTCATAAAGCGTTAACGCTATTCGTGGTTAAAAACACAGTAAAAACAATGGAAAGTGCAACTACATATAATCTCTCAACAAACGAGGCATACACATACAAAGAATATAATTGCGACATAGAGAACACAGCCATGTATCAAATCGGACAAAGACAATATAGCAATATAATACAGGCACTCAGTAATTAAATGCAAATATGATGCTTTACGCAAGACAAATAGCGCAAGTAATACGATCGCCCTCTTTGAAAAATGGAGAGTAAATGACCTATCCGGGCACTATCTTTTAAAAGGTAGGACAACGATGGTAGGTTTAAGAAAGAGAGTCGAAAGATACCAAAAGCGACATTCAAGCTCATAAGTCGAAAACAAACTGATAATACTATGCCAAAAAAAGATAAACGACGAAAAGTCAAACAACAGTACACGAAACCCAACATAGAAAACCAAAGATTGAGCAACACGAACCCCACCAAAACCGGGGGTGATCTCAGATGCCCCAGAAGGGTAAACAGAGCATGCTTAACATGTGACACCCGTCGTTTTGTTAATGTAAGTACCAACCCGGTGATTAGTCTACTTCAGTATGTTACATTCGAGGAAGAGAGGACGGGATTGTGGTTACAACAATTTGAAAATATTGTTTGTCTTTTAGATTGGAATCGGAAATACTTGTGTAAAGGGTAAAAAAGTCAAATGTTTTAATGCTATTGCAAAAGGAAGAGACTTAGATTGTATGTGCTCTAACAGTTCTTTCGAATATTTAACTATCCACTATCTATATTTTTTTTATCATTTTATCAAGAGTGACCTTCATAGTAGCATAGTAGGAAGAAACCAATAGTTTATTATTGTAGATGTTCGAGCAAATTTTAGGAAAAAAAATGCTAAAATCAAGGTAACATCTACATGCACGATCAAAAGATTAAACAGAAGTAATCACAAATCTGCAATTAACACATGATTTTTCAAATAACGAAAAATACTAAGATGTGATATACGACTACCGAAGAGGTTCTTGACTTGGGACAGGTACATTTAAACAATTTTTATACAAGTGGGAGGTTTAGCAAGCTATAAAACCAGGTTTAACTAAACATTGTCTTCACAAAATGTCTGTACCAAGTCAGAAATGTGACTATTGCTTTCCATTCGTTCCGTAATTTTTGTTTTCAGCAACGTCATCAAGAGTGCAGAAAGAAACTATCTTGTACAAAATGAGGAACAAACTGTACAGAAAAATGCATTTGCTTAAATTATATTTTAAAAGAATTTTCTGGTATCTAAAGATCTAAGACTCCGGAAAAATGTCGCTATTAAATTGAGAAACATACATATCGAATCAAGTAAACGATTTGTGATGTATCGACACAAAGTATGTAGTGTCAATTTCAATTGTTTTTCCTCGTAGCTCTTTTGAAGCAGTTTTTGTGTAAAGAACGTTTTCCTGCTATTGTATATTGTAAAGTGTAATCCTGCTTGAGCGTAACATATCAATGGAAATGTGTAGATCTCACGCGATGGAAAAGAGGGTATGCTCAGCTGCAATGTGGAGTTGAACATTGGAAAATCACATCATCAAGTTTGTAATATAGCCTAGTATGGAGTCGTCCATCTGAGTCAATATCTAGGAAAAATCAAGATATAAAGCAGGGCTAACAATAGTATCCGTAATTCCAAGTTCACTGGGATATATGAGATGCAAGCACTCACTGGAATGGGGGTTATTGAGTAACAGGACATCTAAGATTTGTATTTTTGTATACCATAAAAAAGCTTTGTTTAATAAGACGATGTATGCAATCTCTCAATTGAACAATGAAACAATAAATTAATCTGTGGAAAGAGCACCATTTGAAGAACGTTATTTTAACATGGTTTAACTCACATTTTATAAAACTAACACTTAAAATAATTGTTGCATCCGAAGCTCTTTTTTGAATTTACATTCACCAGGAACGTTCATACCAAATAAATTGAACTAACAAAACACTTGAAATACAATGTCACGATCAAAAGGGGGCTCAAACAATAACCAAATAAATCTATAAAGCCATCTTTACAAAAATGTGTAACTTATAAACGGACGTTAATTCCCTGGATTACTAAACATGTATATGAATGTTCCTGTGTGCCATTTAGCAATTCGATTCAAATATACTTAAATATTTCTCTGCGCAAATTTTTTTTTTTTTTTACAAATTTCAGTTTACCAGCTCTGCAATGTTAAAATCATGTTAACAAATAGTTATTCCTTTATTGAATTATCCAAGTTGATTGGAATAGATAATTTACAAGCAGTTGATGAATCAGTCATGAGAAACAAACATTGTGGTCAACAATTATTATCTAAGAGAAAGCAGCAGTACAAAAATTTAACAGAAACAATCAAAGATCTGTCACTATAAGCAAATTATCCAAATAACAAAAAACATTGAGATACATGTATTACATCCTCAATATTCCTCCTTATGTAATCTATATTAGTAGTGCCGGCTATAAGAACAAACTTGTAAATGACGTCTAGAAACCATTTCACCCAAAGCAAAAATCACCCCCAAAAGAACAAAAATCTTATTAAATTGTATGCATTGATGTTTTGTGTAAATAATTTACGTAATAGTTTAAAAGCCCTGAAAGGAACATAGTTACTTAAGATAGGTGTACAGATGGAACTTCAACATATATATACTGAATTGTAAAGATCCATACTTTTTTTATAATAATTTATATAACATGTATGCTTTGCACATTTGAATTATGTTGCCTCGTTTCATAGAAATATTGATGCATGATATGATATCTTTAAGGAAATGAAACAATTTTTATCAATATCAGTTTATACTTTCTATCACGCAACATTCCATAACAACTGTATCATAAACAACGTAAAGTATATATTACTTTTAAATCATGCTGTTACTTTCTACATACCGAAAATTGAATCAGTATAACATCTTAAAATGTTTGCCTCGGTAGTTATCTGTCTTATTATTGTGGTAATGGATCGTTCTTTATTGGTTGATGCAAATGGAATCCTAATAAATGGTACGTATTAAAGATATTAGATATACACACAATTATACATGACTATTAAAGCTTATTACTTTTTCATGAAATTCGTTAGTTTTTCGTAAAGAGTAAATTCAGAGTTAGTTGTTTGTGTATAGACTTGATTTGAATATGTAATGTCTAACAATTGAGATAGAAGATGGAGAGTACTGAAATAAAGAAAACAAATGTTAGATAAAGCTAAAAGATTCTAATAAATCTGTAGCTTGCATAAATATTACGTAAATAACAGCTAGAAAAATTGTTTTTAATTCTTTTAATTTTCAAACCCAACATTTGCCATTTTTGATTTACATGTTTTTCTCGTAATTCAAAGTTGACATTTCGTTACTAAGGAGCCGCCATGTTGACTTGCTGAAATCAGTAAATATTCGAAGAATGCAATAGAATAGAAAACAAAACAAAACCTACCTCAAAAATACATTTTAATGCAATATTATACGAATTTCGATGGTTCACGTAACAGAAAAACCTTCAGCTTAAGCGTTTTCATTTGTATGACGTCATGTTTTGAAAGGACTTAAATGCGCCAAAAGCATTAGTGGACTTTCGCGGAATTTTATTTTATTTGGATTTTGTAGATTTCGCCGAGCACTTGTGCATTAATTCTTTTTGTTATGCATCCGAATAAGAATAAAAGTTCTGTAGTCTTTTTTTTAATTGCAATTTAAAAAAAAAATCGGCATAGCGTTTGCAAATAGGTTTCGTTACATGTGGATTTACGTGGGAGGTATATTGTAACATCCATTATTATGTATATCTCTGAGCCTGCGCTAAGTATAGATATATCGAGAATTTTATCACGGTGTTGTTTACAAAGCGAAAGAAGCACGTCATATTAGAATTAAAATTAATCAACATTTTTGGGTAATTCATATGTGATTTTCACATACTTTAATATATTGTTAGCTATATTTTATGAGTGTTTATGTATTACACGCTTAGTATCAAAATAAGGCAATGTGGTATGGTTGCCAATGAGATAACTATCAGGGAGAGACAAAAGGATGCGGATTTAAACAGCTATAAGGCATTGTACGGCCTTCAACAATGAGCAAAAAGCCATACCGTCTTGTAAGCTATAAAAGGCCCTGGCATGATACAATGCTTTTTAGTCTAAATTCTGCAATGTTTTTGTTAAAAAGATATAAGAAAATAAGAATATCTTACACTGTGTAAAGGTTACTTGTATTACAACAAATCTTGATACTTTCAGAAATAATACAAGTAAAAATAAAGGAGACAACAACAACTAAAATCTAAAAAAAAAATAAAAAGTAATAAAAATGATAAGTTATTGAATACATTCAATATTAATCATGTGGTATTTTTTTATATTGGAGATAGAAGCTGTGGATGTCTCAATACAAAGCCAATTGCCTTTTATGTTGTTTTGAAGAAACATACTGCCCTTTCATGGTCTCAGACGATTGTTTACGATAACATTTACACAAATCTTGGCCAAGGCTATGACTAGCAATGGTAAATTCCGTTCACAAATGAAGGGTCTTTACTTCTTTGCATGTACGCAATTATCTGTACATACCGCTCTTACTTTCACATTATTGAAGAACAACAGCAGACTTGGCAATGGATATGGCGATGGTGTCAGTAGTGCAGGATCAGTTATTGGCATTGTAATACTAAACGAAGGCGATGTTGTGTATGTACACTCCAGGTACCCAATCACAAGAGGTTCATCGTTATGATTATAGCACTTTTACTGGGTATTTAATTACACCTCTGTGACTGGACAATTTATAATTAAAAAAATATAAAACCATTTCCTTCCAATTGAGCCTTGTATGATTTATTTATTTTAGTCTCTGAGAACTCGTTTATTCAAACTATTCAACAAGAGGCCAATCATTGACATTGATTTTGCCAATTAATGATTTGACATCAAGTTTGAACATCTAATCATGTGAATTTGATGAAATGAGATGTGGGGCAAATGTTAGTGTGACAGCAATCAAACGAAACACAACCAATAATAATTTAAGAAGTCGAAATACGGTCTTTGTCAATAAACAAGTGTCTGTACAATAAATCGAGCTCATAATCGACACGTCTGCAAAATTACTGAATAGTTTCTTAAATTTTTTATGAAAACTATTTAAAGTGGCCTCCAGCACGATAAGTGTACGTACTGCAAATTACTAGACATTTTAATTTTTATTTTCAAGGTCCGAACGTAAACTGTAAATGCTTACAAAATGATGACAAAAAATATACTAGGGAGACCTCTTGTATTTCATTAGTTAACAAATCAACTTAATAAAGGCAATAGTAGTATACCGCTGTTCAATAGTCATAAATCGATTTAACGTACGAAATTTATAAAGTCTTATTTTCATCTCTAAGTACAATATCGAAATACTAAAGAATACATGCTACTTAGATTTAAAACAACCGTGAATTTTATATCAGTCATCACAGGCATGTGGAGGATTTGAAATTTGTGCAAATGCAGAACAATCACAGAAAACCTAATCGCTAACGTATTTGAAAGTTCTAGTCATTTTCGTTAAAGGTTCTAGAACCAGATTCAACATAGTCTAAATTTACAATTTTTTAAACGTTTATAAAGACTCATCGAATATACAAGGTTCATAACTTATTGGGCCAGACGCATTTCTTAGAGACTTATCATTTTTTACCTGGTAGGGGGCTGGGGGCTGGTCATTAAGAAATCAAACATATTAAATTTTCTTGATCCCCTCATAATATTTTACTATTTTTAAAAAAATGTGATCCCTCCTCTATTAAACATGCCAAACACTTAACATGCAAAGCACTTACCTTTTCCACACATGATATGTAGGATATACTTGAAGATTCAAAAGTCCACAAAAGTTTCATTAGAGATAAAATTGATCCCCTCATTTGAACCCCCTTTTCTACTTACAGAAAAAAAAACTTGACCCCCCTACATTTTTACCATCACCCCCCCCCCCCCCCCCCTTTCCCATCCCTCCTCCCAAGTGAAAAATGATAAGTCCCTTATACAGTAGACTCACCAGTAGCACTCGAATCAAAAAAGTTTCAAGAGAATTGAGTTATCTGCCTTTGATTACAGTTCCTGACCATAACTAAGTTCCTTTTGTTGTTTGTAATTGTAACTGCTCTAAACTTAATGTTTTACAGTCTAAGGTAATCATTGGATTCCTTGTCTTTTTCTTCTATCTTAAATTACAGTTTTTGACCATAATTAAGTCCATTTTGTTGTTTGTAACTGTAACTGCTCCAAACTTAATGTTTTGCAGTCTAAAGTTATCATTGGTTTCCTTGTCTTTTTAATCTGTCTTTAATTACAGTTCCTGACCATAACTAAGTCCATTTTGTTGTTTGTAATTGTAACTACTCCAAACTTAATGTTTTACAGTCTAACGTAATCATTGGTTTCCATGTCTTTTTCTTCTGTCTTTAATTATAGTTCCTGACCATAACTAAGTTCCTTGTGCTGTTTGTAATTGTAACTGCTCCAAACTTAATGTTCTACAGTCTAAAGTAATCATTTTTTTTTGTCTTTTTCTTCTGTCTTTAATTAGAGTTCCTGACCATAACTAAGTCCATTTTGTTGTTTGTAATTGTAACTACTCCAAACTTAATGTTTTACAGTCTAAAGTAATCATTGGTTTCCTTGTCTTTTCTTCTGTCTTTAATTACAGTTCCTGACCATATCTAAGTCCATGTTGTTGTTTGTAATTGTAACTGCTCCAAACCTAATGTTTTACGGTCTAAAGTAATCAATGGTTTCCTTGTCTTTTTCTTCTGTCTTTAATTATAATTCTTGACCATAACTAAGTCCATTTTGTTGTTTGTAATTGTAACTACTCCAAACTTAATGTTTTACAGTCTAAAATAATCATTGGTTTCCTTGTCTTTTTCTTCTGTCTTTAATTACAGTTCCTGACCATAACTAAGTCCATGTTGTTGTTTGTAATTGTAACTACTCACAAGTCTAAAGCAATCATTAGTTTCCTTGTCTTTTTCTTCTGTTTTTAATTAAAGTTCTTGACCATAACTAATAGATATAAGAAGATGTGGTATGAGTGCCAATGAGTCCATTTTGTTGTTTGTAATTGTAACTGCTCTAAACTTAATGTTTTACAGTCTAAAGTAATCATTGGTTTCTTTGTCTTTTTCTTCAACGGGATTTAATTTTTCTTCTTCTTCGTTGTCTTCCCAAGTTCTGGGATATTGAACAAACTACTAGTAAGTAAATGTATATACAAGATGTTTGTTTTGAAGACATATTGTTGAAAATGTTTACAGACAATAAATAAGTACGATGGCGGCTAGTTTACTTGTTGCTTTATGAAATGTTCCATAACTGAGAACCGATCTATTGAGTTCAGCCATTGACAACAGTTTTTTACATTTTGTTCTTTTGTTGTGCTGTTACACCACTGTCCCAAATAAGGGGAGGTTTGAGCGCTCACAGACGTGTTCATCCCATCACATTTTGTTGTGCCTGTCCCGATTCTCCAAAATTAATTAAGAGACACAACTTGGAAATTTTACCAGTATAAATACACATGGATAGCGGACAAATTGAATTATGAGGAAGACCCAAAGTATCCATGTGTATTTATACTGGTAAAATTTCCAAGTTGTGCCTCTATGAGATAAAACATAGAGATCATATCTGGGAACCAGTAGGTAAACAAAACAAAAGATCTATGAATATTATATATCTCCCCAAAAGAGGCGTGGTTTGTGAAATAGCTGTATTTACAAAGTGCAACCTATAGCAAATTCAAAGTACATAATTAAACTGTATTTGATCCTAGATGATTGCGAAAACGGTAAAGTTACACATGTGTGACACGCACCTGATATAACTCAAGAAATTGTCTTTTTATCATATTTCAAAAATGTAAAAACTTGTTTATCTTATTTTAACAGCATTTTTATAAAAAGTTTCACAATTTAACAAATATAGAGGACATTAAATTCAAATAACACTATATATATTTCGTACGTCCAAACCGCTTTTTAAATAAAGGCAACAGTAGTATACCGCTGTTCGAAACTCATAAATCGATAGAGATAAAATCAAATCCGGGTTACAAACTAAAACTGAGGGAAACGCCTCAAATATAAGAGGAGAACAACGACACAACAAAAACACAACATTAAAATGTAACACACACAGATAGAGGAAAACAACGTGTAATGATGGAGGAAAACAACGTTCAATCGAATTGTAGATAGAGAATAATTAACACTACCTCTAACATGAACGACCAGCAATTCATCAGAAACAGCAGCAGCAATAAACTATTCCAAAGCATCGGATTTTAGAATTATTATATACAATGCTAAACATGTTCGTTGTTATTTGTTGACAATCTCATTTAGGGTAAGATAATATGTGTACCCACAATGCGTCAACTTTGGAGAAATAAAATCTTTCGATTAATTAAACTTCTCAAAATAGTGCTTTAAGCAATTGCTGTGTCCCCATACCCCCAAACATGTTTGTCAAGTGGTCTGTTTCTGGTGTGTTCCATATTGCTAAAACAAGTTCATCGTTTTAATCAAACCAAACAGAAGACATTATAAACACAGACATATTTACTAATGGTATGAACCTACGTTTTACGTGGCATCCATACATGACATGTACATCATCCTTTTCATTTATCATAATAATATAGTGGCCGGTTAAGGCCATTTCGCGTTTTCGCGTTTTCGCCCTTCATATTCTATAGGGCGAAAACGCGAAAACGCGAAAACGCGAAATCGCGAAATCGCGAAGTCGAAAACGCGAGGCCGAAAACTCGAAAACACGAAGTCGAAAACGTGAATTCGGAAAAAAAAATATTTCGCGTTTTCGCGTTTTCACCCTATGGAATATGAAGGGCGAAAAGGCGAAAACGCGAAAACGCGAAATGGCCTTAACCGGCCACCATATTATTATAATAAATGAAAAGGATGATGTACATGTCATGTATGGATGCCACTGTGACATAATATATATGTTAATTGAAATGTTGGACACATTTTGGGAATTTTGGAATGTTTTATCCAATTTCTACGGCGTTTTTGGTAAAATTAAATATGCCCAACAGCCTTACCAATAAAACGATTCTTTACTTTTCTTATCTCGATTTTCCTCGATCTCGTCACAACTGCATGACGTTGGATGACCGAAACTTGAAATCTAAGCCAGTATTACACTATGGATATTACTAATGAATAAATGCATTGTGATTATCCGAAAATGGCCACTGTATTTAATAGATTTAAATCATTTTAAATTATCGAATTCAAGGTGGGCTCTGCATAATTTCTCATTCTAAATCATTTAGACGCTTTAAAATTTGATACGACTTCATTTTATAAATTTTTTAATGTATAGTCAAATCGATGTGAATACGTACATTGTATAGTAAAAGAAAAAAATAGGTTTACTTAAAAAAAAATAATAATTACCCTATTAAATTTATTTCAGAAAGTCATCGTCGTTATATTCATCTATCTGCATGCTGTAATGACATGCAGTTTTATCATCTCGTGTGAAAGGTGAACCACTTTGTATTTTCCCACGGAAGAATCTAATATTAGGTGTAATGACCTATAGTGTTATCAAATACAATATATTCAATGAACTCTTATTTTCCTTTCACAAGCGGAAAAGAGTTCACCGTTCAGAAAAGCAAAGAAATTGGTTTTATTCTTTTGAAACATTTCCGAATAGATCCTCACTTTTCCAAATATTTGTACTTTTGGGGGTTTAATTTTGTTGGCTTTTGAGGCGTTTATGAAGACGGTAACTCCAGAAAAGCGCTACGAAAGCAACTTATTCATATTGTGTTATCTTCATTCACTTGCATTGGGTCGATACCTATGTTTGCTGACTGCTATTCCCCGAGGGTATCACCAGCATCATCATTAGTCAGTGCTTCGGTACTGACTTGATTTATAACATACCCCTTTTTCAAAAGAAATAAGCTCAGGCAAAGTTAACTATAGTATATTTTGGAGAGGACGTTACTAAGTTGTAAAACATGTGACTGTGTGATCCATGTGTTATTTTGAATAATAAAATATGTTTTAACTTAAAACCTTTAGTAAATTGATTAGGCTATTCTCTTTGGTCAATTTTTGTCATATATAAAGCTTCTCGAAGTATTCAAGTATTTATACATCCTCACGCTATCACATTTCCAGTTTAAGGGTGTGTCCGATGAAGGTAGATCAAGAGAACACTTCGGCCTCACCACATTTATAATTTGTTTTTTTCATATTCTCCATTTAAGGAATGACTGTAATATTTTTTCTGTCTATGAAGAAATAACATCAAAAATGTGGTGCACACTGAATAACCCGCGTAGCGGTTTATTTTAAAGTGTGCACCACATTTTTTATGTTATTTCGAATAGACAGAAAAAAATATTACAGTCATTCCTTATAATTTAATTCTAAATTCCATTTTAAGCCGGAGTAAATCCTGAAAAAAACGTTGATGACGTCACGGTCACATGACAAAATTGTGTCTATGAGCTGATAGACAAAACACTGTCAGCCAATCAGAAGACGCGTTACATCCAAAATTAAAAAAATATTTTAATTTTTTATTGAGATATTGATTACATTAAATGCGTTTACCAATAAAAATATTACTTCATAAGTTAGTTGCGTCCGAATTGCTTTTCATGAGTAATCTTAATCAAGAACGCTCAAAGCAAAAAAAAACCAATGTAAAAGCCAAGGATGTATAAGTTCTTGAAAACTTAAGGAGCGATATGACAAAAACAGGACCTTGAAAATAGCTAAATTTGTCTAGGGTCTAATTTGCTAATTTCTAAGTTTATTTCTTATATCAACAGAAAATTTAATAAATATGCGATAAATCTTGTCAGTGACGACTCATTTGCAGATTTAAATCAATTTTGAGCTACCTTTGCTATAACATGACGGCATTTTTTGATGTAGTAAGCTGTAGTACTGACAGAGAACCACCGACCTCCGGCTGGAAACATGGCAATCTTTGACAGGCTTTGGTCACTGTAAATGTACTACCTCGACCGCCCGACCACAGAGGCTTCCTCGAAGATATATCAATATACACGAGAAAGCACAATCATACTAAAACAAAACAAAAAAACTTATTTATCATGTTATAAGTGAACATACATGATATATTCGTATATTAAAGATCAGCTCTAAAACTATTAATTTCAAGCTCTGCATAACCAAACGTCTTGCCAAAATGTTACTATATACAACATAATTCTAATGTTTCGATATTTTTCACTGTTCCGTTGTTGTTTGGTTGCTGTAGCATTGATGTTCATCAAAAACTCGTCTTTCATCTCCTTATCATCTGTCGAATTCTAAAAATTCTCTTGCAGGGCGTAAATTATGAAAAAATTCATTTAGCGTTTGAATTTAAATAGAAATGATTAAATGAAGTCGTTATTGAGGGGTTGATAATTTAATCTAAATGCGCATCTGGTGCATACAAATTGGTACCATTAATCTTATTAGTATCTCTTTCCAAATGCACAACTGTGCGCTCTTTAGGCACTCTTATATTTAAAAAGAATAAGGGAGTAATAAAAAATTATACGCTAAACATGAACCTAGCAAATTATCGGAGGTGCATCAAGTTACTACGGAAAGAAAAATAACGTACACATTTTATAACTTTGTTAATTAGAGGCGAAAGATACCAAAGAGACATTCAAACCCATAAGTCGAAAATAAACTGACAACGCCATGGCTAAAAAGAAAAAGACAAACAGACAAACAACAGTACACAAAACACAACATAGAAAACTAAAGACTTTGTTAAGTTCTTCATGTTCTGTTATTGTGAAATAAATGAATATAACGCTTTTTAAATTTCGTGTGTCCGAAGCGATTTTTGTTTATTTATCTTTATCAGGAACACTCACACTCGTGAAGAGTTGTAAGCCCAAAAGAGACATAAAAATAAAAGTCATCTCCATTTTAGGTCAAATGTCTAAATCTAATCATTTAGAATGTAAGAAAAGTATGTTATACAAGAACTTCATTTCGGTACATAATTTTGATTAATTGTGATTTACAAAATTTAATATAAAACATGATTTATGATTTAGAATTGATATATATGTTGTAATAAATCTTAAATTCTATTTTTGTGCCAAAACTGTTTAAACTTTTCACAACATTACAAGATTACCCTTATGTACCGTTTGTTTAGATTTTTAAAATAGAAACATCGCACTAGCAAAAGTGGAATTGTTCTTCTTATATTTAAAAATAAGAAGATTAGGTATAATTGCCAATGAGACAACTCTCCACAAGAGACAAAATGACACAGAAATTAACAACTATATTTCGAAATAACCTAAAAAATGTGGTGCACACTTTTAAATAACCCGCTACGCCGGTTATTCAGTGTGCACCACATTTTTGATGTTATTTCTATATAGACAGAACAAATATTACAGTCATTCCTTAAGTAGGATGAGAATAACACGAAGTCTACTGAATATATCTCTTGGCTACTTGTTCCAAACCAGACTAGACGACGTTTGCCTTACGTAATTTATTTACATATACTATATAGAACCACTTGTGATATCTTTAAACCAATAACAGGCGATAGAAACTCGTTTTATCTCAACATAGGATCGGATTGTAATAAGGAAAGTAACGGAAAACAGAAACTCGATCAATTTCACCATCGAAACGGATGGTGAAGATTGCAATAATAGAAAACAGAAACTTGATCTTGCTCACCGTACAAGTGGTGGTGAAGACAGCAATAACTGATGACAGACACCATAATTTGATTGTAATTCATGATGTTAAGTTCTTTCACAATAGAATAGAATGATGACAAGAGTTTGAACAAGGAGCAGAAACTCGTTCTTTCTCACAATAGTAACAAGCGAATACAAGAGCAATAACAGACAACAAAAACTCGTTCGAACTCATCTAAGAAGAGGGTCTGGTTTGGGGGGGGTCCTTGATTTCTGTATTCTTTAATTTTTCAGGTTATTTTTCTCTATTCTTTATATCTTTGGCCATTATCGTCTATTCCTTATATCTTAGCACCCCATTATTCTCTATTCTTTATTATTTTGCCCTATTTTTCTCTATTCTGTATATTTTTGGCCCTTTCTACTGCAATTTTGTCCATTATTCTCTATTCTGTAAACGCCGTTCACACCCTCTTAGAAGTGGATGTTTAAGACAGCAATTATAAATATCTGACAACCGACATCATAAAAACGAATACTAATAATGTAAAACTCCATAGAAAAAAATGATGACATGAGTTTGAAAATGAATAAAGAGTCAATTTTGTGACCAACATTTCAATATTGACATATCTATGACGTCACATAGACAACCATAAATGAATTGTAAATATGAAAAGCAGCCTAACCCTTAAAAAGATTCTTAACGTCCTCATTTTTGTACAAGAGTTCGACTAGTAAAATATCATATTGGATAAAGCATTATCGCGATTTATTCGTCACCTGCATGACGTTAGATGACCGAAGCTGAAAATTTAAGACACAAATTACATCAAGACTAATAGATTTAACTATTATATATATTGTGATTATCCGAATATGCCTTTAGTATTTGATAGATTTAAATCACTTTTAACAATTCTCGAATTCAATGTGAGCTTTTCATAACGTCACCTTTAAAATCATTTATACGCCTTAAGATATGAAACGATATATTTTCATAAATATATATATGTATGGCGAATCGAGATGTGAATATATGAAATAAAAACAGAATAATTAGCCTATTGAATTTATTTCAGAAAGTTATCGTCGTTTGTATTCATTTCATATACATGTTAAAATGACATACAATTTTATTATTTCGTTTGGGAGGTGAACCACTTTGTAATTTGTCTTCCTTTTGTAAGACGCAGTGGCCTATAAAGTGTTATCACATGAAATACTCAATGAATTCTTATTTTTCTTGTGGAAGTCGTCAAGATCCAACTGTTCAGAAAAGCATAGAAATTACGGTGATTCTCTTAACAACTTACCGTATGACTCCTTACGTTTCCAATTACTTATACATTTCTGAAAACGTTAAATCCAGAAACTAATTTATAAATTGGTATTTTCATTTACTAACACTAGGTTGATACCTATGTTTATGGACTGCTAGTCATAGAGGACACCTTCAGCTTAGTAGTCAGCGCTTCAGTACGGACTGGATTTATAACATACCTTTTTTTAGATTCTCTGTTCATAAATTTTGAAATCATTAAGAAAAAAAAAAATGATCAGCTCCCTCAGCCAAAGTAGACCTTGGATGGCTTTGACTATTTTTTATGCCCTATTTTGGTGATACAGCTCCTCGCGTTTTTGAAGTACTTATACATTTTTGCTAGTGTTTTTTTGTTTTTTTTATTGTTTGTTCCTTTTGCTCTTTATTTCCAGAGAAGCTCTTCGGACGCAACTTATTCATGAACCGACCAAAATCCGGAGTGATCTAAGGTGCTCTGGAAGGGTAAGCATATTATCCTGCTTCACGTGTGACACCCATCTTGTTGCTCATGTATGTAAAAACCCGGTGATAAGTCTAACGTAGTCGGTAACATTCGAAGAAAAGAGAACGGGATTATGGAAACCACAATGGGAACATATTCGTCGTCAGTTGTGAAACAAATTATCCATAACGATCAACCAACTCGTGATATTGTCCGTAAAAAAATTAAAAATATAAAAATAACACTTTATACATTTTGTGCGGCCGAAGCGCTATCTTGATCTACCTTCATCCAGAACGCTTTTGATCTTAAAATTTGAAAGCCTGAGGATGTATAATAACATGATTACGTGAGAAACTATATGACTAAAATGGACCAAATTAGAGAATAGCAAAACAAATTCACTATAAGTAAACTTTGCCTGAGATTTTTCTTAATAATTTCTGAGAATTTAAGAAAGATATGCTATAAATCATGTCAGGAATGACGCATTTGCAGATTTGTGTGATTATGCGTAAAACCATTGTCAGCGACCATAGTAATATCATGGTGGCAATTTTCATTGATGAAAGAAGTCGGTGTACTAAAAGACCCACCGACATCCGGCAGGAAAACTGGCAATCTTTGTCAATAAATATCGGAGTCAATTCCACCTTGCCACGAATCGGTGTTCAAAGTCACGACATCGGAGGTTACAGGCTTTTTAATCAACGAAGATTAACTGCTAGCAATCTGCCACAGAGGCTTCCTGGAAGATATGGTATGAAAATCAACGAGAAAACACAATCATACTCAATTTAGGCGACAATAAATCGATTAAGAAGAATCAAATCAAGACAAGCAAACAAATACTGAATGAAGCTCATGAACTCCAAAAGGGACGAGATCGTATGTGTCGACAGGGTAAGCATCTCCTGCTATGTATACATCACCCGTCATGCGAATTCACAATCAAAATGTCACAATCGAAAATAAAACACAACCGGTAAAAGATGCAGATCAAATGAATCTGATATTTGAAGATCTTACACCACGAAAACATGTCACTAGTGAGTAAAGAAATCGACACAACATATCGGTCAACCAATTCGTGATGGTGACCGTAAAATTATGAAGTGTCGATTTTAGTCGTTCTTCCTCATAACCCAGTTGGAGCAATTTGTATGTTAAGAGCTCTACCTTTTTAACGAAGTTTGTATAGTGTGGACATGCACGAGCGTAAATTATTAACTGAAATATGCAAAAGCCATCTGATAATGGAACAGAGGGTATGTTACTGCTGAGAAATGGATAGTTGACAATTGAAAAGTAGAAATCATCACGTTTGTCATAGATTCTCGTTTCATTGCAGTCGTCGATCTGTGTCAATTTCGAGTAAAAGATCAAGATATAAAGTAGACCTTCTACTTTCGGTAGTATCCTTAATTTCAAGTTCACTAAGATGTATAAGACGTAGGCACTCATTGACATGTGGGTTATTCAGTGACAGGACATCACCAATATATCTGAAAGGGAAATCAAACAACTTTGCAAGATGCTTCTACGTTCACACATTGTTGTCAATATAATGGAATTTTATGCGACTGTCATACAGTGAGAGGTTTAGCTAGCTTTAAAACCAGGTTTAATCCACCATTTTCTACATAAGAAAAATGCCTGTACCAAGTCAGGAGTATGACAGTTGTTTTCCATTCGTTTGATGTGTTTGAGCTTTTAATTTTGCCAATTGCTAACGGACTTTCCGTTTTGAATTTTCCTTGGAGTTCGGTATTTTTGTTGTTTTACTTTTAACATTCGATATATTTGATGTGGGAATCAGTATGGTTCTTCACTAAGCAAAATTTTATCATAACATAAAACAAGGAATTTTTATCTACGTTTTCCCCAAACACAATTTGTTCTGATTTATAAGTAAACATGCGTGTATGATAATTGTACGATACATAAGTTTTAAAACCATTCATTTCAAGCTTTTTTATAACCATACTTCACAATAAAACTATATACAACAGAACGCCGATCTCAAGATTTATTTCATTGAGCAATAGTTGTTTGGTTGCTGTAGCATTGTTGCTTACTAAAATTCGCCTTTTATTTCTTTATTATCTGTCATATCCTGAAAATTATCCAGCAGTGTGCAAATGTTTCATTTGTCGTTTGAATTTAAAAAGCATAGATTAAATAATGTCGTCTGCTGAAGTGTTCTATTTGACAATATTTTATAAAACCCACCGACAATCAATAACAATGATGATATCAAAAAACACAAAAAAACGTTAAAGGCTAAAAAGAATAAAGTTAACATCAATTTACCTGGTTTATTAAACAAGATTCTTAATCGATGTAGACCTAAATTTGTATTTAATTTCGAAGCGAATAAATTACTGCAATCTCCAATTATAAATTGTATAAGTTCTTTTGGAAATATTTAAATAAGGTGAATAGACTGATAAATTGCATCGATAACTAGTTGTTTACCTCAAACGGTTCCTGGTTTACAAAGAGCAAATGCAGTCGTTAGAACAATCCGAAAGGCATAAAAAAAAGGATAAAGAATAATATGTTTCGAGCCAAAGCTTTTACTTAAATTTAATGAGAGAAAAAAAAAACAACAACGAGCACTTACCAACGATATAGTCATGCCGTATGTTCAGTAGTAAGTCTTAAGGGATAGTTACGTGTTAATTAAAAAGGTTCTAAGGGTTCGACACCAAAATGTAAGACATGACTAATTTAACAAAAAAGTATAATCTTACTGAGAAAGATAATGCCCAAATGGTGTAACAGTAAATGAGTGGCGAAAGATACCAACCTCATAAGTGGCGAAAGATACCAACCTCACGATGGCAAAACACACAAAACGATCAAAAGACAAAAAGTATTCAAAACACAACATAGACTGAGCAACACTAACCCACCAACAAAACGAGATGATCTCAGGTGCGGAAAGGTAAGCCGATCATGCTCTACATGTGACACCCATCGTGTTAGTGTAGAAAAGGGAACATATTTATAAAAAAAATAAGGAAATGGGGTATGATTGCCAATGAGACAACTACCCATCAAAGTTCAAACGAAGTGGATGTAAGCAATTATGCCTTTCAAACACAAATCAAATGACACATTTTAATTAATTTATTTATGTCTATAGGTAACAACATTTTGAGGCCCTCGTCATATTGACATATAAATACTATAATAGTTCAAATAAAACATAGCAATATACAGGTTTGTAAAACACCATAAAATAATAATATTTCATATGATCGTGTTGTTCAACTTGACAAGCATTAAGCGTTTATAAAAGCATATAATCTGATATTATGATAATTTCAAAATGAAGCGTTCATACGGGAATTCCATTCCGAGAAAATGGCCGTTCGAATGTTTGGGCTGAAAAAGTCGTAAAGCATTACATTTTCTTGGCATATTCCTAGTCTTTCTCACAGACAAATTAAGCATATCCAAGAATTTTAACAGCTAGATAGTCGATCACTTTTCTATTTGACAAAATAACACTGGTGAAAACCAATTACTCATTAATTGATATTTTACGCAAACGATATGTTGTTTATCCAAACATACCAAACTTTCTGAAGTAATCATCTGACTTTTGTGTATAAAATGAGATCAGACCCGGAGAAACGGACTATCTCGGAACTTCCGTTTTGTCGAAATTGTAGTGTATAGATAAATAAACAAATATGCACAATAACAATGTACCGTGGAGTAATTGGTCAAATATACCACCAGCAATCTGAATTTTTTTTGTGCATCCTGACTGACGGAATTATTTTAATCTGATTCATTCTGGCGCTTTATGACACGTCTACAATGTCTATCTGTGAGTTGAGAATAATTTCTAAATACACCCCAGAAATAGTCCGCAAGTTTATTAAAACTTCAACTATTTTTGTAAAAAGTTGTTCACAGTTATCATGATTTTGAGCAAATTGACTTTTTAACGCAAGACACAAAATATCTTCCATTTGTTCTAATAGGAATGTGTTCTTGTAAATATCCAGTCCTGGTCGATCTACAAAATAAAGAATAAAACAAATTATAGCAAAATATATATAAAAAAAGATACCGAACTCCAAGGTGAATTCCGAAAGGGAAGTCTATAAAACATGACAAAACCAAGCGCTCGACTATATCAACCAACGGAACGAATTGAAAACAACTGTCATATTCCTGACTAGATACATTTAGCAGTTTGGGTACAATCCGCCAAACGGGGAACTATTCCCCATATGAGTAGAAATCCTTCATTTGAGTAATCATTTGATAGTGCTAAAAACGAAATTCTTATAACCGAGTCTTTTTTTCTTAAAATGGCACATATTCATAAAAAATGCAGCAAATTTTCCAAAAGATGAATAGTCCTAACCTGATTTACTGAGAAGTTACAAGTCTATGGAAATTTCGAAAAATTAACTTTTTCAAGGCTTCTAACTTTTTGAAAACCCAAAATAAAAATATGGTTCTTTGGAAGAAGCTGTTCAATTTTCTATACATTTGTGCCATTTTAAGTAAAAATACCCAGTAAAGAAAATTTAATTTTTAGTACTATCAAATGATTACTCAAATGAGGGATTGTTACTCATTTGGGGAATAGTTCCTCATTTGGTGGGTTGTCCCCAACCTGTTTAACACACTGCACTCATTAAAGGTGTGAGTATGGATATGTTGGAACGTATACCTGTACTCGGTGAGTCTTGAAAAAGTCTTCAACTGTTTTATGAGCAGTTCCAAACTGACTTGGCTTTTTTCTGAACTGAAAAGCACTAGACAAGACGATTTGTGTCTGACCAATATGTCATAACAATAGAATATGTTTAAACTAAATAGGACAATTCTTAAAAAAGGAATCGATCAGTTAAACTGATGTCTCAACTGGTTTGTTCGATGATAATGTTACAGTGCGTAAAGTTCCGACTCATTCGGTTCTTGTACGATTCAGACTTGGTTCAGTTAATACTTTTTATAATTGTTTTACTGTTTATATATTGTTCGGCTTCAGTGCAGTTTCAATACCAGTCAGATGATTTAAATAATATTTAGACTGAATGAGACCAGTCGAGTAGAAAAAAGTAGAACAAAACAACATATAGAGTACAAATCAGATGCTTCACCTGATATTTATTAAAGTTAACTCCTCTCGATATCAGACATTGGCAACTACGTGCTATGAGTAAATTGAAATACAAATTTAAAGTGTCTTAAAACGGAAATTGACTGTCCGGAAAATCTGAAATCGTGTACAAGTCGCAATTCAGTATTGTAAAGTTCATGCCCAAATGTGCAAACTTATTTCATAATATAGAAGTTTTCGACAAATTCCATGCTCAGTATATATAATGAAAATTCAAAGTATCGTCAAACAGAAAGTGACAATGTTGAAAATTGCCTACACGGTACAACTCCATCGTCATTAAAACCCAGACCACATATCAAATCAATCTTTAATTCGGAAGTTTGGTAATAGGTGATAAATGTAATGAATGGATAAAATGACGAACAGACGAACGGACGGACGGATGGAAAAAGTGAATACAACTAATCACCTGTACCAACCACATCGTTAGAAGAAGCATTAAAGTTGTTGTATTATGCCTATTTGTAGTGTCAATGAAAACGTAAAATGGAAATTAATAAACATATTGTGTTTATGCACTTGATCATCTGTTTGAAATATTTCAGATAAGTTGTCCTACCTTGAAATTAAAAAAAAAATATGGTTAGAAACTGTATTTTAAAATTACCACAATACGAGGTATTCTAAATTTTATTATCAACTAAAATGAAAGTTGCTGAATATCGTGCAATGCACGCCTAAAGCATGCATGCCTCGTAACATATTGGTGAATGTTATATTGAGCGTCGTTGGAATGCAAGTAGAGGTATTTGTAAGATATAAGCATGGGATTGCAATTGATCTTTTTTATATTCAGAGCTTGTTGACTTTTTATATGTTCTTAAGAATTGAATGCTTCTTTTTGTAAATTCATTGGGGTGTAAAAAAGCGTTGACCGAAGTACATTTTGTATGAAGCGCTGAAGCGCTTCATTCTAAAAATGTACGCACGGTCAACGCTTTTACAACCCTATGAAATTACTAAAAGAAGCATTCAATACTTATAATTACATTTTTTCGCTATGCTCATGAAAACACGATTACTATCATTTTTTTTTCTTTTATTCACCTGTGCACTTTATTGCGGAAACGTGTGCCATCATGTATGTTACAATTCCTGAAATTCATTTTGAAATGAAGAATGACGCGAGATTGCTGTTAGCCAATCAAAATAACGTATAATAATGAAACATACATCTAATGTAATTATTTTCTGTTGAAGGGTTATTTTTCAATTATGTTATAATATTAAGATTTCAGAAGTTACTTTGAGGTTAAATACAGTTCTGAATACTAGTATCTATCTTTAATCAAAGACTGATCTGTATAACTTACCCGGTGAAAACAATACCATGGCAGCCATCACAGACAATTCAACGTCAGTTAATTCCAGTTTTTTTAATTTTTGAACTGAGTAGAACATATCTAATAGAAATTGTCCAAAAATCCCATACTGTTCACAATTCAAAATATCTACGATATATCCAAAACGGTCCAATATTTTACCGAAAGTGGTTTCATCGTTCCAATACAGTGAATGAATGACAGCTATTTCCAATAAACTTTGTTTCACAAGATTTCTCTGACTGTGCACATCTATTTTTTTAAATGGAGTCAAATCTCGCGCGAATATCGTTGTGAAGTGAACAATGGCTGGTAAGTATCTGGAACACAATATTTTTGTATCGTGCTCGCATGTGACCTCCAAAACCTTAATGAGAAAAGATATAAACAATTCAGATATGTCTCCGGTAATACAGAACAGTTAAGGAAATAAGCCAAACACACATGTTATAGTTTTTTTGTATTGATAACACTCTTAATGACTGAAACAAGGTCAAGTCAATATAAAATCTCCACCCCAATAAAGCTCTTTACACAGCACTGGTCATAAATTGTTACACAACACTGGGTCATGAATTGTTACACAGAACTGGGCCATGAATTGTTACACATCACTGGGTCATGAATTGTTACACAGCACTGTGTCATGAATTGTTACACGGCACTGGGTCATGAATTGTTACACAGCTTGGGTCATGAATTGAAAAAAAAAAAAAAAAAAAAAAAATAAGGATCCATTTTTTTCAGGCAAGTTGACCTTAGATGGACTTGGTTATTCGTTTAGACTCATTTTGATGATATATCTCATCGTGTGTTTAGGTAGATATACATCCTTGGCTTTCAACTGTTTGGGGTATGAACGTTCCGGATGAAGGCAAATCCGGATAAGCGCTTAGGATGCAACACATTTATAAAGTGTGATTTTCGTTTTACAATAAATGACAAAATTGAAACAATGTAATAATTCTTTAATTGTGCAATTCGTAAAGACCATTACAAAGGGCGTGTAATACAAAATTTATGTGTTTTCGTAAGGAAACAAGTTCTTATAACTTGAATATGTGTATAAATTCAAGAAACAAATACTAAAAGCACCTTGCAAAGCTCAAAGAATCAAAACATCGAGTGGATTGTGTTTTTCATTTCAATATCATATTGATTTCCTCAACACTAAGCAAAACGACTCACTATTATGTTGTCCTTGTACATTGTAGCGGTGTGAGCTGAATTCAAGTACGTTTTTTTCTTGAGTGTATAATATCAGCTTTAATATTTATGCCTGATATTTCAACTGTTTTACATTTTTCATGTAGCTTGCGGTTTTGGTTTTGCTTATTATTGAAGGCCAAACGGTGGGCAATAGTTGTTAAACCTCTACGTCATTTGGTATTTGGTTGTCAGTTGTCACATCGAAAATCATACTATATTTTCTTATGATTAAATACATGTACCTTTGCATGAATAAAATGAGATTTAAAGCACACATCAAGAATTTCTTAAAAAAACAGAAAAAATACAAAAGAAGGCTTTCACCTTTTTTTAGTGTTTTTGTAGAGTCAGACATACAGTATGTATCATTTTTTTTCAAATGCAACAGTAATGACTATATTACTTAACATACCCGGTAATTTTCGATTATAAAGCCATATAAGTGTCCTTTAATTCTCAACTTTTTGTTTTCTATTCTATATTTATATCAATCTTTGATGAAAAAAAAAAACAACAAAAAAGCTTGTGGTATCAAACTAATTGTTTTTTAAAAAACCTACATTTCACAAAGCATGCACATGCTCACCTTTGACTGCTGGTAACGACACGTCAATGCGTGAAACTCTTTGTTCGCTGCCATAAAACTATCATGAATTTTTAAAATCAATTCTTCTGTCCTTATCTGCTTGTCAATATCAATTTTGTCATGATTCTCATTAGAAATTTTAAATAAGTTAAATCTGGACGGCTTATCTTTCTTTGGACATCTTCCTAATCTTACAGCTAGAAATAAAAAACAGTTATACGAGTTAATTGTGTTACTATACATAAGAAAATAGAATTCTGATGGATTGTTTATATACTCAACGGCTAATAGCATGGACTTATTTGAGATAATTAGGATACTAATCAGAGATATCTAAGACCTTGATAACGGAATCATTATGAAAACCTAAACAATTGCAATAAAAAAAAAACTGTTGAAATAGCTATATCAGTACGATGTTAATTTGGGCGCCAACTGTAACAATAAGAAAAGTGTATTAATTGGTTGTGTAAATTTTTAGGATATTTGATAAACTTACATGATTAATTGATTGTTTGGTGTTTGATTTACGTTCAGTGACAAATATTTTATTGGTGTTCAGGAGGACACATTTCCAATATATCAAATGGTAATTATAGTTCTGTAAAGCTTGTCGTTCATGATAAAGAGCGGGAATTTCTTCTGTCAATAGAAATTAAAGTTTGCAAGAGAATTACAGAAATTTTAACTTTCATCATACAACCAACGGATCCCTGAAAGAACTGTTGCAAATGTTCCTTAACGTATAGAGAGCATCTCATTTTCGAGCTGACGTAGCTACGTAATTATATATCCCGAACAGCACAACCAAAATAGACGCCCCTCTCTGGAGTGAATTTTACTGCTAGATTGGTTAAATCCTGAGATGACCATATGTGAGGGTCTGGGGGGATTTAAAGAAAAGAGAATAATGGCAAAAAAATTATGAACAGAGAATAATGGTGTAATAAGTATAGAAAATAACCGTGGAAAATAAAGAATTAGGTAATAAAATAAACAGATATGAGGGATGTACAAATCAAAGAAAAAATCAACACTTAAATCATGTCTACGAGAATCTTACTTTTAAAGATAAAAATCCATAAAATATAGATAATACTGAAATGAAGGACCCTATCTATACCCTCTTATTTCTAACCCCTGTCTACTTAATTATGGGGTTCGTTAATTAACCAGAGTGTACAAAAAAGTAAAGTACCTTCGTGTGACATCCCTGCATCCAAACATTTCTTCATACGGCAGTATTGACATCTGTTTCGACTAATCCTCATGATCAAACATCCTTTCTTGTCGCCATTAGCACATGGCTTATATGTCAACTTTTGGCGGACTGTTCTTCTAAAGAATCCCTGAAAAAAAAGATATATTTTGCAGCTATGAAATGTAAAACAATACATCATAGAGAGTAAACATATCGCATGTGTAAATACTGGCGAAAACTGTTAATGATAGGTGATGGACACTTATATTTTTGTCGTGGTAATCCATGTGTTTACTTAGATATACATTCATGCCATTCAGAACTTAAGGTGACGACCATTTCATATTCTGGGGAGGGGCAGGATATTTTTATTTGCGGGTTAACTATTCATTTTGATATGTTGATACGCATGCCTATCATTTCCCTCGTGCTTAACGCCTTAACTGTTTCATGCATTTTTTGCTACAGAATATTCATTTTGATCCTGTCTTACGTAAAGTTCTTTATTTTCAGCTCCTCCCAGCTCTGTATTACGCTTTAGACAGTATTAATTGCGTGCTTTTTATTTTTCACTTTTTTAGTAATCTGTATTATAACATGTATATATGATAATCAGGGACAATGATAATCACAGTAACGTACACAATGCCAAGGATCTACAAGTAACTACATTGGCTGCACTAGTGTCTAGAATTATAGTTTTAATTTACCTTACATCCTTCACAAGAAAAGACGCCATAATGGAAACCGGAAGCCTTGTCACCACATATCTTACAGAGGATGTGGCCATCAGGATATATTTTCTTAACTGTAATAGTTCAAATTATTCGATTAAGAAAAAAACTTAAAACAAATAATCTGACAAATCATTGCAGCACGAAGGGTGGTACAAACTGAGCAGGATACCAGGATATTATGATAACCCTTGAACAATACTTTTTTATGCGACTGTCTAAGTTTTCGTGCTCTATTTTGTTTGTTTACATGATAAATTTTATACGGTGTCTATTGTAAAATAAAAATATTGAGACGTGGTATGATTGCCCATGAGACAACTATGCAGCAGAATTCAAAAGCAGAAGTAAGCAATTATAGGTCACCGTACGGCCGTCAACAATGCGAACAACCAAACCGTATAGTCAGCTATGTTTGTTTAGTTTCGAATGGGTTTGTCAGTGCCGCAAACGTATTCATTAAATATGATGTTTGATTTTAGTTTTTCCGTGTGTTAAATCAAATTCACACATCTTGCTTCGTTCAAGTCGTTTAAGATTAATTTGGAATTCGTTAAATTTCCACCACCTACGGCGTGCAATTTAATGTGAAATTCGATATTGGAATTGAAGTTATACACTGTTTTACGAATACCATGATTTGCTTACCAATTTGCATGTGCGACTTGTTCCAAAGTGTGATTGCGTGTTAGGTATAATGATTGATACCATTGTCCATAATTGTCAGGCATATATTTAATCTAATTTGATTTTACGCAGAACATCTGTGTTTATCAGAAACAGATGATCAATCTTGCAGGATAGCCAGGGTTACATAACCAATTTGATTTTAGGCCACACCATTTTAATATCAAATCCTGCTTCTATGTATACATATGTATGCCAACTTCGATGTATTGATTTGGCTTGGCCTTACTGCAATAGCAGTTTTCAATGGTATTTATAAACTCTGTATAGAAGTGGTAATCAACTAAATATTATTTAAACAAATGTGGTTTGTTTGGTGTATAACGTGACGTAGCAAATATGAGATGCATAATTGGACAAGCAATACGAAAACAAACATAGCTTTAAACATGACCGACAAGGTGAGTTGGATTGTTAACATGCGAGTCGTCGTGTCTTTGATCTTTGACCTAAATACCACATGCTTAACAGAGAAGCAAGCAAATGTTTAGGTCGCTATATGGTTTGACAAACGACCTTCAACATTCGAGACGAGCATGCTACCATGAGACCACTTAGTCGCTTTCAAAAGATAGTAAGGTCAAGGTCAGTAAATGGGCTATGTCACAGATGTTTGTAAAATTTTGCCAACAACTTTGGCTGTTGAACTATTACTGAAAAAACGAAATAATGCAGCATGATATTTAGACAATTTAAGATCGTTTTTTACCTATTTTATGTGTTTTCGATATAAATGTTCACTTATATTGAAAGATTGTCCACAAGAGACCATATGACGTAGAAAAAAAGCAACTATAGGTCACTGTTCAGCCTTCGACAATGATCAAAACCAATACCGCATAGCAAGCTATAAAGGGTCCAGAAATGGAAAATGTAAAACAAAATCAAACGAGAGAACTAACGGCCTGATTTATGTACAATACAATAAACGATTAACAACTATGATATACAGCAACACACGAAAAACACTCAGTCTGAATTCCAGTCTCCTGACTTGGGCCAAGCAGATTCCGAATGTGGCGGGATTAGCCATATTAGCGGGCACCCAACCCTTACTATAAAAACCCATTTACTGTACCTTGAACTGAACAAGACAACATAGATGTGGCAACCAGCAAATATTGGTAAACAATTATGTAGTAATGAGTCAGTAATGTGTACGTCTAAAAACTTTTTTGATTTTGGAAACATTGTTCTCTCCTCTGAATGTTCTAATACAATGGTATGGAAATATTGTTTTACAAGTGAACATATTAAATGAGGGTCTCGATGGGGGTCGATCATTTCTGTATTCTTTAATTTTTAGGCCATTTTTCTCTATTCTTTATTTTTTTGGACCTTTATTCATCTGTGCCCATTATTCTCTATTCTGTAAACTCCATCTAGACCCTCTTATAATGACTTATTCATTGACAAATATTCTTTATTATCGTATCTTATTAACATCGCTCTTCAAAACTTATTATCAAACCGTAATTTTATGTTGTTATATTTGAGTAATTGCCATGGGCGACACAACGGTTACTACTTAATAAACAGGATCTGCTTATCCCCCACATGCGCACATGAGAGCATAATACATGTTTTGGTGGTGTTCGAATTGCTGAGTCTTCAGTTGTCTATGTAGTGTAATGTAGAATTTTGTTGGTTTGTTAGCCGTTTTCCGTTGTTTGCCATCATGATGTAGGTTTTTCTTCTTTGGAAGGTTCTGTCGAATATTTTTAACATACGGATGTTGATTAAAAGTGTATTATCGTATTGTTGTCTCATTGTGTTTTCTGACGTGCAGTCTAACAAAAACATTGCAATACATGTATATTAAATAAGAAATATAAAAAGATTTGTTTTAAAGCTGGTGGAATTAATATCATTTAAACCAATCAAAACTGATTATTAATTCTTCGGATTCGCTTGCTTCAAATTTTGAAGACCTTAAAAAAAAAGCTTACAGCCTTCTCCTGAAGACTTTCGGAAGTATCACTCCATTTAAATGAAATCAACAAGTTATTTCCTTAAATGTCATTGATCGTCACAATCGTCCAACAATTTACAGAAAACTATATTTTTTGAGATTAAACAGAAGTTTCGTACAAAATTTAAAATATGCATTCCTCTAACCAAATTATTGGTATCGCTTGATTAAATATTCATTTGGAAAAAACAAATAAAAAAAATAATATTTCGCTTGCTCGCTCCAAATCTAATAAGTAAAAGTCTGAAGAACAAGTGACCTTATTGACATATTATATATAGGCTGCCATACCTCTTTTAGCATTCTTTGAAGGCCGTGAAGGAAATTTATTTGATTCATTATCTTTTCCAGTCAATGAACCTGTCCTGTCTAGAGTGTCGTCTGATGAAATTATTACTATGTCATCCTTTTCTGAATCTGTGAGATTCAAATTACTGCTACCTATGCTTTTTCCGGAAGTGCTTCCGCACAAAGAAGTTGTGTCACTTTCGCATGAATCAGTGTTTTCTATACTTTTTTCGGATCTGTCTTCATCTTGGAAACCTTTCCAATTATTTATGTTGGCGTTGTCTTTCGTCGCTATAGAACAATCAGTAAGGACTTCAGAGTTAAATGTTAATGGTTTAGTACCAGTATCTAAGACTTGCTGCTGAGCATGCATTGAGTCTGTCAATTGCACATCTTTATTGAAATCAGAGGTTTCGTTATTCAGAGGACATGAATGTTTGACATCAGTATTTGCTGCATCGGCTACTGCACCGCCTACATGCGCATTGATATGAGATCCTTCCAGTAATTTCTGTACAACTAGACCCTCGTCTTCAGTCATTCTTATCCTTCATATCAAGAAGTAAAGGTTACTTGTATGTGTTTGAATGAATAATTAAAATTTTCTCTGTGTATATACAGGAAGTAATCAGCATCTAGTCAACCTAAAAAATACAAAGCAATACACGAGGGTGTGGATTGGGATTAACAGAATAGAGAATAATAGGCACAAAAATATAAAGAATAGAGAAAAATGGACCACAAACATAAAGAATAGAGAATAACGAGGTGCTTAAATATAAAGAATAGAGAAAAATGGCCTAAAATAGATTAAAGAATACAGAAATGAAGAACCCCAATCAATACCCTCATACATTAATCTATTCACTCGAGTGTAAAAAGTCAACTACAAATGTAGGAGAGCTTGCCTAATATAGGTACGAGCTTTTAAATGTGCAATAAAACTTTTATATCAGATGTTATTTTCAATTTTATTAGGGGATTGGTTAGCATTAAACATATATAATCAACTTGTCTTTTTAGTCGTTCATATACAAAAATAAGAAGATGTAGTATGATTGCCAATGGTACAATTTTCCACCAGATACCAAATAACATAGACGTTAACAACTGTAGGTCACCCTATCGCTTTCAACAATGAGCAAAACCCATTCCATCCCTGACAATTTGGTCCATTTTTTCTTTTCATAAATATAACCTTCTGGGCTCGGCAACTATTATATATTAATTTCTTTTATCTAATTATACATTTTTCAAAATATATATGATCATAAACCTAGTAAAATAAACCAAACTTGCATTGTGTGTTATGATATTTTGTACTTCTTTAAAAAAGGTTAACTTAAGAATTTAACCTGAAAATATGTTATCACTTGGATTTTATTGTTTTAATCTTGATTATTAATGTTATTGTCATGTTAATTGCTTATGAGGGCATGGATGGGGTCCTTCATTTCTGTATTCTTTATTTTTTTCGCTCATTATTCTTTATCTTTAGAAATAAGGGCTATTCTGTAATTACTTGATAACTGTATTCTGGATATTGTTCTTTTCTGTATTCGATATATTTTTACCCAATTCTTTAACTTTTGCAGTTATTCTTAATATTTTAGCACCCCATTATTCTCTATTCTCTATTCTTTATTTTTTTTTGTCCATTTTTCTCTATTTTTTATTTTTTTCCCCATTATTCTCTATTCTGTAAACCCCATCCACACCCTCGTTTATGCCCTCTGGATACCTTAATTGGAACAAAATATTCTTCTTCTTCGTCTTTTCTTATATAAATAGGAAGATATGGTATGAAACTATCCACAAAGTACCAAAGGATATTAAGGATGTTAACAGTTATCAATCAACGCATGACCTTAAGCAATGAACTAAACCCACACCGTTAGTAAGCTATAAACGGCCCTCGAATGACTGTTTCAAAATTCGTCATTTGGATCAGAACATGTATGTGAGGGTATGGATGGGGGTTTACAGAATAGAGAATAATGGGCAATACATATAAAGAATAGAGAAAAAAATGGACCAAAAAAATAAAGAATAGAGAATAATGAGGTGCTAAAATATAAAGACTAGAGAATAATGTGCAAAAAGTATAAAGAATAGATAAAAATGGCCTAAAATGATTAAAGAATACAGAAATGAAGAACCCCTAACAATAACCTCATACATTAATCAATTCACTCGCGTGTAAAAAGTCAATTTCAAATGCAGGAGAGCTTGCTTAATATAGGTACGAGCTTCTAAATGTGCAATAAAACTTTTATATCAGATGTTATTCTCACTTTTATGAGGGGATTAGTTACCATTAAACATATATAATCAACTTGTCTTTTTAGTCGTACATATACAAAAAAGAAGATGTAGTATGATTGCCAATAGTACAATTCTCCACCAGATACCAAATGACTTAGACGTTAACAACTGTAGAACACCCTATAGCTTTCAACAATGAGCAAAACCCATACCATCCCTGATAATTTGTTCCATTTTTTCTTTTCATAAATATAACTTTCTGGGCTCGGCAACTATTATATATTAATTTCTTTTATCTAATTATACATTTTTCAAAATATATATGATCATAAACCTAAAATAAGCCACACTTGCATTGTGTGTTATGATATTTTGTACTTCTTACATGTTTACTTAAGAATTTAACCTAAAAATATGTTATGATCATTTGAATTTCATTGTTTTAATCTTGATTATTGATGTTATTGTCATGTCAATTGCTTATGAGGGCATGGATGGGGTCCTTCATTCTGTATTCTTTATTTTTTCGCTCATTATTCTTTATCTTTAGAAATAATGGCTATTCTGTAATTACTTGATAACTGTATTCAGGACATTGTTCTTTTCTGTAATCGGTATATTTTTACCCAATTCTTTAACTTTTGCAGTTATTCTTAATATTTTAGCACCCCATTATTCTCTATTCTTTATTTTTTTTTGTCCATTTTTCTCTATTTTTTATTTTTTTCCCCATTATTCTCTATTCTGTAAACCCCATCCACACCCTCGTTTATGCCCTCTGGATACCTTAATTGGAACAAAATATTCTTCTTCTTCGTCTTTTCTTATATAAGTAGGAAGATATGGTATGAAACTATCCACAAAGTACCAAAGGATAAGGATGTTAACAGTTATCAATCAACGCATGACCTTAAGCAATGAACTAAACCCACACCGTTAGTAAGCTATAAACGGCCCTCGAATGACTGTTTCAAAATTCGTCATTTGGATCAGAACATGTATGTGAGGGTATGGATGGGGGTTTACAGACTAGAGAATAATGGGCAATACATATAAAGAATAAAGAAAAATGGACCAAAAAAATAAAGAACAGCGAATAATGAGATGCTAAAAAATAAAGAATAGAGAATAATGAGGTGCTAAAATATAAAGAATAGAGAATAACGGGCAAAAAGAATAAAGAATAGAGAAAAATGGCCCGCCCGCCGTACATCCCCAAATCAATAACCGATTTTTCCTTCGAAAATCCGGTTAAAAGTCAGTTGAAAAAAGCAAAACTCATCCGATCGATACAAAGCAGAACAATCAAACAAAAACACAGACCGGACGTGGCAGGGTATTTATCCATCCCTCATCCCTAACAACAAAAAGGACACTAAGTACAGATCTGAGAGTACTCGCATTATCACAGTTGAGACTGCATTTGAATGTTTGTATTAAATAAAAAAGAATAAATATCGAGAAAAGGTTTAAAAAATTTCACAAAAAATGAAATAAAAATGTAATTATTCGGAGACTTAGCCAAAGCATAAGCGTTGGCTATGATTAATTGGGTAAAACTTATTGTGATCAATTCCTCATTATATTCTATTAATGAAAACAAAAATCAAGGGGCCAAGTCTTTCGGAGGGAAATCAAACGATTTGTGTTCATTCCATGGACACGTTGGTCAAACTCAAACCAATATCCACAGTTTCTATCTCTGATGATATTATTAAGGATAAATCTAGAAAAAAAACACAATACGGGTACAAATTCTATAGTTTTACATTAAAAATTTCTGCACCTTTTTTTAAAACGAAGTGGGTGTTCATTTACACACAGCATTGATGTATCTGCCTATGGTAACGAGCACATAAATAAATATAATATATGTTTGATGCATCTATGTGCATCAGAATGACGTCACTGTCTATTTGTTTTATAGACCTTGGTGTGATTCAGAGCATGCAAACGACAAAAACGTTTACATAGATAAGTTATTCATCAACTGTTAAACATTCTGCGTTTGTACATTTTATATAACTCGTATAATGAGATTTACATGCTTAGCTATTATTATAAATTGAAAGTATAGACCCAAATGCATAATTACTGCTTAATATGGATGATAAAATCAAACAATATATAATAAGTCAAACATAACCATGCAAAAGACAAATGACACAAAGAACAGATCAAAGAGTACCCACAGCTATCACGTTACTCGCAGTTACTGAAATCTAGTTCAAACCAAAGTAAAATAAATAAATAAAGTACAATGTTTTCTCAGACTATAGTATATATGAGAGGGCAATTCCAAGGATGTAATGCAAAGTCGTCATGCGCATCGACAGGAAAGACAGGAAATTTTGTAGATTAAAGAAGTAACACTGTTGTTGCCGTTCTTGTCACTAGTTGTAATTATTATTTAACATTTGAGCTAAACATAAACCTTAAGTTGCATGATCAGGGCAAACCTCGTTTCCAATTAAACTGAGTTATCAATCTTTAATGTTTAGTCATATCAGGTTTCCGGTTTAACCAGGGTTTTGGTATGTCTTATTTCCGGTTTAATCAGGGTGTTGGTATGTCTTATTTCCGGTTTAACCAGGGTGTTGGTATGTCTTATTTTCGGTTTAACCAGAGTGTTGGTAGGTCTTATTTTCGATTAAGCAGCGTGTTGTTAATTTCCCGTCTAATCAAAAGTCCGTTTTCCTGTTTTACTAATGTGTTGGTAAGTCAGGTGTCTGGTTTAAGTATGTGTTGGTAAGGTATTTTTTTTTGGCATAGAAGGGAATAGTTAAATCAGGTTTCCAGTTTAACCAGGGCCGTGTTTATAAATATGGTTTCCTTTTTAAGCAGGGTGTTGGTAGGTCTGGTTTCCGGTTTAAGCAGGTTGTTAGTGAGACTGTTTTCACTGAATATTCAGGCGATATTCTCACCAACCAACATTAATTCAATTAGCTAATTATTTACGCCAACTTATCAGGATTACACATCTTGTTCAAATATATTATTTCTTCCATGATACATTTTATTTTTAATGGTGGCATGGTAGTATTTATTTCCGGGAACCAGGTTGATCTTTTGTGTACCCTACTTAGGTCAATGTATCTGAATACTGTGATTGGACAAAAATACAGCGGCTTCTGGTCATATTTTACCAAGCTTTTGGAAGAACCAGGTATAGAAAAATATGAAATTATTTTACATACAAGTGAAAATTATTTTTTTTTAAATTTTGTATTGACTGAAAAAGCACTACTGGTCTAAGGTTTATAAAGATAGCAGAAAAAGTAAACTGTCGTCATACATGTTCAAATATATTTCTGAATTTTATAATGAAAGTACTTGAGTTTACTGTGTATGTAAGTTCTGGGTCAGTGTTAGAAAGTGGGTGAAATTCTAAAAAGTGCATAATTATTCCTATGGCCCAGGAAATATTACCGTGTCACCTATATACAATGACATGTAAACGTATGAGTAATATGAATAAATAAAAGACGATGTGTGGTATACATTTAGTGACACAGCATACCAAACAAAGAGGGTATTTTGTTTCATCTCATCACCCCGGTCAATGGATTATCAAAAGTACATAAAATATCGTAACATAAATATAGTTTTGAAAAAACATTTAATAAATAACAAAAAAAAAAAAAAAGAAAATACAAGCAAAACAACAGTAATAATTTCATATCAAAGTACGCCTGCAGGTACTTCACCTGCTGATGTGAGGTCATGTCATCGTACACTCTATTCACAGTGTTTGACAGATAAACACCAGCGACACACCATATATGATAGCCCGAACGCAAGCAACACATAACACAATAGCTTACCACTAGCAACATAAGCATGTTTGGGAAACACCATGAGCACATTGCAGTGTAGCTTAAGGATGTAGTCATCTCGGGTTTAAGAGTTTTTGTCAGAAGTTCGGACTCCTTGGTTTTTTCCCCTACGATACAGGCTAAAATATTTGCTCCATATCACACACTTTTCTTTTCAAATAAAACTTCAATAGCTCATAAAAGGTCATTACTAAAATTTAAGCAAATTCTAGATTTCTTTTCTAACAGTTTGAGAACCAAATAATACCAATGCTAACTATAAGGTAAAAGTCCAAGTCAGCCTTTTCCTCGCCATTGTTTTAAAAATCAAATATCTCGAGTAAGGAATTCCATAACCTATCAATATTTTTAGCTTATTTTGTTCCTTAACTAATGCTCTTCTGATTTATAAAACCAATTCTAGATTCCAGATTTTTTTATTTCACCTGACTACATCCTTAAGACCAGCAACAAAAAACCTCACAGTTAAATACAACATGAGACATATCACATAATTGCTAAACACAAGCAGCTAGCAACGTTTCAAGTTAACACAAACAACACAAATCAGTATAGCTATACACAAGCAGCTAGTAACGTTATAAGTAAACACAAGCAACACAAATGATTATAGCTAAACACAAGCGAAAACCAACACTAAATATATAATCCACATCGACTTTTATTCATACGTTTACTTAACTTGCTTTGTATAGATGTCAGTACACATTAAAATAGAATTTAACATGAAGGCCGTACGGTGACATATAGTTTTTTGTACCTACGTCATGTGGTCTCATTAGCAATCACACCACATCTTCTTATTTTTATAAGACATAATACATTTTAATTAAGGCGTAATCCTGCTGAGTTGACATACATGAAAAACATTATATGATATGATAATCATCAGCATTTTACCACTTGTTACTTTCACACCTGCAACCTTCCAAATGACACCTAAACACCCCCAACTAAAATGTACTTTCGTTTGATGTGTTTGAGCTTTTGATTTTGCCATTTGATTAGGGACTTTCCTTTTTGAATTTTCCTCGGAGTTCAGTATTTTTGTGATTTTACTTTTTTTAGACATAATGCTAGGGTGATACCAATAAGGAAGGAGGATAAAAACAGAATTAGAAAGAATGTAAAATGGGGGGGGGGGGACTTAAAATCGGGTTACAGATATAAGACCTGTAAAATAAAAGATAAAACGGAATCAGACATAATGTATTGTACAAGATTGCAACTATCTAACTCTAAGAACCAATCTATTCGTACTCTTTTGTTGCAATCCGTACAACAGATTCAGTAGATTTTTCCGTGATGTAATGTAGGAGGGTGTAGATGGGGGTTTACAGAGAAGAGAATAATGGGCACAAAATATAAAGAATAGAGAAAAATGGACCCAAAAAAATAAAGAATAGAGAATAATGAGGTGCTAAAATATAAATAATAGTGAATAATGGGCAAAAAGTATAAAGAATAGAGAAAAATGGCTTAAAAAAATAAAGAAGACAGAAATGACCCCGATCCAGACCCTCATGTAGAAGACCCACTTATATAATTAAAAATGACTAGTAAGTAGTTATAGTACAAATGTACTATTTAGTTATAGGTTACGTGTATAAATACATTAATTTACTGATATATTGTACATGTACATAATAAGTATAGTACAAATGAACTATATCATAGAAATAAACTTCTGAAGAAAACAAATAACACAATAAAATGTTTCACAAATCTGTTACAGAATATGCAATAGGTTTTGCGTTTCATAAATCAAATTGCTTTTTTAATGTCACGACTGTTTTCACAGTTACCATGGCTATGATTTTGTCTCGGGGGCATTTCAGAGATTTTTAAAAATTTGTCTATCAATTTATGGGTTGTATATGTCTTGACTAAACTCAAAAACAGCAAAAACCTTTGACTATGAACAAATACTATTTTCCAGACATATTTGCCTGGGGAAAATGAACAAATACCTCACTACGATTGGAAGCGCAGATCCAGATTCCTTTTAAGAGGGTCTGGATGGGGTCCTTCATTTCTGTATTTTTAATTTTTTTTGCCATTCTCTCCATTATTTATGCTTTTTGCCCATTATTCACTATTATTTATTTTTTAGCACCGCATTATTCGCTATTCTTTATTCTTTTGGTCCATTTTTCTCTATTCTTTATATTTTTTGCCCATTATTCTTTTCTCTGTAAACCCCCATCAACACCCTCTTTAAAAGGACAGTTGTAAATGCTTTGATTGTAATACTTTATGAGCTTCTAGAAATATTTTCACTATGTATTATTGAATAAGAAATAATGGTGCATTTTGGTGTATAAAATCACTTAAAATGTGTATTATTTTTCGGTTCCGTACAGTATTAACATATGAGCTGCGTCGGATAGAAATCGATCATATGCAAGTGCACGTATACATGTGCATGTATAAGACTTCGATTGATTTTGGAACATTCAAATACGAAACAAAAGATGAACTTTTCATATTTCAGTCATATTCCTATAAAAACCAATCATATCGTGTAACTGTTCAATCCTTATGATTGACCGTAACATTGGTACATTTCTATTCGCCTGGTATCCCGGTCAAACCTTCTCTTTGCGTCAAAGTCAAGTAGTGAGCCAGGATCCCATGATGCATTTATACTGGCAATCAAAATGTTCACCGAAACATTGTATACCGAATAAAAAAGCATCTTAAATCTGTATTATAGAAACTAAATTAATGTCATTCTGTAAAACTTAGCCTGTACAATTAAAAATCATGCATGTTTGATCCAGGCAAACAGTAGATGTAAAGCTTATTTAATTTAAAATTGATACCATTGGTGTTATTACTACCACTGGGTCGATACTTATGCTGGTGGACTGTCCCCCCGAGGGTATCAGTAGTCTGGTAGCCAGTTCTTCGGTACTGGCCTGGAAATACGGATATATTTTTTATCTATATTTGCTGTTAATTTTTTGTCGCAATCATTCTAAATTAAAGAAGTTAACTCCTTCATGCATAACTTTGATTACTTATCCCAATGACGAGACAATTGTATTTGACATTAGAATAACAACAAAATATTGTTTAATTTTGAATTTAAATTGACAAGAAGATGTATGATAAAAAGTTAAATCACAAAAATACTGAACTCCGAGGAAAATCCAAAACGGAAAGTCCCTAATCAAATGGCAAAATCAAAATCACAAACACATCAAACGAATGGACAACAACTGTCATATTCCTGACTTGGTACAGGCATTTTCTTATGTAGAAAATGGTGGATTGAACCTGGTTTTATAGCGCTTAACCTCTCATTTGTATGACAGTCGCATCAAATTCCATTATATTGACAACGATGCGTGAATAAAACAAATAGACATAATAGGTAAAAATGTAAAATAGGGGTACAGCAGTCAACACCGTGTCACAATCTTAATCACAATAAAAACGAACAAATATTTAACAAAGAAGTACAAAAAAGCATACATGTATATTACATTTAACAACCTCGTTCATTGCTTACTTATTTTTGTATTTTATCTATCATGTATGCCAAGTCGTTTTCTTGAAATCTAAAAATATAGTAAAACCCATTAATTTTTTTCAAATTATGTTAATTTCATTCAGTAAATGTAAATTAAATTGATATTACAAGAGTGACACTCTAGTACACAAATGTCAATGGTCTATTTTATAACCGACTATACGGTATGGAATTTTCTCACTGTTGAAGGTCGTACGGTTACATGTACCCATAATTGTTTATATCCACTTCTTTTGAACTTTGCAAGCCATTTCAAGAGTCATATTTTATTAAAATTGAAAACAAGATCCGAAAAATAAAATATTTTCGCAATGTTTGCAGTTTAGCATTAAAACTGTAACTGTTTGAGGCACTGATGCAAATTGAAATATGTAAGACAAATTATAAAACAAAAATCGATATCTGACAAAATAGGCTGAAGATCCGGATATAGAACAATCAAAATAATAAATACAAGAAAAACGGACAAAACCATGACCACAAAGAATAAAGGCAAAAAAGATAAACAAAAGCCTATAAAATACAATATAGAGAATTTTAAACTTTGCAGCAAAAAACAACACCAACAACCTGGGGTAATCTAAATAAAGACAGTTTCTCCGGAAGGACAGACGAATAATTTTCAATTCTTTGGAAGTCTGGGGTGTATTTTGATATAGATAAACCAGAGTCTTGATGGGGAGTCCTTAAATTCTTTATTATTTAACTTGTTATACCATCTTTTATTCGTTAGTTTGTTTGCCCTTTATACTGCTCTCTTTGCCCATTGTTTTCTATTCTGTAAATCCCATCCAGACCCTCAAACAATAGATATAGGAAGATGTGGTATGAGTGCCAATGAGACAACTCTCCATCCAAGTTACAATTTATAAAAGTAATACTTGTTTTTATCAAGAAGGGCAAAAAGGAGCCCGACCAGTCATCTCACTTAGAACATTTATTTACGATTTGAAAATGTAACTCGGACAATTTATTAAGTTAAATTAAAGAAAATAAACAAAATAAACAAAATTACGGAAATGTCAATTTGAAATTGTATTTGTCATTGACGTATATAAAAAACGAACAATGGAGATTGCTATTGTGACAGATGCAGAACAATGTGTAGGTGGTGAAAGATCTGTTATGAATATATTCATCTCCTGGTCGCATCGATTTTTACAGCATAAAAAATATCAATCAGTGTCTGAAACAATTTTATTAAGTTTATATAATCTTATTCTATTTGGCTGGAAAGTTATAGTCTTGAACCATTTGTTCTTCTGTGTAACAAGTCGGCTTTAGTTCTTACTGTTTTGTTTCAACCAGCAGCATGGGTATAACAGCTAGGGTTGCCTCCCTTGAATACTTTTTTTAAAATTTTGTAAATTATTGACAGTGTTCAAATCAGAGACAATGTTTTATGAATAACTATTGTTATACATTTTAATATATGAGGGTCTGGGTGGAGGTTCTTCATTTCTGAGTTCTATAATTTTTAGGTTATTTTTCTCTATTCTATATATATTTTGCCCATTATTCTTTTTCTCGATTATTCTATCATCTTTATTTTTTTACCCTATTTTTCTTTGTTTTTTATTTTTCAGGTCTATCTTTCTGTACATTTGGTATATTATTCTCTATTCTATAAACCCCACCCAGACCCTCGTATGTTCTCTCAAGAATTTGCCACATATTGTATGAAAATAACATTTAAAAAATCCATGTTAAAAAATCTGAAGTGATCACGTGTTTCAAATTTTGAACAATGACAAATGTTTGACCATGACTTCAGGGATGTAAAGTTATCTGCATCATCGTTTGTGGCTTTAACAAAGAAAAAAAAAATGATTAACTTTTAATTCAAAATAAATTCATATACAATATTTTATATTTCGTCCTCGTCCGTGACGGTTGGTTTGTTATTTCGACCCTAGAAAACTACAAGTAAGAATTTTATTTTCAAAGAATGAATTTTCTCTTATTCGGGACAGCCATTTGTCAGGGACTTGAGATTTTTGAAATAAACATTCTTGCCTGGTGAGAATGAAAAAAAAATAATAATAAAAATTAGTACAGTTGGGAAAATGATGTTCTGGCAAATATAATTGTGTATACTGAAATCGAAAAAATTTTTTGCATGCCAAAACAGAATTAGGTGACAGGCGAAATGAAAAGTCTGTACGCAAAAATAGTTCCCCTCCCCACCTTTGACAGAAAATCGAATAGTCGTTACCTCAAAAAATAAATGATATATAGATGTTACAATGGATCGAAGCAATAGATCTTAACCAGATTGAAAATAGGAATCCCCAAAATAAAACATAAAAAATAAAACGTATGACAACGATCTGCATGCGCATGACAAATATTCTCTGTCGGTTACGATCATCACCAAACGAATCAAAAGTCAGTCTAATTAATAAAGCGTTTGTTAGCATCTACGTCAAGTTCAATCGAAACCGTCTAAGAATGAGTTGCAACCTTAGCGTAAAATATGTACAAGTCCATAATTCATATATGAAATTATGAAAATTAAGTCTTAATGCAACATTTGATCATTTGAAAAAGGAAAAGACGTTTACTTATAAATAGTAATAAGATGTGGTATGATTGTCAATGAGACAACTCTCCACCAGAAACAAAATAACATAGACGATAACACTGCATAAAGAAACTTATAAACAAACCTAAACTGAATTCAGGCAAGTGTTCCAATATTTTAGTTTTCCATTCCTTTATAGTTGTATTAAGAAAAGAGAGGAAAAGAAGTAAAATCTATGTTTAAGTAAAAAAGTTGTAGAAGTATAAAATACCTGCACATGTGTAAAGGTATTCACGATATACTCTCTCAATATTGATCTTCATAGTCAATCACAATGATATAGTATTCAAACATTTTCCCGTGCAATAAGATGTTATAGATCAACATACTTGTAATAAACAATTTCAAAACGATGAGTTATTATTGATATTAATCCGACAATATATATGTTTTCACATCAAACAACCGATATTGGAGGGTCTGGATGGGGGTCCTTCATTTCTGTATTCTTTAGATATTTAGGTCTTTTTTCTCTATTCTTTACATTTTTGCCCATTATTTTCTACCCTTTATATTTTAGCACTCCATAATTCTCTATTCCTTAAATTTTTTGCCCATTATTTTCTATCCTTTATATTTTAGAAATCCATAATTCTCTATTCTTGATTTTTTTGGGCCTATTTTTTCCTTATTCTAGATTTTTTTGCACAATTTATGTAGTATTGGCTCATTGTTATCTATTCTGTAAACCACACCCAGACCCTCATCCTGTTGTAACTGATGTAATTCTGTATATCCAATTGAAACTTGATACATATGTTTTACCTGCTGTTATTGTATGTAACATATGCAATGTGGGTGAATGTGTTAATGCAGCAAGCTAATGTGTTAATCAAATGAAAGTTTCTACTTGAATAATAGTAAGGCAAATGTTAGATTAAGTGTTGTTTCTTTTACGTCCAGTGGCAAATACTTGATGTATAATAAAAACGAGAACAAAATAACAGTTGTTATATTCCTATGCAGTGTAAAGGAGGTGGACTGGGGTGAAGACATGAAAGTTCCACTGCCTCTGTAAAATTTTAAACAGGGGAAGACATTTTGTTTTTCAAAAGAACATGTACGGGTCCCAACAAAAAGCAAAGGATCTTTAAATTGAAGAGAAGGTTCATTTTTTTAAAGTCCTATTTTTTACATTATGCTTAAATAGTTGGTAAAAAAAGTAAAATATATGGTAGTTATATTTGATTTGACTCACATAATTTTTCCTTATTTAACTTGTTTTACGTTTGTTTGGTTTTTTTTTTTGGTTTTTTTTTGGCTCTCGAGCTCAGACCATTGTCATATCATTTTATCATAGTAAACATGCATAATCAACAGCTTATATTTTATTTGTTTTATCTTTTTATTGATTTGGAATTAAATGGGTTAATACTATAATCCTTCAACCAGACGATCATGCAGTTATAATAGCAAACATATGTCAAATATATTAAATCTGTTCAATGATATTGAGTAAAAGAATAAAAAAAGGTAGTAAAGGCAAAAGTATCATAAGTCAGAGAATTTGACGGGCTTAAATATTTGTGTGATTATTTGGTCATCCCCTTCTAACATAGAAACCAACTGTCAAATTCAGCTGAAAAGGGCTTTTCTCCTCAGTTTGACACGAAACACAATAAAAAACTAACATATATATAGAGACAAGAAAACACAAAGTATCGACCAAAGGTACCTGCGGTGACTGAACGCTAGTCCAAAGCCAATAACCGCTAAAAAAATAAATCATGTTCTCCCAAACTGGAAAGTTATCCTTGTTCATTAGAAAAGTCAATGTATTCTGTATTCCTTTGATTTGTGTCATATCGATCCATATGTACTACGTTACTATTTTCGTAAAATGTCAGATTTATAGATGTTCATAGCTACAGTCAAACCTGCTTAAGAGACAACCTGTTTTAAGCAAAAAGATGTGTTATAAGACCATTAATTTTAAGTCCCTCTGTAGTGCATTTCATATAGATTGAACTTGTATTAAAAGACCATCTGTCTTATGAGACCACTTTTTTGCTCTCCCTTAACCGGTCTCTTAAAACAGGTTTCACTGTATATGAAATGGGCTTGAGTGTGTCTATTTAATCTTCTGTTATGTTATATTATTTACACTAAAAAAAATATATATATATATAAAGTTACATTCTTAGGCGCTTATACATATATTCTATATATACATTTGACCTTATGATACATATTAAATGTGTTTAAATGTGTAAAAATAATTCTTGAATCTTGAGCCAATGAGACAGCAACCACCCGATGTCACAAATAATCAAAAGACATGCAGAGCGCAACAAAGATGATTAATCGATTTTTACTCGCTTAACGTCCAGTTTCAAATATGTCATGCATATTCAGGACGAGAAAATAATGATACAATAGGTAGAATAAGCAATAATATCCACAGGGATGAAGGGTGATAAATTTGGATTGCCACTGGAAAATGAAGGACTGTTAATTAGTAGCAAAAATTTTGTCTTGCAACAGGTCACCCACGGACCTGTTGTGAGAGTTCATTATTGTGCATAGAGCGTGGCACTCTTCATACGGGTATAGAACCACTAATTCGTGCCCGGTATGAAAGACCAAGTTGTACATATTTAAACAAAATAGTTCCTACGTATAGCTGTAACTTTGTCAATAAGTAAAATATTTGGGTAATTTCGGTATGAAATGAAGACTTAAGGACTTAGGCTCACTGTAGAACCCTTGTTGAAAGTTTTGTAGTTATAATAAAATGATATATGAAATTAGAATAGGAGGGCATATTTCGGGGAACCAGTGCTCTTTTAAATCAATATGCAACTAAAGGTATCTTTAAGTTTTCATCACAAGTCAGAGTAAGGTATAGTTTTGTCATTAAATGACTGCCCTCTATTTGAACTTAAATATAGGTACATGTATGAATGCTTGAAATTGCAGAATTTAATAAACAAAGCAATGGGCTATAAATTAGTGGTTTTATTCCAACACGAGGCATCGCAATTAACGTCCCCATTGAGATCAGACGTGGCTGCGTATATATACATCCCACACAGACAAACGGACGCCCCCACTTTAGCACGGGATTTAAGTCTAAGGTTGACCATATTCAGTTAAATGTTTTGGTTGATCTTCAACACATACAGGTGCTAATACCATAGTTCAAGCTTTAATTCGTTTCGAGTTTCAACAAATTGCTAATAAATGAAACACAAGCTTTCAAAATATATGCAACAAAACCTGATTCTCATAAACAAAAACAAACAAAACAAAACATTGCGATAGGTTTAGACAATCTCTGACGATATTACCGACTTAGGAATATTTGGCGGGATTAAACTTTTTTCCTTGTCGTTTTCATGACATTGACATCAACACCCCTTGTCATGTTGTGTGATGAGAACAAAAAGACATGTTAAGCGGCATACTTTGTAACCACACCAATACCTTGTGCAGAATATTGCAAGTGTATAGAATAAGATCTTTTGGTGATCAATACCTATATCAGGATATCATTGAACATCAATTGAACAATACAGTGCGCAATCATTCTTTCGAATAAAGAAACAGGCTAATGTGCCCTAATTTCAGTGCTTGCGGCAACGTTATTTAAGGATATATAATTCTTTAGACTGGCAATGACCTAAATTGTTGTCTTTTCAGACTTGATCGATATGCATGCCTCGCCATGATTATACAATAACGGATATGTAATGCAGATCCATCAGATCACCTTTAAATTGTATTAAAAACACATTTGCATTTGTTGTGTAATAGTCAACACGGAATGCTACAAGGTCATGCATTTTCCATATCATGAAAAAGTACAAAAAGGTGACAAATTTCTAGAATTCGACTAAATAGAAGTGTATTCCTATCCTATGAATATATATTTATGATATATGAAGCAGATATACAATTTATTTTCTATACTTTAAATAAAATGCTCCGCCGGACGCAGCTTGATACGACCGCAGAGTTCAAACCATGAACAGTTGGGACAAGTATGGACTCTATTTTCAAGCTTGATACAGCTCTGAATTTGGATTGTGATTAAATATTTGACACAGCATAGGTTACTGACACAGAATGAATGTGGTCAAAGACCTACAAAAAAACTGAAATTGGACTTGTACTTATTATGGTCCAATATCCGAAATCTAAATACACGGTTAGATTCAGCAAATCCAAGTACACTAAGAATTTAAAGTTTAATTTTGGACCCTTTGAAACTTAGTATGAACCAAACTGAAAACGGGCCCCGCAATTAAATATCTTAATACACAATTAGATTCGGCATATCAAAGAACCCCCATAATTCAATTTTTGATGAAATCAAACAAAACTAATTTTGAACCCTTTGGACCTCAATGTGGACCAATTCAAAAAGAGGTCCAACTTACAAATCTAGAAACACAAATAGATTTAGCATAGTAAAAAAACCCAAAAATTTAAGACTTTGAATTAATCCACATTGAAATTGGTCAAGAAATATGCAATTTATACGAAGTATTAGAAAAGTATTGTTTTTGAACCCTTTTCCTAGTTAGGGCCATAGTCCCCAAAATCAACCCGAGCTTCCTTTTTTGGTATGGAACCTTGTAGTATAATTTCATTGAGAACCACAGACTTAATATACTCAAGTTATTGTTTGGAAACAGAAAATCCTAATTTTCTGGCCCCTAATTCATAAACGGTTTGGGTCATAACACCCAAAATCAATCTCAACCTTTCGTTTGAGGTATGGGACCTTGTGGTACAATTTCATAGAGATCCATACACTTGTACACAAGTCATTGTCCTGGAACAAGAAAAATCCTTTTTTTTCTGTCCCTTTTTGGTCCCTTATTCCTTAACAGTTAGGACAATAACCCCCAAAATCAATCCCAACTATGGAACCTTGTGGTAAAATTTCATAGAGATCCATACACTTGTTCTCAAGTTATTGTCTGGAAACCAAATTTCTTCGGACAACGACGACGACGCTGACAACACCATAACACTATATGACCGCAAAAAAAAAATTGCATTTAGCAATATATATATATATATATATGTAAGTAAAGAAATATGGTATGATTGCCAATGAGACAACTATCCACCTAAGCTCAAATGAAGTGGATATAAGCAATTATAGACAATCGTACGGCCTTCAACAATGAGAAAAACCTATACCGTATAGTCTGCTATTCACATTAGATTAACTCTACCAAATGACTGTTACATGGCTGATTATTGGGGTTATTGGCTCTAGCCCTTTGAAAACGGTACTAAATTAAACTTGTCCAATTAGCCTTTTCAAAAATCTTTTTCGTATCCCAAAATGAAAATAAAGTAATGTCATTGGTCGAATTTCCAGTGTTTAGAACGCTCTTAGCCAATCACAACGTTTTGGTGAACGCTTTTGAAAATGTTACCTATAATCAGGAACATATATATTGACGGGACTTGACACTACCTGAATGAAGTAGATTTTATCGTCGTGCCATAGTTAATAAAGATACGATACAGAAACGGACATGTGTTAAAAACGGACTCGCTATTATCCTAATAATTTCTGATATTATCAATAAAATGTCATTCAAACTAGTTTTACAGTGATGCTAGTGTATCAAACTTGTATTCTGTCACTTCAAATTTGTTAAAATCGAAAGCATTTCATCACAGAATTGTGCAGAATGGCAACCAGGTAATAAAAAAATGGCGGCCATTGCCGCGATGATTTACAAATTCCCAAACTATTATAAAACACTTCACATCAAATAAATCAAACTTATTTTGGTAATTTTATATGACAAAATATATCTACTAAATGATAAAACTTGTATTTATTTACAAGTAGAGTTATGTGGTTTATTTGTTGAGCAGTTCTGATAGTTTTTCAGTCAGACGCTACCAAAATCCGTAAATCTCGGGAAGTCTCGGGGAGTCCGAGATTTTATCAATTTTATACTGAAAAGCGTATCAGATTCATTTCCCGTTAGATATACTGTTCCCAGCTATAATGCGTTAGATTAAAAAACGGCGATTGGTCTTTATGTCTATCAAGTGTTGTTTTCTCATCAAAACAAATAATTAAGGAAAGCAAACGCGATTTTTTTTATTCGCAATTTAATGGATTTCCATTTATTTTCACAACACATTATACCAAAATATGGAGGAGTTATGATACGAGACGTTATTTCGCTCTTAAAATTGCAGAAATTGGAAACTTGTCTAAGCCTTTCAAAATGATGTCAATTGTATTGATAAATGAATAGGTTAATAAAATATATGGACACTTTAATGCAAAAAGATCTTTTGCGATGTCACTATCATCACAGACATTACAAAATTTACGCATTTGTCTTAAAATTGTCATGGCAATTTCGAGCAATTATTCGGTCATAATAGGAACAACAAAATAACCACAAAAGATATTTCATCTCTGTCAAACGTATCTTGCTGCAAAAACATCTTTTTGAGTAAAACTGTTGTTTCATATCTTAATATTGATGACAAGGTCTCAAAATGAGGCTATTTTGCCAGTTTTCACTGTTTTGCACTGAACGTTAGAAGTTTGAAGTCCTAATGCCAATTGATACTGATGTCCTATAGATATTGTCCTTTGAACATCCGAAGGATTTTATTTTGTAGATTTATAATAGTTTTTATCCCCCGCGTAACGCGTTGCGGGGAGCATGGAAATATAGTCCGTCCGTGTGCCCTTTCGTCTGTGTGTCCGTCCGGTCTTGTTAGCGCTCTCACGGGTACAATTCTTGTCAGAATTTTTTTTAAACTTATACTATAGGTTCATATCAGCAATATCTCGGACAAGTTCTATAATGGTGGACGATCGACTTTTTTTAAAAGAGTTATGCCCATTGGAAATATCAAATTTATGGAAAATGGCCTCGTTAGCTAGCGCTCTCATGGGTATAGTTTTTGTCAGAATTTTTGTAAACTAATACTATAGGTTAATATCAGCAATATCTCGGACAAGTTCTAAAACGGTGGACGATCGACTTTTTTAAAAAGAGTTATGCCCCTTGGAAATATAAAATATGTGCAACGCGGGGGACATTGGAACTCTGTTCTTTTATTTGATTTTCGAATTCAAGGGGCCAAAACAATGTTTTAAACTATAGATTATTTCATGTAAGCGTCAACATTGTTTGTTTGATACAGTTAAAATTCTACGTTTTAAGAGAAGCGAATACGAATTTGAAAAAAATTGCTTCAACCATCATTTTAATTTATTTCATTTGAAACAATCCTGGAATAATTTTTTTTTAAATTGAACAAACAATGTTGATATTCCTTCATTTTTGCAAGAAAGTTTTAAACGATATTGCAATATTTCCCTTCGAAACAATTCATTGAAATTATATGCGCGTGGAGAAAAAAAAACGTGGGTACAGGGAGTGAAATAAAAAAATATTGGTGAAAGAGCTCGAGGGAGTAAATGTGGAAAAAAGACTGTCTGAAACAATCCAGAAAAACGTTTTTCTGAAGAAGTCCAAACTATATATGAATATGTGTTTTCATCTTTGCAAGATAGTTCCAAACGATATTATTTTTCCTTTGGAACATTTAAATACATTTTTTATGGAAATTAGAGGCGCGGAGAAAATACGTAGGTACAGGGATTGAAATTGGAAATAATTGGTGAGAGTGGGAGTAAATATGGAAAAGGTGAAAGTAACAGGAAAGAAATGACCAAAACAACAGAGTGCTAGGGAGAACAAATTGTAAGTAATAGGGAGGGAAGTTGGAACGAAGAGAACAGGGATGATGATCAGAAGGCAAACTGGAAGTGTTGTTCAATCCCTATAACAACACTGAAATCATGATCCTCGATTTGAATAATGAATAAAACGATTTATCCAAAATATAACCTACAATAACCCAATTATTGTACAATAAAAAGGTATACACATGTGTGTGTACTTGTACAAATAAAGCCTCCTTCTATCCAGCTTTTATGTTATGCCAACGGACGGTAATATTAAAATAACTACGCATGCTGAACATGTTAAAGTCACTTGGTAAATACTCAGTGGTGGCTCTACAAAAATATTGCCTACCTTGCTAGTGTGTGATACCCTCTGGGAATTGTAGTTGACCAGTATGGGCGTCGACTAAGTGGTGACTATATAAAATAACTGGATATCAAACATATATTGAACATATTGTTTACATCCCTTTGATAGATAAATATTTATTCTGAAATAATTCTCGTTCAAATATATTTATTCTCAATGTTGAACAACAAGTATGATGTATCAATTACTATCAATAGCGCTAGACTTGAACGAACTAGTTTTACTTCCAGAGGGATAATGTTTGATAAATCTGCTTCCTTAGGCCAAATGAACATGTTTTCTCACCTATTAGTCGCTTAAATGCATGTTGACACTTACAATCCATGTCATTATGTCTGATAGAGAGAATTTTTATCTTAGTAAATGTGTTAAAACACATCGAAAAAGTAACGAAAAAACTCATCAAAGACGACAGGCTTAGAATTTTGTACGCTAGACGCGCGTTTTGTCTATAAATGACTCTCGAATAAAAAGGGACAAACATAAGAGAGACCAATATGAGTAATCAGCTAAACCCGAGTTTATTTGGTGCATTGTGATAAAATAACACCCAAAGGAACAGTCATATATTTATTATACCTCATTATGTATTTTCTTTATTTAAGGAATGACTGTAATATTTTTTCTGTCTATGAAGAAATAACATCAAAAATATTGTGCACACTGAATAACTCGCGTATTTGAGACCAACTTTGCTTTGGGAAGTAGTTGGTATAACTTGTCATTGTCCTGTCCTCATTAACAGTAAATAAGTGTATACTACTCATGTGATGGACTGTTAGTCCCAAGAACATCACCAGCATATTTAAAAAAGTATAGCAACTAGTATCTCAATTGTATGTGAAACACTGGAAATGACTTTTTCTTGAAAAGTGTGATATTAGTAAGGCACTCTTTAAGAATTTTCATTTGATGTGCGATAAGTATACCTTCTTAAATTTGCACTTATCATACTTAATGACACTAAAAACTGCTCAGAGTCTGAAAAGACCATACTTTGTGCTCGACCAGTAAGGACCAGTAAGGTCGAGCACAGATTTTACTTGACAAGACTCGACATAATCTTGACAGTTACTGTACTTAACTGTACTTAACTTTACTCGACTTTACTTAATGATATAAAAATAAGGAGATGTGGTAATTGCCAATGAGACAACTATTCAAATAAGTTTGATTGAGTACTTGATAATCTTGGTATAGTCTGAATATGGTCTCGACAAATGCTCGACCAGTCTCAACCAATCTCGACCAGTCTCGACTCAGTCTAGACCAGTCTCGACTCCGTCTTGACCAGTCTCGACTCACTCTTGACCAGTCTCGACTCCGTCTTGACCAGTCTCGACTCACTCTTGACCAGTCTCCACCAGTCTCGACCTGTCTAGACTCAGTCTCGACCTTTAAATTTTGTTTCGACTGCCTGAATCAGCCCATCTATCTCAACTATATATTGATCTTACAAAATTCCAGTTTATTTGGTAGTTTGGTTCATTGCTGTCAAATTTAAGGATTTAATTATAATATTTAAAAAGAGCTAGATTTTTCATTTCGGACTAAATTCAGATACTTAGGATTCATTTTTATTCGTGGTATACCAATTTTTGTGGGGTTCGTGGGTCACAGCGAACCACGAATTTAAGAATTCAACGAAGAATAATCTCGAAAAATGTGTATGTAGTAGGATGTTTATTTCCGCATATGTTAACTGTTCTAGTATAGTGTTGACTAGCGATAAACTTTGTAACATAACACATGTTTTTATTGAAAGAAGATACAAGTATTTTGATTAAATTAATAATAAATATATCGAATATCAGTGATAATTTACTTTTTAAAATTGAATGAAACTGTTCATGGAAAATAACTGCAAGTTGTTAATTACCGTGTCATAGTTTGGTTTACTGGTGATTAAAAATCAATAGGATTAAGTACGGGGATATTGCCCGTAGGTAATACTGTTGATGACAGAAACATTTATTTTCACACCTTTTACTTATATGGCTGTTTATTATATCGTGATTAGGGAAATGGGCTTTCAATCATAGAGTTTTGAATGCCTTATAAAGTTCCGACAAGAATTTATAAATTGTAAAACAAACAAATGCTTAGTTGTCTCTGTCCATTATTGTAATAGAAGTTTTCAATGAACACTTTAACATAGAATGACCAAGCGAGGATTTTGACAATTCAAAACTTTTTCAATGAATTCCTTCTTTTTTGTTTGTTTTATTATTGATCAAACCAAGGAGGTTATATAATCTCCTAAATCAAAAAGAAATATACGAATTTCGTATCTGATTTTTTTTGTAATCAGCGATTCACGAATTTACGTATAACACGAAACGTCTTTTTTTCTCTATCCACGAAAATTGATACCCACGAAAATAAATGAATCCACAGTAGTCACCTTTAAAAATTTCTATAACTTTTTCAAATCAACTTGGATTTTCATATAATTACAGCTATCTCAATTATATATTGATCTTACAGAATGCCAGGTTATTTGGTAGTTTGGTTTATTGCTGTAAATGTATCTGAATTTAGTCTGAAATGAAATTCTAGCTTTTTTTAGCTATTAATTAAATCCTTACATTTGACAGCAATAAACCAAACAGCGTCATCTGGTAATACTTCATGAAGAGGTCTATCGATGGTCCAAATTTGATCACGATAACTTCAAAAGAACTCAAAGACAAATTCGAAGAGGGGAAGTCCATAAAAAATTACCAAATTAAACGTTATTAATCCATGGAACGAGTGAAAAACAACTGTCATATTTCTGACTTGCAGTTTCCGGGGAAATGGTTGGTTAATAGATATAAGAAGATGTGGTATGAATGCCAATGAGACAACTCTCCATCCAAGTCACAATTTGTAAAAGTAAACCATTATAAGTCAAAGTACGGCCTTCATCACGGAGCCTTGGCTCACAAAGAACAGCAAGCTATAAAGGGCCACAACCTAGTTATAGCTAGATAAACCTTCCAAAAGTAGCTCTGTACCTCAGTCTGACGTGAAAATACTGTTATACAACTTAGGAAATGAAATCAAGGAATGTATCTCTATGTGTCTAAACAATGAATAGCTCTGATTCCTTCTCTATAAAAGTCAGAAGATAAGGGATGATAGAAAACGAGACAACTCTCTAACAAAGATCAAATGAGGTGGATGTAAGTAATTATAGGCAACCTTACAAGCTTCAACAATGAGAAAAAACTATGAAACAATTAAATTGAAAAAAAACTAATGGCCTTTTAATAACAAAACAATTTACGAAAAACAAATATGACAGATATGAACCAAGTGCAACCACTGAACTACATGCTCCTGACTTGGGACACGCACATAAAGAATGTGGCGGGGTTAAACATGTTTGAAGACACCAATCCATCCCTTGATCTGGGACAGTGGTGTAACAGTACAACAAAAGAACAAACAGTAAAAATCTTTTAAAAAATGCATAACTCATTAGATCGATACAAAGCAGAAAAACATCTAACAAAAAACACAGACTATGTCTTGTTATATGTTTAATTTGGTCTTATTTGTTTTTATCAGCTCTTCTACGTTTGCATATGCTTTGGGATTTAAAAGTATTCTGCTTGAAGCATTGAAGACTCATTGATAGCCAAAGTTCGTTTCAATGAAGACAAATTTATATCGTTCAATGTTTTAACTACCACTGCGTCAAAATCTCTGCTGCGGGACTGTTAGTTTTATAGGGCATTACTAGCACAGTTCTTTAAAAGAAATACTGACATGACAATACGAATAATGTTTTATTTGATTAGGTTGTTATAAACCTTAGGAAGTCATGTAAAATAAAAGAATGTATATCCATCAATATTATGCAGAGCTTTGATTCCGTATCTAGACTTAAGTTTTTTTTTTGTCTTTTCGTTTGAAATAAAGGAATGCATCTTCATTTTACATAGCTCTGATTCCTTATCTTGGCATGGCTAATTTTTGGTCTTTTAGTTTGAAATAAATTACTGCATCCCCATTATATATAACTATAAAATCTAGACCTGGCGTATTTCTGATCTTTTCTTTGAATCCATTCCTTCAAGTTTGCATTAGGCTTAGATTTTTAGATATTTTGAACTCGAGCATTGCCCAAGACGTATTACCTGTAGGAATGCACATATGAAGCAGTAACACGTTGATACCGGTCAATGCGATTGCAGCAATGATTATAACGTCAATCATTTATCTCCTAAAATAATGACATAACCTAGGCAACAGAAGTTGATTGTGACGTAATTGAATGACTGTCATATCAGGAACATTTGGGATAAATTATCATAAAGTATTTTCGTTATGCAATTTTTTTTGACAAGTCAATAAATATGCACAAAATACACTAATGCATATAAAAGTAAGGAAATATAGTATGATTCCTAATGAGAAAAACTACCAACAAAAGTTTAAATGACGCTAATACAAAATTTTTAAAATACATTGTATACTCTAACTTAAAGTCAATTTGACTGTATATTGTACAGTTCCTTTCAAAGGTTACAGTATTAAAGCAACATTTCTGTACAAATCTGTGAATATCTTGATTATCTGCTAACATTCTCCTCAAAGTTAAAAATAGAATGGTCATAAAAACCAATGCTTAATCAATAAACAGATAGTCAAAACGAAAGTTAAATTCTATCAGAGTATATGAAGGAGAGGTGTAAGATACAAAAGGGACATCCAAACTCATATGTTGAAAACAATCTGACACTGCCATGGCAAAAAAAAAGAACGACCAATAGGCGAACATCAGTACACAAAACACAACATAGTAAACTAAAGACTTAGCAACACGAACATCACAAAATCCCGAGGTGATATCAGATGCTATAGAAGGGTAAACCAATTTTGCCCCACACGAAGCACCAGTCGTGGTGCTCGTGTAAGTACAAACCCGGTGATCAGTTTAAATCGGTAGGTTACAATCAAGGAAAAGAGGACGTGACTGTGGTTACGACAATAGGAACATATCCGTCATATGTATTGGGAATTCAGGTAAACAATCAATTGAGATGTATGAATCATCAATCATACAGTTGCTCAAGACTATAGTAAAATTCAAACACGACTTCTCCTTTTTAGTACGATTTATCACTGTTGTTTTTGATGAAATAAATGACTGCAGCATACAAGTTCAAGGGTATTCAAAAGCTGAAGATGTATCTAGCTATTAAAGTTTATTCCCATATCAATTGCTTACTTTCATGTTTTTTTTTTTGAAATCAAAAAGCTTGTTTTCTCTTCAGATAATTGTGATCAAAGAGGGTATTTTGTACTTTCTTTTATGTACATTTTGTTATGCTAAAATATTTCTTTGAAGTTGGATGACAATTTAAATACAACTAAGGGATATACAATTAAAAAGATCTGGCAATTGAGTTCATGTTTTTCAATCGGTCAGTCGTCAATAACTGTCATAGAACTATATTCGATCCAATAACAATTGCTTCTGTAGCTTTCGTTATGACATGATTCAAATTGTGCCATCATAAATTGTTACCCCTTAAGTCATGGAATTATTCAGGCAAAGTTGACCTAAGATGTTTTAAATGTAGTGTTTCGGTCTTCTTTATTTTATCCATGTTTGTTTTTTGTATTTTGTATCATAAACATCAGCATACCTTATGTAGGTTATGCAAGAAACAGATGTCATGAGGATTGAAATTGGTATTAAATTTGATAAATGTTTCAGAAAACTCTAAAATGGAATAAATGGTTCAGATATATATGCAGAAAATGGTACTTATTCAATATATCTATCTGCTAAAATAATCACATTGGTGATCGCATAAAGGTTGAAGCAACAGGTTCGTTAAAAAAGATCAACACAAGTTTGTAAAGATATTGAACTATATACCCTTTTTGTATGATTTAAATCGGTTGCAAAAGTCACTGTAGCTCAAAACGGTAGGGATTTTACGAAACTAGAACATAAATGTAGCCCCAATCCGAAACAGTGGTAAAAAAGATGACGAAATATACCAAAGAGACATTCAAACATAAGTCGGAAATAAACTCACAACGCCATGGTTATAAAAGAAAAAGAACAACAAATAAGCAACAGTACACAAAACGCAACATAAAAAACTAAAGACTGAGCAACACGAACCCCTCCAAACAGAACACAATTCCCAACATAGAAAACTAAATACTGAGTAACACGAACCCCATCAAACTGTACACAAAACACAAAATAAACTAACGACTGAGACACACGAACCCCACCATCAACCGGAGGTTAAATACTTGTTCTCAGTAGCTCCTGGAGGGTAAGCAGATCCTCCTCCACGTCGTCTCTGCTAAACAACGTCTGCCTTGTGCACCACTTCAAAACGATTAGACTTAGTGAAACCAAAAGCAATAAATTTCAGAAACAGAGATGACACCATGGCTAAAAGAAAATAGACGAGATTGAAAACAACAACCCAAACAACTTGTAAAAGAAAACAAATAAGTCAATTCAATATTTTTTTTTGATTTTGCATGCTTCGTTTTCTCTACTTTCTCGTCATATATGTTAAACAAATTCAAACAGTAGTTATTTGAGCGCCACTGTCTAGTGAGCCATATTTTCCAAAACGCACGAATGCCTACTTGTTTGAAAGCCTTGTAACGATGATGAGATATCATTGTTTTAATATCTTGTTATCGTTGAAAAATGAGGACATAAATTCATATAATGAATAATACAAACATTTATGATAAAAGAGATGATTTTTCATTTCCTATCGTTAATTATCCATTTTTATATGGTGACGTTCCCTTGTCACCATCTTATGGTGTTTATATATCTCAACTTGTACGATTCGCTCGTGTATGTAACAACGTATTAGATTTTAGCGAGAGAAATTTATGTATTACTGAAAAATTATTACACCAAGGTTTTCAATATCATAAACTAGTCAAAACATTTACTAAATTTTATCATCGGTACAAGGACATCATTCGTAAATATAACTCAACATGCAGACATCTTATACGTTCGGGTATTTCACATCCAATCTTTTATGGTAATATTCTTTACAAAGCACAAAAATGTCAGTATTCACCTCAAAAGCTAACAAAACCTTTAAATAGACTTATTAAGAAGGGATATAGTTACGATACTGTTGTCAGGTCATTAAAGATTGCATATTTTGGCTTTAATATTGATTCACTTATAGGGTCTTTGCATCGGAATTAAACACATTTGTTCTAAAACCAGTTTTACTGTGCGTACTGTTGTGCGTTTGTTTTTACTACATTGGCTAGAGGTATAGGGGGAGGGTTGAGATCTCAAAAAACATGCTTAACCCCGCCGCATTTTTGTGCCTGTCCCAAGTCAGGAGCCTCTGGCCTTTGTTAGTCTTATATCATTTATAATTTTAGTTTCCTGTGTTTAATTTGGAGTTTAGTATGACGTCCATTATCACTGAACTAGTATACATATTTGTTTAGGGGCCAGCTGAAGGACGCCTCCGGGTGCGGGAGTTTCTCGCTGCATTGAAGACCCATTGGTGGCCTTCGGCTGTTGTCTGCTCTATGATCGGGTCGTTGTCTCTTTGACACATTCCCCATTTCCATTCTCAATTTTATATAAATACAAATTGGGAAACTTGATAAATTGTCTATCGCTAACTATAGACTGTTGAATAGCTTAAACTTTCACTTATGTTAACAACAACACAATTGTAACAGGTGGCTGCTTTTACAAGATACATGACATTTATCAGTATAAGTATCCAATGAAATGTTTGTTTTTGATCATATGTAATTATAATGGAAATATATTGATAGGATTAAAATTTGGAAACATAATTTGTTTAAGATTGATCGTGATTCATAGCAGCATATATTTTAGGCAATTCACTTCATGCATTTTTGTCCACTACATAAATATAATATAATGATATATTTGATACTGTGGATTCGTTATTATTCGTGAGATACCACTTTTCGTGGATTTCGTGATTAAAAGTGACCAAGGAATTAAGATATTCAACTAAATTCACATTTTCTATAGTCTTGTTTTCCTCTTATAATTGATGTGTCTCCCTCGGTTTAAGTTTGTAACCCGGATTTGTTTTCTCCTAATCGATTTATGACTTTTGAACAGCGGTATACTACTGTTGTCTTTATTGCAGACTTTGTCAAAATAACGAAAACAACTATCTATGAAATTGCAATTTTTCCTCAATCCATGAAATTCTTTAACCATAAAAATAAAGAATTCTACCGTATAAGGAATTATATATGTATTGTTGTTATTATTTTAGATGCATATAATTCAATAAAACAACAAAATTGATTCAGGTTGTTTCTTAATGTTTTCATCGACACCTGTATACATATTCGAATATTAGTTATATGTGTGAAAAACAACAACAACTGCTGTCTCTTTTGCATGTAATTTGTTGAAAGGAAAGAAACAAAGTTTTGTTTCTCTGTAAATATTAACGTTTAATGTTGTTTTCAATGCAAATGACATATGTATCAGTAGGTACGCTCCAATGCAAATGACATATGCATCAGTAGGTACGCTCCAATGCAACTGATTGTCGTGTTTAACACACTTTTTAGCATTCTTCGCCATATCGTGGCGGTTGGCTTTTTTTTATGGAGAAATCAGGGGAAAACCACAGACCTTCGACAGGTACGCTCAAATCCATGGATAGGAAGTAAAACACACACAAATAAAACAGCATTAAACCCAAATATAGTCAATTGCATAAACGGTACTAGTTTTACTACCCAAACGTCAACGGATTGGTTATATATGTCTAAGGGGTAGACCTTGGGTATGGGAGATAACTCTCACAAATGTATTGGAAGTTATTTGAGTGTTTTAACCTACTTATTAACGAAACAGTGACCAAACTCTCTAAAATCGATTTGATCTAAAATAAGTTACAAATTGTATTACTCCAATTTGTTTATTTGATGCCATACTGTTGATTCATTTGTTTTCTTGTGTACCAATTTTCATTCAGCGACGGAAAGTTATTTTCGTGGATATTTGATTTCGTTGTTTAGCCGAAGTCTGCATACAAGCCTATAGAAAATGTCTATTTTGTTTAACAAATAAATTCGTGGATCACCTTTACTCACGAAATCCACTAAAAGTGGTATCCAACGAATAATAATGAATCCGCAGTATTTGAAATTGCACCTTGTTTATTCATTGATAAGACATTAGTGTGAGACATGCTTTCCTATATGACAGTTCGGTGACTTTTATTAGTTACATTTAACCATTTAGAAATTAGTTGTTTAAGGAAAGATGCAAAACTATGGTCTGGAATCGATGCATAACTGTGAAGTATATAAAACACAGTATTCTAAACAATATGCTTACCTTATTTATGTAAACTAGCATTGATTTTTTACATAAACGCTTTCAGCATATTGAATCAACTGATTATATTCATGATTATAAAACAAATTTGAATTCAGTTGTTTGATATATTTGTCTTTCCAATCTTTTTTCCTACAATCGTACTTGTTGAAAATTATTTCAAGAAAATACCTGGTGCAAACAAAAACCCGTATCATCATTTGTTCCACGTATTCTATTATTATGTTACCAACATATGTACATATCGATTGACACAATATTGAAATATAAATGTATTACTATTAACTTACTGAATGGAGAGGACTTGTTATCTGAAGTAAATATATTTCAATAATGAAAATAGTTTTTTACTACTTATATTATTATATGTCATAGTGAAAGAACAACAATTAAATAAGCAAAAGAGCAGAGAGACTTATAAAGGAATAAATAAAGGCAACAGTAGTTTACCGCTGTTCAAAAGTCACAAATCGATTAAGAGAAAACAAATCCGGGTTACAAACTAAAACCGAGGGAAACACATCAACTATAAGAGGAAAACAACGGAACAACAGAAACACTGAACTGCAACAAAATCAAACGCCAACATACCTAGAAACGGACTATTTGATAACAACTGCCATATTACTGAATAGAATGTGCCACAGTAAAAAGATACCTTAGTTGTGCATTCTCATTATTGTTTATTTCCTTTGTATTAACTGTTTGCATAGTATACAATGTTTTCAACTATAAGGGTCTGGATGTGGGGTTCTTCATTTCTGTATTCGTTATTTTCTTGGGTAAATTTTATGTATTCTTTATACTTTTTGCCCATTATTCTCTTTTCTTTATATGTTAGCACCCCATTATTCTCTGGTTTATTTTTTCTCTATTCTTTAATTTTCGCCTATTATTCTCTATTCTATAAAGCCCCATCCAGATCCTCAAATATGTTATGATTGTATATTGACAAATACAATCAATTAGGTAACTTGTTCGAACTTGATACAAAATGTGTTCTTAAATTGTCGCATTTCATTACATTACAATTCTTTTATATGTCCTTCAATTAATATTATTGATGATATAATTCTTTATTGTTATATATAGGAAAACATGTGACATAATACAAATAATGACAACAACAAAAAATAAACTGATTGAATACATATATATATATATATATATATATATATATATATATACACACAAGCCAAAAAAAAAAAAAACTAAAAGTCCCCTGTCCTCAGCTCTAATTTATTAAGACTGCATATATTTCATGTGCTTTGTTTATTATTTGTAGAAGAAAGAAGTCAGCTTAGATTTTAAAGATAATAATAATGACGTTTTAAAACAACTAATTGCCGACGAATTTGTCATCATTCCAAATCTATAACATAACGTAATGAATATAACAAAAATACCGAACTCCAAGGTAAATTCCAAAAAGGGGGAAGTCCATAGAAACTGACAGAATCAAATGTTATCAATTAACGGAACGAGAAATAATGATGTTTATATCATCATATTTTTTTATCTATTATTTCACGATGATTTACCAAAAAAAGAAAATATATGAAAACAAACAAGACAAATACGTATGTTTGATATAAACTCAAGTGCAACTGTTCTTTAATATCAAATATAAAATTGTAGCGGTCATAGTTTATGATTGTTTCTAATTTAATTATTTTGAATATAATCAAGATACTATAGTGACATAAATTTGTGTTTGCATACACTTGATTTAAGTCTACAGGTCAGGTCACATTTAATAAATTCTTGGTACTAACAAAAACAAAAATTGAATTTATTTTTACACAAATTGAATCAAGGTCAGTCCCGAATGGCACCCTTAGAGCACTTAATTGTATTCATTTGTAATCACCATTTTAATACATGTAGCTTATTTACAAATTCCAACATAATTAGAATTGAAAAACAAAAAAATGCATCTCTTTAAAAAAGATCATTAAATTCGCCACGGATGCCATTACATTTCTAAGAAATATTTTTTTCAGGTAACTAAACCGACACAGAAATAAATAAAAACAAAAATGGCGAATTGCTTTGCTTGTAATTGCATCTTGTCTAATTGTACTTTACTAAAAATATTTAATATATTTTTTTTAATGGCAGCAATTTGCTGGCACTAAAAAAGAATAAATATTTTTCATGTATAAAATTTCCAATTATTATAATGAAAAAATACTGTTTTTGAATACACCTGATATAAGTTCAAGATTACTTACATGTCCACATATATAAGCAGGTCACATGTCTTTATTTCTTAGTAATGAACAAAAGAAATAAATTTGAAAAAAAATTTAAACAATATAAAACTATAAGTGTTAATCCTGTCAATTATATAACTATCTAATTATAATTTTCTTTGCTATTTCACTACAATTTAAACAAAACTAAACTAAATTTATGATTTACAAAAAGAAAAATTATAATGTCTATGATAGTTGAAGTACAGAATAGGAAAAAGATTTTGGAAGCAAATGATTAAATAATGAAACCAGCACAACAAATTTGGGATATATCTGATTTTTTTCTCAAATCAACTATGCATTTAATTATAACACAGTTAATATGGAGTCTTTTCAACTTCTAAAGTTATATTTTATATAATACTCTATATGTATTGTCTATTTCCTATTAATTAGTAATTTAACTTTCTTTAGAATCATATTGCAATATGTAAATAGACCTACCGTCTTCGTAAACGTTCCATCTGTTGACGGTCGTTGCCCTGATCTATAAATATAAATGTCGACTTGACCTGGTTGGCGCGTAATCGGAACATTGATTCTGTACTGAAATCCTATTAATAGATTATGCTGGGTTAGCCTTGATTACAGACAAACTAAAATAGAGAATATTGGCTACTGATGATAAATATTTTTCATTAGCGATGTATGAATGTATTTCGCATAGCTATGTGAGTACAGTAAAGGTATATATGCTTCAAGCTTAACGTCACAAACGTATCAAATCTTTTACATATTGATTATATAAACAGTGTGTATGTATCTTAAAAGAAAATAAAGCGGATAATATAAATGTATGTTGCTTCTGAAATTGCAGTATAAATTCAAAGTCTGATATGGTGTGGACACCACATCGAAGACATAATTGTGTCACGATTAGCTGAAGGATTACAAGTGGTAAAGTAAATGTTTTACGGGCACCATCCCAAGCTGGTTGACCGTTATGAGATATTATTGTCACAGATGACCACGAATATGTTCTAATTGAGTCTTTAGTTTTCTATGTAACGTTCTGTGGATTATTTGTCTTTTTATCGCCCCTCGTTTTGCCATAGTGTTGTCAGTTTATCTCGAGTTTTAAATCTCCACTTTAAATTCTGTTTCTTTTTAACATTATTTGCAAAGGAAGTTATTTTAAAAATTTAGATGACATGACATATGAGAAGCAGCCTTCTCAAAAATTTATATGTAATTCGTAACAATGTCTAGGTTTAAAACATCTTATCTCAAAGTATCTTTGAAGGTAATGGCTATGTCAAAATATAGAAACACCCCAGGTGATGCAAATTGAACAGATCTGGCAGTTTTCTTAAATAAAATCATATTATTTTTTTTTTTTGCAAAATTATATATATATATATATATATATATATATATAACAATTTGAACTTATTTGGCAACTTTCGAAAACAATGTATATTTTCTTTTCAAAACTAATGTAATATGCTTTTTGATGAATTGATATATAAAACAGAGAGCATTTAAAAGAGAATGGGTCAAAAGTCGGCTTTATTTTCCTTTTTCATTTTGATGTATTACACAAGTCCCTCAACAAAAGTTTAAAAGTTACTAAGATCATAGAATAGAAGAATTAAAAAAGGCAAACTAAAAAGTTTTTTTTTTAACATTGCAAATTATCTGAAAAAAATCCATAATAACTGCATAGAGAACTGATATTGAAAGAAGCAGATATAAGAATAATATGTATACATATATAAAATGAAATATCCTTTTTATTTAATTTCAGAAGAAATTTTTTGTTTAGATTTAAAGCAGTTATAAACCATTTCCTTTCTTCTTCTTCGTACTTCCACTTGAATTATTTTAATTTCATCGTGCCCTTATGTGATGACCAACATAATGTTTTATATTTTTATAAATAAGATGTGGTATGATTGCCAATGTGATAACTCTCCACAAGAGACCCAATGACACAGAAATTAACAAGTAGGTCACCGTACGGCCTTCAACAATGAACAAAGCTCATACCACATATACAGCTATGAAAGGCCCCGAAATGACAAATGTAAAACAATTCAAACGAGAAAACAAACGGCCTAATTTATGTACAAAATAATGAACGGAAAACGAATATGTTACACAGCAACAAACGACACCTGATTTACAGGCCCCTGACTTGGCTAGAACTGCTAAAACTTCCATAACTCTTCAGTTCATCTGATATTGTATTGGTGTTGATTTTGTAAGTGACTGTGTAATGTTTTATGTATTGTTTTTTCTCTATTTGGCTATAATTTTGTCTCTTTTTTCTACAACTTATGGGATTTGATAAATCCCTCGTTAGCCCCGCCTTCTTTTTACAAGGACAATTGCATAAAATAATGGAGACTTTAAGTAAATTAGATCTAAACGGAATATACAAATCAACCAAACAACAATAAGTCTGGAGGGGTAGCAACATAACCGTCACTACTTTATTTTGAATACATTATCAAAGCGTTTATCTTGTATATTCGGTACTGCTTTTGCGATTTGTATATTATTTTAAAATTATTTTAATTGATTGGCGTCTACACCATGCTTTACAATACATCACAGAAAAGTCTGCATGGAGGTCCATCAATTCTGTATTCTTTCATTGTTTAAAACTTTTTTCTCTATTCTTTTTTAAATTTTGCCCACCATTCTCTTTCCTTTATAATTTAGCACACATTATTCTCTATTCTTAATTTTGTTTACCTATTTTTCTCCATTCTTTATTTGCTTCGCCAATTTTCTGTAGTATTGACATATTATTGCGTAAACTCCATTCAGACTCTCATACAGACTCCAGAAGTACAGGAAAAATAAGTAGTAATATATCCACGGATATAATATCTTTTAAGAGTATTGTACATACGGAATAACGATATTTGAAAATGTACAAATTTGCACATCAAAGTGTTTAAGGTATATTCAGATTCATTTATAAGCTGTCCAGCATCTATTATATTTATGTGATACTATTAATAAATGCCTAAATGTCAGTTGATATTTACAATGGTTATTGTAACGTGTTTTATCGGTCTGTTTTCAGACTTGAATACAACTCATTTGATCATTAAGAGATGTATAAGTAGAAGATACCTCCCACAATAAATTTCAATAATTAAGGATGGAGTCTTTCAGTAATTTGATCGTATCTTATTGTAAAGCATAAAACATGTAGGATATCAAGTGACATTTAAAACATTTTGGTGTAAATATCTATAGATAAATGATGGTGTGGGTGGTGTTTTCAGAATAAAGAATAGTGGGCAAAAAACAAATAACAAAAGGCAAAAACAAAAAAGGAATAGAGAATAATAGAATAGAGAAAAAAAGGCAAGAAAATAAAGAATAGAGAAAAACAGGCAAAAAATAATAGAGACTAATGAAGTAGTGAAATATAAAGAATGGAGCATAATGGATAAATAAATAAAAGAATAGAGAAAAACAGGCAAAAAATAATGTGAATAATGGAGTGGTGAAATATAAAGAATAAAGAATAATGGATAAATAAATAAAAGAATAGAGAAAATGGTCTAGAAATTTAAAGAATAGAGAAAAGAAGGACCCCACCCAATGCATATAGTTAATTTTTAATTTCATTTTGTTACTGTGTTATCAAATCATACTGCAAGGTCTGTTAGTTGCAAGGAACAATTAATATTTATATTCTTATTTTGATTTTGTTGTTATGCAAAAATACATATATGTTTTTGATGATATATGAAAATAAATTGTGTTATTAATTTTTGATCTCAATGCAGACTATTTATATAAGTTTGCAAACTATTTTTTTTATCTTTTAAAGAAAACGTATATTTACTTAATGTTACAACTAAACATCAGACTTAATTCTCTTGGTTTATCTGTACAAGATACTAGCAATGCATATCCGTATTTACAGGAAATATCGAAAACTCCTAAAATAAACAGGTACTGCAATCTGAAATTTAAAACAAAACAAAGCAATTTTATAACCGACTATACGGTATGGATTTTGTCATTTTTGAAGGCCTTATTGTGACCTATAAGTACTTATACGCCTTTATTTGAACTCTTGTGGATATATTCCCATTAACAATCGTACTTGCATTAAGACTCATATGAAAGGTCTTTGACCTTTTTGTCCTTAAGTTGATTTGCATATTAGGTAGGGCAAAATGATGTGTGTTTTGTCGCTCTGAAGAACTTTTTAATACACAAAATTATTCTCATTATAATACAATACAATGAATGCGACTTCATATATGCTGTGTGCTTTGACCCAAAACTTTATTGTAAATATTTTTTTAACCTTGTAAATGTCCCCGGCTGAACTTCCTTGTTTATTTTTAGATTAACCAATGGGATGTGTTGATTCGTAAAATGTTGTTCAGGGTTACAGACCGTTAAATATATTTCAGATTGTTACATGTCGGTAAAGTAACACGTTGAATTAATGACCGAAATCTGCCATGCTTGACTTACAACAAGTACTTTATGTTAATGATTGGAAAACGAAATTATGCAAGAGTTTTGTACAAAATAAAATATATTAGAATACATAATGATAAAGCAATATAATCTACAGGAAAAAAAGTAGAATTAGTTATATAGTGTATACTTGGAATTAAATCAAACATGCAGTCGTTAAGGGCTGTTATTTGAAGCAATCATTTTATATTGTTTGCAGATATAAACATCGAGATTTTTTTTTGGATGAATACACATAGTCATATTCACGATTGCAATGGGAAAAAGTAAAATAACAAAAATACTGAACTCGATGGAAAATTCAAAACGGGAGGCCTTTATCAAATGGCAAAAACAAAAGCTCAAACACATCAAACGAATGGAAATCAACTGTTATATTTCTGACTTGGTAAAGACATTTCCTTATGTTGAAGACCTGGGTTTATAGCATGCTGAACCTCATACTTGTATGAGAAGTATTGATATAAAAAAGAAGAAGTGGTATGATTGCCAATGAGACAACTCTCCACAAGAGACCAAAAGACACAGAAATTAACAACTATAGGTCACCGTACGATAAGTGTTGATAGTTCCGTTATATTGACACAAAAGAAGTAAAACAAAACAAATACTGAGCTCCAAGGAGAATTCATAAAAGGGGAAGTTATAAACTCTGACAAAATAAAACGCTATCAATCAACAGAACAAGTGAAAAACAACTGCAATATTCCTGACATGGTACAGACATTTTCCGAAGAAAATGGTGGGTTAGACCTGGTTTTGTAGCTCGCTAAATCCTCTTACTTGTACGACAGTCGCATAGAATTTAATTATATTGACAACCATGTGTGAGCAAAATAAACAGACAAAATAAAAATGTCATTATAAAAACATATAACTATTTCAACCAAGAAAAAAAAATGGCATATAGAAACGCTGTAGACAAAACACATAAGCAAAATGAAAGACAAAAATACAAAAAACGACCACAATGGCGGGATGTATAAATACCGAGCAACGCCAAAAGGATATTACCAAAAATGGAATAAACAGTAAAGGTTAGTATTATACAAAGACAAATAAAAAGAACACTATAATACGTACTTAAGATGATAAACAACGTCAGTACCTCGAATCTATTCTTCTAGACCATAATGTTTTATTTTAGAAGTTGAAACGGAATATTTATCAACAAGGTCTTTGTATCTTCCGATGAACATTTTTTGGAAAAAGGACGAGACTTTCTTTGACATAACCCTAGTTCATCAACTTTCATAAAATGTAGTTTATCATTATTTTTTACGATATCAATATTCGATTATATACATTAAGTGGTTACAGAACACCAAAGGCAGTTACCTCTTAATCAGCTGGTCAAAATAAGTGTTTGTCAAACTGCTATATATCCAATGAAATTATTCCTGTAAATTGTGTGGTTCAAATTTCTTTAATCTTTTATATTTTTGTCAACAATTCAAGTCAAGTAAATATTCTTTTTTTTAAATTATATAAATTAAACGAGCCGTATCTTTTTTATTCAAAGTGTTGGGTACCCCCTTAAACGAAAATTATTTACAGCCTGTTTCATCCAAGAAGGAAGGAAGTAATAAAAAGAAAAATACAGAAATAACTTCCTTAACCTAAATAGCAATAGCGGAGCAAGGTCGTTTCCGTCAGGTCTCAAAGACTTCAACGGATTATCATTTTACTTTTTATACTGACTTCAAAAACTGATGTACTTAATTTTGATATTGCTTTTTGTAGCAGTATTGATTTGTTAACGCTTGTTCTATAAACATTGCACTGATTATTAGATTCAAATCAAATTTTAATAACAAAATACTTCATCAATGACAATAAGGATCCGACACAAGTAGAGTACATGTTAATGTTTTTTTGTTTATACATTTTAATCATTATAAAACATCACACTCCCCAGACCGAATGACACGGTCGATAACCTTTATATTTTGACCTGTATTCAAATCAGCCTGTTCTAGAAATGTCACTTGTAACTTTATATATATATATATCATGAGTGATCAATACATTTTTATTTGACTAGAATGTACTTTTAACTACATTTCAAGGCACTGAAGTGTAAAATCTTACCATATTTGTATTCAATATTTATGCTATGATATAAAACCTATGGTTCTGATATACCTGGTATTGCTAAATCATCTTTTATCAGCTCGATTAAAAATTTGAATTAATATAGGTGATTCGTGTAAAGTAGATGCAGTACTTTTTTCGAGAAAAAAAAAATATTTGTCTAGGAAAAAAATAATCAACAAAGACGATTGGCTTTGAACTAGTGTCGGGGATTTAGTTTAGGACACAAGAATCTACCGGGCAGTTCCAAAGACTAGTAGCTAAAGGCTTTATAGATTAACCAATATGAACTACTTCCTTGGCTAGGAAAAATTGGGATTATAATTTCAAAGCTCCGCACAGTACACACGTTTATTTACTCGGTGGTAATAGGCAAACTTTAACTTCCTCTGTCTAACTTTTTTAACATGTTTTTGAAAAGGGAATCAAATAACATAAGTTCTTGATTTCAAAAATGAGTGGAGTATGTCTTTGCAGCAAAAAAATTTGAATGACAATATTCATAATGAATGTGTGACATTGGTTTGTCCTGGGACATAATATATTATATACATGTGAATATACTATATATTTAGTATACAAGTCCCAGGTTTGACCCATCTGCTGCAAAGGAACGAAATTATCGGTCTACGATGATGAGATGCCGTTTTGTTTTTTGGATCAAACTGGACTCTTAGGGTTAAAATGGGTATAGAAATGCCTTCCCTGCACTAAATAAGGAAATCAATTTCACAACACTAAATAAGTTAAAAACTATAATGCTTAAAGCTAACAGTGTGAACTAGAAGGACTTCTTCCAATACAAAAAAGAAGTATATCAGGATAGATCACATATTTTTAAAGTTCTTTCCACAGATTCCTAGATACATCTACATGTGTGGAAGTCACAGTTTTCAACACATTTTTTGTGTCAACAAGTATGCATAAGCTGAAATGTCTCACCTGCTTTACTAATCATGATTGCTTTTGTTGATATTCCTAAAGATCAAGTTTTACTTCAACTATCACAAACACTTGTGTGATAAATGATCCATGAAATTGAGGCCAATGTCAGATAAACCAAGTCTGCCTTATAGTCATTCCATACACCAAATGATGTTGAACTATAACTAACCATGAGAATGAGGTCAAGGACAAACGGTACCTGCAGATAGACCTGTACACCTTACTATCATTTCATACACCAAATATAGTTTACCTATTGCTTTTAGTATTGGAAAAAGACCAAAACACAAAAACTTAACATTGACCAATGACCTACTGTTATGTGAGAAACAGCCCTTCTCAGGTAACTTCAACCTTGATCACTAATCAATGAAATGAGGTTGAGATCAGATTAAACCAGTCTGAAGGACATGTAGACCTTGCAAGGGACCCATATACTTACATGTTATATAGGTATCCTATTATATATGTAGCAGTTACTGAACCATGAAAATGAGGCTAAAGACAGCAAACGTATGGCAGACAGAAATTTTGTAATATTAGGCATCTGAATGCAAGTTATGAAGCTTCCATGTCTTGTACCTTCTGATATATAAAGCTTTATACAAAAAGTTTATGCTGACGCCCGATTGTATTCTCTATATCTCGCATTCTGCCACATTCATCGCAGGCAGGAAAAAACGTTGTTGAGTTGTTGTTTGTTTATGAATACTCCATATTTCTCCTGCAATCTTTATACATGCAGGATTTTTAGGGTAACAAAATTTAGAGTTCAAGTAATGTTAAAGTCCATTGTTGATGAAATTCAGGTGATTGGTCAGATATAATTCAAATGTTGAGATAAAAATGTATACATGTACAATTATTAACTGATCAGATCAATATTTTCAATGTTTTTATATCACTATTTTAAATGACCCAATATTCTGTATTCATCAATGGGACATGTAGGTAACTTGATCCTTTTAATCTTAGATTTTTATGTGGATTTAGACAGCCATTTGGGTTCTCCTGTGGATTCTGACAGTACTTTGAATGATTATACATGTAGTTCCAAGTATTGGTTATCTTGGTTTTTAATGTGGATTTTTAAGTTAATGCACTTTACATATAGTTCCCAATGGCAAGTTCAGTTGATCTTGGCTACTCGTATGAATTCTGTCAGTACTTTGCAAATAGTTCCCAAGTAAAGTTAAACATTCCAGAACAAATCACTTCTTCCTCTTACATGTCTCATATGAACCAGTATTCACTATTTGAAGCCTGAAATTAAATTTCAGAGAAATTCTGTCAGAAAATTAACCATGATTGATATTTAACTGCATAATGTAATTCATCTTTAAAAATAAAGTGTTCACACAGAGGTATGCCTTTTTGTTATTATGATGGTAAAATGCAAACCTTAAAATCAAAATAGCAATTATACTTTAATTTGCAGGGTATGAAAAATGTTGAAATTCAATGAAGCATTACTGAAGGTAAAGGGTCAAACAATCTCCATGAAAATGAGATGTGCCAATGCTTATACATTTTGTGTACATAAGCATACCAAATATCATTAACCTACCACTAATGGTTCCCCATAAACCGACCTAATAACAAACTAACACATGTAAACTAAGCAAAAGTTTCAAAGTCAAAAGACCGTGGATGATTAGGCGGGCCAAACAATCTTCATGGAAATGATTGTGCCAATGCTAATGAAGTAGCATACCAAATATCACTGACCTACGACTAGCCCCATAAACTGGCCTTATCACAAACATTTTTGAGCCGCCCTCGTAAACAGCATACATTTTGTACCTATGTTTCCTTTATGTCTCCATCAAGGCGAGACAAATAAGAAGTAGCTATGGTTTTCATTCAATAATGAGCCAACAAAATAGAATTAAAAATATATCAAAGTGATTTTCTTTTATCAAACACCTCTAAACATGTCCAGAATACGTGGTCCAGAATACATACTTCTGAGGCCAGGCTGTTTGTTATTTGATAATCTAGGACGGTATTTTTGATTATTTGATTATCTTTTAAAAAAAATAATTAATGATTATGTGATTATATTGGCAAAAAATTGTGATTATATGATTACTTGGACACCCCAATAAGGGGCCTCCTGTTTGGCTGTCAGGAACAAATAGTTTCTCTGTCAAATTCTTAATCTATATTTGTAGGGTGTTTCATTTCGGATCCCCCTTATCATTGTAATAATAGCGCTTTTAATTTCAGGTGTCCCTTCTGACTTCATTTCCCGTTTTCATGCAAAATTATTTGACCCTCACGTGTCATCCTTACAAAAAACGGTCGATCCTGGATCACGCTTATACCCCAATGAGACCCACTTTGTACTCCTCATCAACCAATGTTGAGGTTACTTCAATGTTGTAATGTACATTTGAAAAACATTCAACTTCCAATGGCCAATGCACCCTATTTTATTTTGATGTAACAGGAACTACATTTTTTTTTATTTGGCTTGACCATTCAACTTTTAAATGAGGCATTATTTAGTAAAGTTTTTTCTTTTAAACAATCTTTAAAAAAGGTTGTTTTAGAATGGAAACTATAAAAACTATTTGTATTGTTGCGAAGAAGTAAAAAATAAAATAAATTTTTTTTACTTCAACAAAATTCTGAACTTTTAAATTCAGTTGAAACACATTTTGTGTCTCTGAACATAACCAAGCCTCTTGCTAAAGTGCATATCATGCTACTCAAAAAACAAATGAACAATGTTACAACAATGCAAAAATAAGACCTTAAAGTTTAATATTCTATTAAGGTGTACGTATGCATATATATATATATAGATGTTGTTTGTGCTGTATTTAGACCCCTCACCTAAGAAATTTGTTTTGCATGCACACGTATAAAAATTGCGGTTTTTATCCAACGCAATCATAGGGTTGAACGTTGTTTTCAATTTAGACTTCTTTATATATATATATATATATATATAAGTGTATGCTTTTGATAAGTTTTTATTGTTAACAGCACAGGACCAGTCTCCCAAATAGGTATATATATAAACTCATCATAGAAACCAGGATTAAATTTTGTACTTACGTCAGACACGCGTTTCGTCTTCAAAAGACTCATCAGTGACGCTCGAATCCAAAAAAGTACGAAGTTGAAGAGCATTGAGGATAAAAATTCCTAAACGTTTAGCCAAATACAGCTAAGGTAATCTATTAGTTAGAAAAGCCTTAGTATAACACCCTGCATTGCCCTTTTTGGGATATGGGATTCTCAATTTTAGTATTTCATAACTGAGCAAAATAAATATGGAATTGTGAGTTTGGAAATGTGTGTGTTATTTGATAATTTAATTGAGTCCTATGCTTGGACAGGCCTAGGGCCTGATAATGTTTAAATTCCAAGAGAATGGTGAGTGTGTAACTGTTAACAAATTATGATCATGACGTATCGACCAATAAGATATATTGCTTATACTGTAGGGGTTCTAATTTACATTACGCCATTTATATTCTTGCCAACAAATTCAAAACAATCATACTTTTTGGTCCTGATATTTTACTACCAGGTTACATGTTCACAAATTGTCGGTTTAAGGTCAAATAAACACAGAAGGATAGCCAGTCAATACGGAAATACCATGTAAAACTAGGAAAATACAATTGGAATACGTTGGGCAAACATCATTCATGTTTTATCCCCATGGAAGTTTTCAGTCGCAGATATTTTCTGGAGCAGCGATTATTTTGAGACCCGCCCCCCCCCCCCCCCCCCCCCATTTGTTTTTTCGTGATACTGACATTTGACTGCCTTAAATATCAAAATCTATGTTTTTATTTGCAATAACCCTACCTTAAACTTTGTGTAGTCGCCACTATGTCTGTTATGCAGGTACATGGTCGTATTCATCAGAAGTGAATGCTGTACGACAATGGCGATCCTGAAAATTCTGTTGTCCGATTTTGGCGCCATATTAAAGGGAAACAACTCGCGCCTCACAAAATTACCGTATTTCACCAAAATAATTAAACTTTCGCTTTGTCATTATTAACAATCATACGTTAAATAGATTTATATTCAAATATCGTCCATTTATATAATTTCACACATTATTTTATTAAAGCGATCAATAAAGAATTCACAAAAAAGTAATTAATGGAGTGCATTGAAATCAGACCTTATGGGGTAGAGGGGTAAAACAAAAGCCCGTAATTTTTTTAAAAGCCTAGTGACCCCTATTTTATTTTACCTTCAAATGATCGAAAAGTTCATACTTTTGACATATCCGTTTTTTTAAAAAATCTACCGGGGAAATTTTCCGAAAAAATTGATTTAACCAATATTTTTAGCCTTAAACTGAAATTAGAATATGGCAAAATTTGAACATAAATCTATAAATAAAAGGAATTTGAAGCCTAAAACAATCAAGGGAAATATATAAATAAATAAACGTGCAGATATCTTATACATTCAGGTATTTCACGTCCCAACTTTTATGACAATGTTCAATACTAATCACAAAAAATGTCGTCATTCAACTCAAAAGCTAACCAAACCTTTAGATAGACTTAATCAGAAGAGATATGGTTACGATACTACTGTAAGGTTATTAAAGTTGGCATTTTTCGGAATTAATATTGATTCACTCATAGGTTCTTTGCATTGGAATTAAACATATTTATTCTTAAACCGGTTGTTGGCATGATACGGGTTACGTTCCTCTGTATATTTTATGATTTTATGATACTAAACAACTAACAGGAGGGATTGTGCTTTTTTCATATGATAAAGACATAATCTTTGGATCAGTTTAATTGAAGTCTGAAGCTGGCATGTCAGGAACTGCTAGTTGTCCTTTGTTAATTTATGTTGATCATTGTCATTTTGCTTAGTTTCTTCTGTTACCTATTTTAACATAGGAGTCGGACTTTTTTAAACTGATTTTTAGAGGTATAGGGAGAGGGTTGAGATCTCACAAAACATGTTTAACCCCGCTGTATTTTTGCACCTGTCCCAAGTCAGGAACTTTTGTGGCCTTTGTTAGTCTTGTATGTTTTTTAATTTTGGTTTATTTATATCTTTCGGAGTTTAATGTGACATCCATTTTCGCTAAACTAGTATACCTTATTGTTTATGAGCCAGCTGAAGCCCGCCTCCGTGTGCGGGATTTTCTCGCTGTGTTGTAGACCCATTGGTGGCCTTGGAATGTTTTCAGCTCTTTTGTCGGCTTATTGTCTCCATGATACATTCCCCGTTTCCATTCTCAATTTTATAATACATGAGTTTGTTCATTGGGAATCATACTATATTTCTTTATGTTCATATCTATTACAACAGCCATATTTACTATGGTATACCCATAAAATACACAAATAATTTATAGCAGTACGCCTCTTATTCAACGACTGTCGTTGGTGGTTGTCTGGTATATTTTGCTTTGTTTTGTTTAACGTTTTGTCTCGTGCACACATGAAACCGTTTGTTTTCTCTATTGAATTGTTCCATTTTGTCATTTCGGGACATTTGAATTTTAGCTTATTATATATATGTCATGGGTTATGCTCATTGAGGAAGGCCGTTCATGGATATATAGTCTCTTACATCAACGCCACTTCAACTCTGGTGGATATTTGTCTCCTTGGCATTTATGACAAATCTCATTATTTTCATATAGAATAGAAGGTATTGGAGAATTTGGAATATTTTTTAACAAGTTATACCAAAAGGGTAGGAAATATAGATTTACCTCAATAACAATAATCTAAACTCATCGATTTTATATTTTCTGGACCATATGAGTATTTGAACTTTACCATGACTATATTTGTATATACTCGTTTGGTTACAACGGGCCGGACCAAATAAGTATTTAGACCATATAGGTATTTTTACTTCACAGGAATACACAAGTCAGAACTAAATCGCACGAGTTATTTACTGAAATTCTTATATTTGACATACTGTCTGAATCATGGTTTTTCTGTTATCTTGCCTTCGTTAGAGTTAATGAAAAGCCGTTTTATCCTGTCGCTTTCTTTGTCTTCAAGTGAAACAACTGGCGGTAGGGGCAAGGACTTTTCCCCCGGTGTTTAGATAGTTTAAATACGTGCTGCCACTCTATTCTTATTTTCCAAATAGGAATAGAGGGACAGCATGTATAAATCCTTGTCATTGTATGAATAGGAGCATGAACATATTGAATAACTTAAAATGAATTAAAATATTTAAAAATTTTATTTACTGAAACATTTAAAAACCAAAATAAATAGAGAAAAAAAGAAAGTACAATTCCCAAAGTACATGTGAGTTACACAATTGACTTTTTGTTTAACGGTTCATTTAGACATTTCTTGAAGCTATTTTCAAACGTTTGAAGTCGACATATTGCATTGTGTTTCGTGAAGATAATCGATTATGACCAAGTGGAAATGCGTTTACTACCATTTGAACTTGTAGGTAAACTTCATTTTATTTCATTAATCACGTAACAATGATCACCATATGATTAAATAAGTCACCATTCATCGTATTAATCCACAAGGCCATATGCGTATGGTCGGACCATATGAGTATATATGCATAAGGTCCTGACCACAGGCGTATGGTCTAATTACTTACTGTAAACCAACTAATTCGGTACGTTGTGTCGGTGTTTCAACATAGAAACGACAGTTTTTGAAGTCTCAGATCTTTCAATACAAGTACAGTCGTCTGAAGTGTAATTTTACCAATTGTGACAGTCTGACGGAGTGTGGATTCATCTGTTTAGGTTCTTATACATCCTTCGCTCTCAAATATTTGGCTGTGAACGTTCCTGATGGAGGTGAATCCAGACAAGCGATTTCGGACTCATGAAAGTTTTAGCGTGTTCTTTTAATTTTTTCATTCGATTCTCTAAGTGTGTCTTCGTCTTATCTGGAGTTGTATTTTCTCGATTGAGTTATGATGATTCTCTTTTATTTCTTTTTTTAAATAGATATTGTTCAGAGATGAGGAATGACGGCCTTCCTTGATGAGCAAAATTTATACCGTATGTTAAACTAGAAAAGGTCTTGACATGTCATAATGTAAATAAATTCAAACAACAAAACCAACAGTTTGATTAATCATTAAAACAACAAACGAAAAACAATTATGACAAACAGCAACTAACGGCACCCACTAAATATATTGCATAAACACCACGTTGCGGGGTTACACATGTTTCCAGCGTTTAATTCCGTAATCGAAAGTATATACTAGGGTTATCGGGGTTCTCAACCTAAAAAGGATATTGGATTCAATATCCAAATCCGATGGGATGCATCTGTCAGATCAGATAAGACGGACAGTAGATTAGTTTTATTCTTAACATTATGTTTTACTGTAAATTAAGAAATTAGTGCGTGTATTTATTATTGCGATTTTTGAAGAATGGACAAAAATGCGAGATTAGTTATTGCGATTTCAGGAAATTTGCATTAAGATATATGTATAAGGCACCAGAATGCGAGTTCTTGTTAATGCGATACTCGCCCAGTCGCATCATTCGCATTAATAAAAAACCTCGCAATGATTTCTGAATTTATCAAAAAAAAAAGAAAAAAAAAAGAGATACCTTTGGGAATCTCATTAGGCTCGAATGCCAGCTTCTTCCAATAGAATTAACATATTTGACTTTTCTACCCTTTACACAAGTATTCCCTATTCCAAACTAAAAGACAAATTTAACGAATTGGTTTGGTTTGTTTCAATGAAAATAAAAAAAGAATAAAAAAACTTAGATACAAGTATCTTTTCTTAAAGTGAGATAAGTTATACTTTGTAAAAGCTGTCTCTGATTCAAACAAAACATTTTCTGAAACTGATTATTTAGATGCCCGATACCTTGACTGACAACATATTTGTTACGTTAGAAGGCGTGTTTTTTTTAAAACTAACTATCGGCATTCTGTTCTCCTGTTCTTGCCGACTCCTTCCTTTATTCAGCTTTATCCTTTAACTTCGCGTTCCGCTATATAGATAATGTCCTCTCACTACATATGTCAAAGTTAAGTGACTATGTTGAACGTTTCTATCCCATAAAACTTGAAATAAAGAATACAACAGATGCATATAAGTCTGCTCATATCTTGGCTTACATCTAAAAATTGACAATGTGGGTCGATTGAGAACAAAAATTTACAACAAAAGAGATGATTTCAGTTTTCCTATTGCGAACTTGCTATTTTCTATGTAGCAACATTCCAACAGTGCCTGCATGTGGGCTATATATCTCGCAGTTGATACGATATTCAAGAGCTTGTATTTCTTATCATGATTTCCTTGATAGAGGGTTGCTGCTAACAAGGAAGCTTTAAAACCACGAGCTCCACGAAATGAATCATCTCATAAGAAATTGTATGTACGTTATCACGAGTTGGTTGTTTCTGTTTCACAGATTACGATGGATGACGATGACGATGGATGACGATGACGATGGATATGCTCAAATGTTGGTTACCACAATCACGTCCTCATTTCCTCGATTGTGATCTGTTCAGTAAGACTTATCACCGGGTTTTAGATTACAAGAGCAACCCGACAGGTCCTACACGTGGACCAGGATCTGTTCACCTTTCAGGAGCACATGAATTCACTGTTTTGGTTAGGTTCGTATTGCACACAACTTGGAGTGTTTTGTATACTGTTTATTTTGCTATGTTATTGTAAGTTTGTTTTTCGGCTATTGAGTTTAAATGACCCTTTGGTATATTTTGGCTACCTTTAAGTGATGTACCCTTACACAACAACTGCTACAACAAAGAAATGAGGAGGAACAACTCTCCCAAAAAAATAGAGAATCATTCTTCGGGAAATACTTGTCCCAAGTCAGGAAAATGGCGATTGTCATCCAGTCTTTCCGTTGATGGATAGTGTCGAGCGATTGGTTTTGTAAATTCTTTTTATGAACTTTACCATTTGAATTTACTGGGAGTTCGACATTTTTTTAAATACATTTTTTTCTAATCGACACTACATAGATTTTACTGTCACCATCCCGATTCAATTGACCGATACAATATGTATCTTTCTTTACTCACTCACTGGCGACATCTTTTCCCCGTCGTAAATATTAAGATACCAGAATATTTGTCTAATCTGTAGTGTTACCGATTGTGTCTCATTCCCGGTTGGAATATTTTCACTGATTGTGGATACATTGTACGTATGACAGTTGATAAAATTGAGAATGAAAATGAGGAATGTGTCAAAGAGACAACAACACGACCGAAGAGCAGAAAACAGCCCAAGTCCACCAATTGGTCTTCAACACAGCGAGAAAATCCCGCACCCGGAGGCGCGCTTCAGCTGGTCCCTAAACAAAAATGTGTACTAGTTCAGTGAAAATGGACGTCATACTAAACTCCATAACATTTAAATGAACTAAAATTAAAAAACATACAAGACTAACAAAGGCCAGAGGTTCCTGATTAGGACAGGCGCAAAAATTGCGGCGGGGTTAAACATGTTTTGTGAGATCTCAACTCTCCCCTATACATCTAGCCAATGACAATGTAGAATAAACAAACACGCAGCAATACGCACAGAAAAATTCAATTTAAAAGAAGTCCATGAATGACCGGATATCTTTAACCTGTCAACAAACCCGGTGATGCTACTCCTGAAGTTCATGCGATTTCTTATTTGATTCATGAGATTGAACATCGATTAACTACTATTGCCTAAACAATTTAATACTTATGAAAAGAAAGACAACTCTGACAAAAAACTGATGACGATTATTACGTGTCAAGTGCATTGTCTGTTCTAGCCTCTACATATTTATTTCGACGATTTATTAGATGCGTGATAACGACACTAGTAATGAATTTTAGTTTAAACGGTCATTTTGATATTAACATCATTTGAAAATAGCTGCCCAATGAATTATTCAGTCTTTGTCAGTCTTTCGTTCAACTTTTGTGCTTAAATCCCCTGCGATAAATTCGGTTTTCAGATAATTCGCTTGTAGTCCTTTCAGTAATGTTCAGTATCTTTTCAGACAATTCAGTATGATGTTGATGTGGACAGGTAAATCACAATTACTGAAGAGTCTGAACATAGACTGCACATGTACAGATCTTAATTGACCTGACGCGAATTATTTAAACAATACTGAATTTACCGCAGTCGATAAGTCTGAAAATTGACTGAAAGACTGATCATGACATAATAATTTATTTTTGAGTCATTTTATAGCTATTACATTCGAAATGAGCGTTTCAAATCAAACTTGTTTTACTTTATGTTTATGTTTGGTTTGTTTATACGTGTTAATCATTAAAAAACATGACACTCCAGGCAGGATAACATGGTCAGCAACCTTTATACGTTGATCTGTATTCAATTCAGCTTGTTTTAGAAATTTTATTTGTATCATTAAATATATTACAAGTGCATAAAGGTAGAAAATTTAAACGACAAACATTTTGATTTTATGGGAATGTACCTTCTACATTACTAAGCACTGAAGTGTAAATTCTTACGAAAATCTTGCTGAATCATCTATCATCAACACATTTGCAAATACAAATTAAAAGTACATTCATTACATATAAAGAGAAAGCAAAATATTTGTCTTGGAAAATCAATAACGATACTTGGCATTTAATTTCTTTGATTTTCAGACTGGAAACTTTGTATAGCCTCAGTCTATGACCTATTACATGTATAATGCGAAAATAAATTTAAATTGAAATGTTATTTCTGAAAAATTAGTTGCAACATGCAGATTTAATCCCATTATTCTAAACAATTAGATAAAACATGGATATTCAAGGGAATGATTCATAAGATATGGATTGAGTCTGTACGGCATTGCACATCGTAATGCAGTTTTAAACATTCTATATTGTTTTGTTAATCTTAAATAACAGTTCCAGGTAAGATTTTTCGGCCCTTTTTATCATTGCTATTTTTCAAATTGATATTTACAGAAAATTGATGATTTTTGACGCAGATCATATACATGACTATTTCTGTGTTACATTAAAAAAGGAAGAAATATTGTTTTAAAACACAACATCTGCGGCAAAGAATGCAGTATTCACAGTTCGTTTATAGGAGGAAGGTGCGTTCAAAGATGTCAACATATTTTATATTCTGTTTAGTTTTATCATTTTTCGTTAGAACGGAAGGTATGTTAATAAGTGTATACTTTAGAATGTGTTTACTTGCATGTTTTTAGAGACTAGAGATTTAGATTGCAATCTAGAACTTTGAAATTTAACCTGCATTTTATCCGATTCGAATTTAAATACATTATAAATTTTATGGTTGTAAGGTTCTGATAGCAATCTTTAAATCGGACGTTGAAAAAATGAATTAGATGTTCCATACTGAACTAATGAGGTCCTCGTCAATTAAGGCTTTTCGAAAGGAAATTGCATGTTTACGTTAAAAGCGTTGTAAAATATGCATTGTTTGCACTTTAAATTATGAAATATTGCATAATTGTTACTCGAACATGAAAATTAAAACTGATTATGACTACCGACAAATTATATACTATTTAATATTTATACTTTCTGAAATAGGCCAAATTGAATATCTAGCAATTCAAGATACAAATGTACAAATGTACTGAATTCACTTAAATATTGATTAAGCTATTGAACAGTTCGACTTCAAATTATACGAATTCACACTTGCTTTTAACCTTTCGGCGTTTTTAACGCAGTTAGGACAATACTCCTTCTTCTACTAAAAATAAATTGTAAAATCATGCAAAATGTACAACAATTTTTAAATGCATATATAAGCATTCACCAATGATCTAGTTGCAATTCAAAATTGTACGAATGTTCACGAAATTGTCCATTTACGTACCTCAATACATTTAAAAAGATACCGAGGTTAAGGGTTGGGGTTTTTTTTTGGAGGGGGGTGGTTGGGGGGTAATCCAATACTATAAATCGTAGAAAAACAAACACAATACCATAAACCGTAGAAAAACAGGCACACAAACTGCTATTGCCATAATTCAATAGACAAAAAGACACATCATAACAGTCAACGGATGGCTGACCAGTTCCTGCTTCGATAGTTGCAACGTTCGAGTTTGCAAATGTAAAATACATATGCGGCATTTTTTTAATAAACGAAAAAACTAAAACGCGATGCCGGCATGAAAGTGAATATGAGACAATTCTATATTCATATTCGTACTCGATAAGGCCTTTTTTACTTTTGTGAGTATTTTTTAGACGAGAAGCCTGTCTGGCGTACATAATTTTAATCCTGGTATCTATACTGAGTTTATTTGCCTGTTTAATCACTACTTATTATGATTTTTACAAGGTTGCAGCGTTTGTCCAGATGGAATTCGAAAATTCGCATGCTTTGTAAATCCATGTAGGCAAATCAGTTGTGATGGTGCAACGTGCAGGTTAGCAACGATTCAAATTAAATTTTAGTGTTTTGGAGTTTCTTGAACTTATTTTGACCAATGGGCATTGCATAGAAATAATTTGTTTTCCGTCATAAAAACCAAGGCGTCTAACATTTGCAGATGGTTTTATTTAAAGAAATAGAAAAACATTCATGATGAGTGGAAGAGCATGACCCAATATTTCCGACGAAGAAAATTAAAGGGTTTTATCATAAAAGACCTGGTGTTTACCTAAGGTTTTCAACAATTTGTGTTTGGATGTCGAACTCATACAGCAATATTTAATCTACACTGAGTTGTTACAAATATGGACTACTCTAGCACGAACATTTAAATTAAATTTTAGTATATTATAGACCAATAAACATGTTCGAATCACAGTGTCTGTAACCCAATATATAGATATAACCTTTTTGGAACAAATGTACACAGTCCATGTTCAACATCTCTAAATATGCTCCTGTTCGATTATCAGTGTCCGTGATATGTGGTCATGTGCAGGAAGTATACATGCGCAAATAGGTCCACATATCAAGAATGGAATAACCAATAAAGGATTAATTGTTTTCTCAATATCTTTTATCATCTATAATGTTTGATTATTGTACCTTGTTTCAGCAGCTGATTTGACTTTTTTACTACTCACAAATTTTAACATTGTTTTACTGATTGTATATAATGTAAAAAAAAACAACACTTTATATATTTAATCCGTCCAGAGCACTTTTCTAGTGTACCTTCTTCAGGAACACTCAAATCCGTATAGTTAAAAGCAAAGGATTATAACAACCGTTGAAGAGCCATATGACCATAAAGAACCTGGTAATCATAGCTAAATCCATCTCAGGTCAACTCTGCCTGAGTGTTGAAACTTGAGTTTCTTAATAATTCATAAATGTATAAACGGACGATTTTAGAAAAGGTTGTTATAATCATATCAATAACTAAGTACTGACAACTAAACTAATAATACCCTCGGTAGTCAACCAGCAGCAGTATGGACCCACCGGGAACGATCCATTAGAGCCGAGTATATTTAAACCGTCATTATTAGGTCAAAAGTGTACTCTTTTGTCCAGGCTGATATCCTTTGCAGGAAAGGAATTGACAACTTTAACAACAGGCAATTTTTAAAGACATTTAGACTTATTCATTATCTTATTTGTGACCCTAGACCGATGGCCGTTTGAGCAAATACGTAGCTGTAACATATACATTTATACTACGATTTGATTTTTCATCTTATTAGGCCAAACTATTGTGGAGGTTGTAATAGGCTATGGTATCAGAATGGTATGGATGTAACAAAACTGTGTGGTATGTATTTTTATTTAAGTATTAAAGTAGATTAATTTATACCGCAATCTTGGATTGTAAAATAGTAGTTCTAAATAGATCTAGTTCTTTGCTTAAATCCGCAAATTTTGAGACAGATTGGCAATTAATGGGTAAGACGAGGTCGGTGACACCGTTTTTTCTTTTTATTTTCTTAAAGCATATTTTAAAACCAATGTTCTCATATTTCATTTTCAAATTATTTCATAGATTTCTTTTCATTCACATAAAGGCGTTTTTTTGTGAACATATATGCAAATTTGGGCAATTATGAACGACTTGAAGCTTGAAAAATAACACGGTGACCCATACGTTTTATTATATTTTTGATAAAAAGCATGGGAAAATCTACATTCTGGCAAAGTATAAGAAAATTCTATCTGAGGAAATATATACCAATGATCCAACTTATAAGAAGATTACTTATTATATCAAATACAGAAATATGGATGTTGAATAAAGTAAATTATGCAGGATTTTAGTTGAAAAAAGTAAGCATGCAAGATTATGTTTATCATTTATTTCAAAGGTTAAGCATACTTAAGTTAATTTGACATTACAGTTAACTTTTTGATGAATTATCAATCAAGTAATGGGATAAAATTATTTCATCACATATGATCTCTTTTCCACAATTAAATTTGGTAGAAATCTGCAGGTTATTGTTGACCGATTAAATGTATATGTGTCTCAACTAACAAACGACATGTTACATTTTGACTTAGTGTAGATTTGCATGACGAGTAATGCATCATAGCACAAGACGTGTACTCTGTCGACGCATCTTGTTCCTCTCTTATTTCATTTCATGCTATTCCGGTTTTCATTTTTATCGTTGATTTGTATATTCTGAACTGATTTATGAAAACCCCTTATTGAGACACTGCACTCATCCGGGTGCTTGGCTGAATGAACTTGTGTAAGCAAAATGAAATGCAAGATCTGTAATACATGTTTTAGCCAAACAGAAATATATTTTAAAGTTCCTGTTAAAAAGCCAAATGTGTTTTCCAAAATTAGCAACTTTTGTTATTAATGAAGTTCGCTTCTCTTGTTTTTGATATTCGAATCCTCCATTTTTCTGCATGCATTGGCATTAAAAATTTGGCCCGCAAACTCCTTCTTTTCTTTGCATAATGTTAAAACATATAGTTTAAAAAGCTATTTTTGAAAATCCTATAAATTCCATGTTTTTCTCATTGTCTTTTAAAGAAAAAAAAGGTGCCAATGTTAAACGAATAAAAAATCTAGAGAAAATCGTTACCCGCCAAATTTTCAATTGCTTGTATCTCAAAAACAATTATTACATGGACTTTTCCTTTTTTTTTGTGCTTTTTAAGATGTGTTATTCATATACTTTCAGTCGATACCAGTCTTTTAAAACTTATTATTTTATAACAGAGGAGCAAACATTCTTAATTGAAAACAATAAATAAAAGTTCATGGTTTCAAGTTAACGATTTGTGAAATTTTACTGCATTTTGTAGTGCTTATTTTTTGTAGAATTTCAGTGTCCAAGTGTAGCAAACTGTTTACCGGGAGTTGAAGTAGTGACTTGTTTTGTGGATCCGTGCAAACCCCTAGGTATACCGATCACATGTCCGGGTTTTCCTAGCGCACAATGTTGGTAAGCTATATGAATCTCATCCATACATAAATATATAACGTTTAAAGAATTGCGCAACACAATTTGTAAAATATATTTACATGTATGAGAAAGATGAATTTTAAAAGAAAAACAAATATTTTGACACAATGAATGACTTTCATCTATGTCTTTCGGACAAAAGTCATTAGCTTAATCTTAAAAATAGATTTTTCATCAGAAAAAACTTAAGTGCTTTAGAGACATATGCATCGTGTTCTCATAATTTTCAATCTAATAGTCAGGCTATGACCAAATACGTTGATGGCAGTAGTTAAAACCATTTGTAAACCGTAGGACGTGTGAACAAGAACATATATACTTCTAAAAAAAACATGGTAATTTTTTTTACATGATTAGTTTGAACCTTCAAACTTAGTTCATCGCCTTTCGATCATCGCTAAATAAACTAATCATGTTACAGTTCTTGTTCGATTTAACTAGGATTTTTGGAAATATACATTCCTTAAAAATTTTCAAATTTGATATGAATAAAAGGTGATATTCGGTATTCATAAATCTTTTGGCTGCTAAGCAAGTAAAGCCACTGGCGATGTATTGTTTTAATAGTTTTGTAGCTTCACTATAGTATTCTAATAAATATTAAGGATATATGATTTTATAAAACTTCAAACTGTATATGTATATTGTCCCCATATTCTATTGACATTTATATAATCAATTTCAAATCGATAATAATGCAATTCACAAAAAACGTTTTATTTTAAATTGCAGTGCATCATATTGTGGAGGCTGTCATGCAGTTTGGTACTTGAGTGGAGTGCAAGTCATGTGTCAGGAGGGGAAATAATATGTTTATCAATTGTAACAAAAGTTCATTTCATTCAAGATAAAATAAATTTAACGTATAAAATATTTTCAGTATCATATTTTCCCCAGTACCACAATTCCTCCGTGATGCTTAATGAAAATGTATTAAAAATGAAAACAACACGTTATTAATTTCATGCGTCCGAAGTAAAAGGATTAACATTATTTGTTTACTTACTCTTATGAAATGGTGAATCAGTTTATCAACTCCTTATTTGATTTGTAGTTAGTTGAAAAATCCTGCAACTGCTTACCTTTTAGGATCTTGATACACCCCGACTTTTTGTTTAAAGGGAGGGACTACTGTTGCTTAATCTGGTATTTTCTGTTTAGACGACTTTCGAATTCGTGCATTTTCCCGTACTATTCTTACGTCTCAGTAAAAACCTATTGTTCGATGACACCGTTTATGCCGATTGACCTCCTATGAAGTTAAAGGTCAACTACATTTCAGGAAAACTCGTGGTTCAAACTGAAAGAGGTATAGTTTAGATTGTACAAGTTGTTTTCGCATTAACATATCCACTCTTACAGCCATGAACTGAATTTGAATTATATTACGTATGTACTTTTGAATACAACATTTTTTAAATTCTTTGAGATTATACATATATACATACGAGGTACTTAGATATAGATACATATCCAGTTGTGTATGACCCTCATATTTTTATACTTTTATTTCACATTGTATTTCGTGTGGTCAATACTTACTGACAATTAAAACATTTCGTCATCTTTATTTTACACTTCTATTGTTATTATAGTTGCTCCCCTTGAATTGACCAACTTTACAAATTAGACTGGTGGTCTAAGGAGAGAATATATGCAAATTGCAATACAAACAAACTTTCTGTGCTGTTAGATATATAAAGAAACAAGTAGAAAGAGAAAAGGGGTTTTACCAAAAAGTTGTATAATGTGATTGGGTAGTTGTCCTATTGGCGAATACCCCACAGGTTTCACCAAAACATGTATGATCTGATTGGGAAGCTGTCCTTTTGATGTATACCCCACAGGTTTCACCAAAAGTTGTATAATGTGATTGGGTAGCTGTCCTGTTTACGTATACCCCACAGGTTTCACCAGAAAGCTGTATAAGGTGACTGTGTAGCTGTCTTGTTTACGTATACCCCACAGGATTCACAAAAAAGTTGTATAATTTGATTGGGTAGCTGTCCTTTTGACGTATACTCCACAGTATTTATCCCATTATTCTCTATTCTGTAAACTCCCATCTACACCTTCATACATCAATGTACATATCTGTGTACAGTGCTCGTCAAATATGCGTTTGCGTTGGCCTATACCTTGTAATTACCTAAATAGGAAACTTAATAGTCTAACTTAATTTAGATACGATCCGGGTAAACATATCAATCCTTTAAATGAACTTATTCTAAAAGGTTACAAATTCAACACTGTAATTAGATCTTTGAATATTATTTTCTTGGTATAAATATTGATTTTGAGTGTTATCAGTTAATTACAATCATACTAAATATTACTGGTATACACATATACCCTTCCGGAGCAACTGAGATTACCCTCAGTTTTTGGTGGGGTTCGTGTTGTTCAGTCTTTAGTTTTCAATGTTGTGTTTTGTGTACTATTGCTTGTCTGTTGGTCTTTTTCGTTTTTAGCCATGGCGTTGTCAGTTTTTTTTTTCGACTTTTGAGTTTGGTATCTTCCTCGCCTCTCTTTTTCAAGGTACTGCAATCTGTCGATATCTATTGTTTGGCATTGCACAAGGTCATGTTTTTCTCTGACTGTTAACGACGTCTTTACACTAAATCCTTTGGATGTTTGATGTTTAAGTAATTGATATTTTAGTCTTAAATACATGATTGTTTTATTAGCTGTAATTTGCTTTGAATTGACTCTCAGAATCTGTACTCTGAGTGTTTTTTGTTGTGAGGAATGTATAAATACCCTGCCACGTCCGGTATACATTTTTGTTAAATGTTTTTTCTGCTTTGTATCGATCTGATGATTTAAGACCTTTTCAACTGACTTATATAGTTTGTTCATATGTTGTGTTGTGATACCGCTGTTACGGGTTGGGGTTGGTGTTGGGGGGGGGGGGGGGGGGGGTTGAGCGCAAACAAACATGTTTACCCCCGCCCCTTTATTTGTGTGCCTGTCCCAAGTTAGGAGCCTGTAGTTAAGTAGTTGTCGTTTGCTCATGTCCGTCATACATATTTTTCGTAAATTGTTTTCTTTATAAATTAGGCCATTAGTATGTTTCTCAATTGAATGGTTTCATATTTTTTCATGTCGAGGTCTTTTATAGCTGACTATACGGTTTGGGTTTTCTAATTGTTGACGGCAGTATGGATGCCTTTAATTGCTTGCATTCACTTCATTTGAACTTTGGTGGATAGTTGTCTTATTGGTAATTATATCACATCTCCTTATTTTTATATCAGTTGTAGTAAATAAATACTTGCTACAAAATTCCGTGGGCATGAAACTTCTGAAACAAGGTTCGCTCGACCTTTCAGCTTGAAACATACATTACTACTTATTATCTGACAATCCTTTTCAAATATAATGCTAACATATAATGCATTTTGGGTAAAATTTTCAAAAATGTTGACTAAAACGTCGTGATTGGATAACAACGTTTAAATAATAGACATCAAACCAATGACATGGGGTTATTTTTAATTTGGAGTACGATCAGTGAAATTAGATTCTGGCACGGCAAATTAAGATAAAATAGATCAATGCTATTGTAATAACTTTCATTAGAAACACTTTGTGCACCAAATATTAGAATTAGATATAGTTGGGGTCATTTCTTACCTTTCTTTTAATCTATCACGAACTATAAGGGCAGTTCTCCTGGCACCTTTTTAGCAGAAGCGTTTTATTCTACAACAATTTTGCAACTTCTATTATAGAACATTTTGGAAGTTTTTACCTAGAACAGTTTTTGAAAAAAAACTTATCCTGACATTTCTACACTATTTTTGAACTTGGCAGTTCAATATTTAGAATGACATTAACAGTACTTATTTCAGGGCATGCATCTCGATAATTAAGGTCTCTTAAGTGATAATGGAGGACAAAAGTCCAAACCTTAATACAATCGAACGTCGAAGAACAGATAACACCAAATAGAACAGTTCCGAACAGCTCTGTTTCTTTTTATATATTTATCTATTTAAATCGTTGTTTAATTTATTTGATTTATTTAATTCGTTAATTAATCATTTGAATTATTCAATTTGTTTTTTGATTTATTTGATTAATTTTATAGATTTTATAAATTTATTCGCCTATTTTATTTATTGATTTATAAATTTATTATTTTTGAAATTTTATCTAATAGTATATTATATTTTCAAACAAAATAATCTGATATATCGTTGATACTTTAATGATTAAGAATTTTGTTCATTTTTTTAATAAACTGTAAACATATTTTTTTTTCTCTATGGACTGTATAAAAGTGTGCCAAAACTTACATACTTACACTAAATCAATTTATACTGCAACTAGAACACGTCCTGTTTTTTTTATCTAAAACATATAGTAATAAGGTAATGCCGTACTTCGTGCAATGTCGATTTCATATCACGTCACTTTTCTTCACAATGTAGGGTTCGTTTAGGGATGGAAAGTATTTTTTATTCTTATGTTAGCATTTTCATAACTACAGGTAATTGTAGTTGTTTTAAGCTTCAGTATAAAGCCGATATCAGGTCAATGTTAGGCAAATATCAACTTGTTTGTATTCAGTGCGAAACAGTTGAAGAGCTTGGTAAACCTCGCCCTTCCATAGTCATGATAGTGACTAAGCCTTATACAAAAAAGGTTGATATTTTCTGACATTGACATAATACTGTATATATGTATCATAACATAAGATTAAAGTGTCATGTTCCTCGACCTGTGTAATTGTCTTTTCAAAGAGAACATATTACAAAACACAATGTATTGATATTTTTGATAATAACTACGGAAATATTGGAAGTATTTGTCCTCACGGATGAAGCATTATTATAAACATACAAAAATAAGTTTCATTCAAAATTAATTTTAAATATGGAGAAATAACAGAAATAAACATAAATCCAGTTATTTTTATAAAATATCTCGTTAATCCTAATTTTGGCTAACAGCTAACTGTCGCTGTTTTAACTTACGTTAAAGTCAATAAGAATTGTTCTACCTTAGAAAATATTTTGACAGTTCTACCTTCGAACTGATTGTGCCATTTCTAGGATTGTTCAGAACAGTTGAATGACAGATTATGCTAAAAGTATTAAACAGAGGTTAGAACTGATTTTAAGTGTAACTTGATCATACAAAGGGATTTTGTTTTGCGAATACATAAATATATATAAAGCTTTACATCCTTCTCAACTTTTCAGATGGAAACAAAAAACTACTTGTTTAACCGTATAATTCAATGGAATTAGGTGAAACCTGTAGAAATAAAATCGCATTGGGTTGGCCATTAACATAATATTATAATGCTATTTGATATTTCAAAATGTTTGAATAAAACATAACCCATTCATGCTTTGACATATCACTAGTTTTTACATATCTTTTGGTCTTTTTGAATGGACATAATAAAAGTAAAAGGAAGTTGAAGAATCCGGTAATTCTGCATATTTTATTTCTAATTCATATCGAGTTATTAGTTTTTCTGTGAGAAAATACATTACAGTTTTAAGCAATACATATACAATCAGCATTGCTTTAAAACACAGCATATGTTGCCTGAAATTTTGTATCAACAGAATCCGTAGTGGAAAGAGACGTGTTTTAAGATGTTGAAAAATGTAATATTTTTTTCACTTTTGCTTTTTGTTGTTGTAAGAGAAGGTATGTTTATCGTGTTTATTATCATAACTTTATTTTATATTTTGAATAATGTTGTAAATCATTAATAGCTGTCTACAGATTTCTGTGAAAATGTAATTCGATGACTGTAATATCGAAGTATAATATTTGTTTGTTCAATGCAAGTTTAATATGTCAAATCTAACTGGCTGTGATTAGACGGCAGCTTTCCAAAAGGATTTTGCGCGTTATAAATATATTGTTTTACTTTATAAAAAGTACTTGGTGTTTTATCTATTTTCAAATTTCGTTGGGAGTTTATAATTTATTACGTATCGTATTCAGAAATAAATTTCTATGAATAAAAGTAAATGTAGGGTATACTTTAATGTAACAACATACATATATTAAGTTATACGCTATATAGTTGTATATATGATGGATTGGTTACCGATAAGAATAATTATACAACGGAATCATAAGTTTACATTGATCGTATCTTAATTGACGGACTCAATAAACAACATAACAAAAAATACTTTGAAATAATATCCCGCCCCCTGTAAAGGTTTCTAAAGGAACAGACATATTTCCAATCCAAATATCACAGGTTCTGCGTTCAGCCCCAGATTGATGGTTGCGTTCGTGTTTCTAAGTCTTAATGATTTTTATGTATTGTTTTGTGTACTTATCTATCTTCGCGTTGTCTTTCATTTTTTATATTGCGTTGTCAGTTTTTATTGTCCCTTTGGTATCTTCTGAATCATTTTTCTTAACCATGAGACTCCCGCAACAACCGATGTTGAACTCCGGAATGTTCAATAGTACTTATGGTACTAGTGACACACGGTACTTTCTGTGATATAGATGAAGAACAAAAAAAAAAACGCCATCATTTTATTTTTTTCATTATCTTTCGATTGCAAGTCATTAAAGTTATGACTTTGAAGTTAAATTTGAATTATAATTATAGCAATATCCAGAACGCTTTGACCGAAATACAATTAAAAGAATTGTCAAAGAAGGATAAAGTTGCAGGCGTGTCATAAACTGCCAAAGATTTTTGGAGTGTAATCTTGAATTAAAATTTGTCAGCTTAGGCTAAATTAAGAGAAAGCGTTTACATTTGATAAGCACAATCAGATACTTGCAAAAATAAACTTTGATTTAATATTTTGAGTGTGCGTATTCATAATTCATAAATTACAACTAAATTCTTCTTTCATACAAAATATTTGATTTGACTTAGTGCAAGGTTGCAGGAAATGCCCAAAAGGAATTAAAAAAGTTAAGTGCTTTGTAAATCCATGCCGAGGACAGAAGTGCAAGGATGCTAGATGCAGGTAATATTGCTTATAGTAAAACAGATTCAAAATTTAAGAGAACAAGATGTCAATGAGATCAAGTATTATCAACCGAAAACGCTGAAGACGCATACATTTTATAAGTGTTATTTTCATTTTTGTTAATGCAAAATATATATTACATAAAAGTGTACCGAAATGAACTTTAGACAGGTGTATTCTCATAGCATGCTATCGCTAGTTAATTTTGAAAGTATAAATTTAACATGATTAGCATATACAAAATGAAAAATAATATCTGAATTTGGACAACAAACTTAAAGATTCATCGATGACCAATTAATATTATTGTTCAGTAGTTTGTTTCGTGATATATACATCATCGTTTTTTTTAAATGTGCAAACAAATTTTAATGAATCAATTTAATATTTACATGTACATTTTAGGTTTTCATTCATTAAAAACTTGATAAAAATTGTTCTGTCTGATGCCTTTATTTGAAATATAAAACACAAAAATATTGCTTTTGATCGATGCCATTGCTTACTTAAGCTAGCAAACAGATTTGCAGAAATGAAACTTTTGGTGAAAGAAAAAATACTTAGACCATTTTGAGCCAAAATATATACTTGTCTATGAGTTTGCATTAAAAATTTACGAATTAATGCGCTCCACAGTATACATAAAATAAATTGAAAATGGAAATGGGGAATGTATTTATTCGAGATTTCCAGAAATTCAGGGGTTATTTTTAGTAGTAGCTAGCTCCCAAACGGTAGTGTTTCACTACAAGACTTTAAACATTGGTTTAAAATTGGCATTAGAAAGGTGATACATGTACAATTCAGAATATACATGGTTCACATATTTAGAAAGCTGAGAAAAGTGCAAAATTCGGTTGATAAGATTGGGTTTTGAGTTGGCGGTCTGACACCTTCAGGCGAAACTGGATGTACGTAAATGAGACCTTTATCTTGCAATTGACATGATACGGGTTATGGCCGTCTCTCATAATTTATGATTGCATGATACTAAACCCTTTACGGGAATGGTTGATTTTCATATGTTGAAGATGAGTTTAATTGGGATCTGGAGCTGGCATGTAAGTAACTGCTAGTAGTCCTTTGTTAATTCATGTTGATCATTGTCATTTTGCTTAGTTTCTTGTGTTACCTATTCTTAAATCGGACACGAACTTCTTTTAAACTGAGTTTTTCAGTGCGTTTTGCTATGCGTTTGTTTATTCCATATTAGCTAATTGTATAGGGAATGGTTGAGATATCACAAAACATGTAAAACCCCGTCGCATTTCGTCGCCTGTTCCAAGTCAGGAATGTCTAGCCTATGTTAGTTTTGTGTGTTTTTAAATTTTGATTGGCTGATTTTTTTTTTTAATGACCTATTGGTGGTTTTGTGCTATTTTCCTGCACTTTGTTTCTTTGACACATTCCCCGTTTCCATTCTCTATTCTACATAACAAACAGGCAAAATATCTAGGGATCAAATCAGATCTTTGAAAATTGACAAATGATTATATTCTCGTATATCTGTTTTGATCTCTTTTAAAACGGTAATTCTGAGAGAACATGAGTTATTAATAAGTTGTTATTAGCTTTGAATTATCTCTTAGTAACTACAATTTTACTCACTTGATGTATCCAACATTAAGCCATGTCCTCATGCCGACATTAACCACGAGAAATACATTTGTGTAAACTTATAAAAAATATCTTAAATTGTTATCAAGAAAGTTGATGGATATTAGGCTAAAAACACAGCTATGCACACAAAGATGTTGAAATGACATATATGATGTGGAAGCGGCAATATATGATTTTCGCTTGTCATTATAAGATGTGCGCTTGACATTATATGATGTTCATACTTTTACCATTATATAATGTTACAATTTATGTGCTTTTGTTTTTATCAGATGTTATATCGAGATTATCTGAGGTTCACTAGACAATATTGATAACAACTTGATATTTAAGGGTTCAGATATTTGGTGGACATTTCAAAATGTCTATCTCTTAATCAGTATCTGTTTATATATACATGTATATGTCTATTTTCAAGGCCAAATTACTGCGGCGGTTGTAATAGGATATGGTATACAAAAGGTGGTAGCGATGTAACAAAAAGATGTGGTATGTATTTGATGAAATAGTAAATCGTGAGAAAAAAATTAAGTAATACGCATAGTGAGTCGCCAGGTAATACCAATTTCAATTCAATAAGTATATAGGACAGGGAAAAGTAACTGTACAATGATTTCTACTTAATAGAAAAGCAAAGAATATGGGATATCAAATACAGAAGTTTCTGTGTTAAACGTTCAGATAAACAACAATAGAAAAAATATTTAGTTCATGGACGCCTAGATAAAACCTATAGATGTTTATTTGATCAAATATATCATAACTTGGAGATTAATTATGCTTATTATAATATTTATGGATTTTTATCAATAATTGAAAAATAATTTGCTAATGTCTTTTCTGTAGCATTCGAATGTCCAAATAGCAGTGATTGTCTACCAGGAGTACCTCATACGCCATGTTTCATAAATCCATGTGATGGGAAAAGCTGTAATGGCCATCCAAATGCTGTATGTTGGTAAGGGTAAAACTTGTTCTTACATAATAATTCAACTTTTACGTTTAAAACGAATTTACAAATACCAAAAAAAAAAAACCGCATTGTACACTTACAATTTATACTATATTAGTGAATAGGGCACACTTGTTAATAATGCTGATAGAGAATAAATCTTCTATCAAATTTTGTTATTTGCAACATGTAACAAATTATACTAGTTTTTCCTCTTTTTTAATAGTACAATACTAAAACGTAAAAAAAATTAGGTTTTTGGAATAGTATACTTTATAGCTTTACAATTCATTTTCGATATAAAGGAGTAGGTTCGATAAGGCCCTTAATAAAGGCAACAGTAGTATACCGCTATTCGAAATTCATAAATCGATTGAGAAAAAAACAAATCCGGGTTACAAACTAAAACTGAGGGAAACACTTCAAATATAAGAGGAGAACAACGACACAACAGTAACACAACAATAAAATGCAACACACACAGAAACGAACTATAATATAACAATGGCCATTTTCCTGACTTGGTACAGGACATTTTAAGACAAAATGGTGGGTTGAACCTGGTTTTATGGCTAGCCAAACCTCCCGCTTTTATGGCAATGTTAAATATAACATTAAAATGACAAGATTACATTACAGGACTACAATACAAATAAATGGGAGAACATACAGGACAGAGACACACACAAATAATAGCTATCAAAAGGTACCAGGTTTATAATTTAATACGCCAGACGCGCGTTTCGTCTACATAAGACCCATCAGTGACTCTCAGATCAAAAAAGTTCAGAAGCAAAAACAAGAATAAAGTTGAAGAGCATTGAGGACCAAAAGTTCCGAAAAGTTGTGCCAAATACGGCTAAGAAAATCCTTAGTATTTAGAATAATTTATACATTTGCAAACAGTAAATGGTCCCTAATTCTAGCTGAAATTTGAAATTAGGATTTATTGACCAATGTCACAAGGAATCATAGGTAATATAATGTCTAGTTTGAAAAAACTTTTTTTGTTGAAAATTTATGTTTTTGCGTTCTATTCATGACGTCACAAATAGCACTCATTTTAATTTTCCGCGAAAATTCGATGAAAACGGGTAAATTTACGTTGATTTTTTGTAGAAGAAACATAGAGGGCATGCGTCGACAACAAAGATAATTAATCCTAATGTTTGTTATGACATTTTACATATCTAAATTGAATATTTTGTTTGTCGACGCCTGCGCTCTATGTTACCTAGGTCTTACTATGGTTGAAATCCGGACGATTTTGTCCAATTTCGCAAAAATCTCTATTTTTAACCTATTTGCTATGTCAAAATCAATGCTTATAAATAAAACTCAGGCAGGAATAGTTCTATATAACTTTCTCGCATGTCTTTTCATCAACTTAAAACACATTTTATCCTGAAACATTAAACTTAATAATCGGGGCCAAATTTGGCCCTTACCGAACTTACTGCTTTAACTTTAAGCAACAGTGGCAAAAAGACGCGAAGGATACCAAGGATACATTCAAACTGAGAAGTAGGAAAATAAACTAACAACGCAATGACAAAAAAGAAAAAAAAATAAGACAAAGGGCACCACACAAAAACAACATGGAAAACTAAAGACTGAGCAACAGGAACGCCACAAAAAATCGTGGGTGATCTCATGTGCTCCATAAAGCTAAGCAGATCTTGTCCACATGTGACATTTATATAACAAGTACGTAATTGTCTTTTTTCAGTCCAGTATATTGTGGAGGATGTCATGATTTATGGTTTGTTAACGGTTTGAGAGTCACTTGCCAATAATAAAGAAGAAAGTGTATTGTCTTTCAATAAAATTAAGTAAGATTTCACAACTTTGTTTCTTACTTTAAAAAATCTTGTGCTGTGGACGCTGATAGATGTGTGTTTAATATTTAATAATATATAATGCTAAACTAAATCGGCACGGATGCATATAAAACAGACAACAAATACAGCCCTTGGATGGTGTAAACTTCCCAAAAAACGTGAATAGCGTAATGGTGTATGGCATATGGTGCAATGGTAGAAGGTGTATGGTGTAAGGGGAATGGTGTAATGGTGTAACGTGCGATCGGGAATGGTGTGAATGAATGTTGTACGACATTTAAAACTATGCAAAATACAATAAATATTGATAAGAACTGATTTTTAATTTTATACATTAATTAACAATATTGTGATCAAAATTCGTTTTTTAAAATAAATAAATAATTTTGTAGTCGCACGCTTTCTTTGAAATTAAATTGCATTATGATGTAATGTGTAAGGTGTATGGTGAAAGGTATCACGTGTATGGTGTAATGGCACAGGGTGTATGGTGTAAAGGCACAGGGTGTATGGTGTAATGGTGTATGGTGAATGGTGTAATGGTGTATGGTGTTAGTGGGAAGTTTACACCATCCAAGGACTGTAGCTAATACCAATTTGGAGATATCCGTCCTTATAGGTTATTGGTATAATCGCTTACCGGTCTGTCTTTGCTAATACTATAAACAACATCATTTTCCCTGTCGTATGTCTGATCTTTTTAACCTTATTATCACACCATGTTTAATTTATCAAAAGAATATATACCCCTTCCACTAACACTATTTCTAAAAGTTTGTAAAAAGGGAACATAGCAATCATACATCAGTGTAAAAAGGATTTATGCCAATAGGAGAATGTGGAATAAACAAAGTTATTTCACGACGGAAAGAAAATGATTTCAAGACTGAACGGTGCATACCCTTTCAGCTTAATATGTTAAGCTTCATAGTTCTTTCTTGTCTTTACTTTTAAGTGGATGTGATTATTTTGGGGTACTTTTGTTGCTGTTAAGTTTTCTTATTTGGAGGATGATACTTCATATGACGACAAATTGTGTTAATCACCAAAACAAGTGAAATAGAGACTTGCAAACACATAATATCGTTCACAAAAATAACCGTTTACTTTTTCAAAAGCCTACTCACTTTTGCTTTTCAATCTTTCAAAATGAAAGAAGTGTGTGTATGTGGGTTGGTGGTGGTGGGGATGGTAGTTTTTTTTGGGGGGGGGGGGGTATACAAAAGACAGCCATCCACATAGCCAAAGAAAATACTACAAGGCTACAAGACAAATAAATAAAACAAGTGGTATGGGAGTTTAAATTTTCGTGCCTTCTGCACAGTTTGTTGCGCAGTGATATCGTAAGTCATTCTGATTGCCGAAATTAGCCACTTCAATTAATTTGGATTTTTACAATTAATCAATTTGAATTAAATACATTGAAGATGGTGAATAATTGTAAACTTTATAAAGTTTATTATTGCAATTTTCATTTTTGCAAATGCACTTCCGTTTTGGAAAAAGGAAAATGTTATTGTTGTCGGAAAAGAGACATAGACACGATAATTCATAATAATCGAACAACTGGACTGTTTTTCAGGAATACTGTAATGCAGATCTAAATTTTAGATAACGATCACAATTTTGGTAGCTTATGAAGCAGTTTCACACTTGTTTTACGCTCGAAAAGAACCAGCAAATATGCGAAAAATGTATGTTAACAAAAGTTGATGTGTCTGTAAAATAAGTATTGCACAGTGTCTGTCATTAATTTATCAGTGTAGATCCTTTCAGAAAAATGACCAAAATAACGTCCGCCGTCGAAAATAAATTGGGAAGAGTGTTGTCAGGTCATTAAAGATGCTCTTTCATCCTATTGTATAAATTGGTGTAAACGGGGGAAATCTGACAAAAAAGTCGTTTGATTCCTATTTTAATAAATGTCTGAATATTGTTGATATTCGCCTATCACATTTCAAAAAAAATTAAGAAAAAAATAAAAGAATAAGTAATACGCCCATTTTAAGGATTAAAAACTAAATTCGAGTACTCTTAAAAAGCGTTTTGTGTTCGTACCAGCCGGTATATTGTGGAGGATGTTATGATTTATGGTGTGTGAATGGTGTGAAAGTCACTTGCAAATAATAAAGAAGAAAGTGTATTGTCTTTCAATGAAATTCGTACATGTATTCATGTTCGTTTCTGTGTGTGTTACATTTTAATGTTGTGTTTCTGTTGTGTCGTAGTTCTCCTCTTATATTTGATGTGTTTCCCTCAGTTTTAGTTTGTAACCCGGATTTGTTTTTTTCTCAATCGATATATGAATTTCGAACAGCGGTATACTACTGTTACCTTTATTTACAACATTTGTTTGTATCTGTTTGTGTTTGTGTTTGTTCTAATCAAATTGTCAACTAAGTCATTAAGAGGGAGATAACTCAGAGTATAATTTTTATAAAGGAATGATAGAGAAATTTTTACTTGTAGCAAGAAAACAAGGTCGGTCACACCATTTTGTCTTTTTTTTTTCTTAAATCATATTTAAAAATCTATTTTCTCTACTTTATTTCAAAATTCCATCCATAGATTTCTTTTTATTCACACAAAAACCTTTTTTTTTTGACAAAATATGCAAATTTGGGCAATTTTTCACAACTTGTAGCTTGAAAAATAGCAGGGTGACCCATGCTTTAAATTATATTTCTGAAAAAAAAGCATGGAAAATCTACATTCCGGCAGAGTATAAGAATTATGGATGTTAAAAAGGTAAATTATGCAGGATCATTGTTGAAAAAAGTAATCATGCAGGATTATAGTTGAAAAAAGTGAACATGCAAGATTATGTTTATTATTTATTTTAAATGTAAAACATAAATTGATAATTTGAAAACACATTGATCATTTTGGTGAATAATCAATGAAGTAATGGGACAACACTATTTCATCACATCTAATCTCTTTATCAAATTTAAATCTGGATGAAATCTGCAGGTTATGGTTGACCGATAGGATGTATATGTGTCTCAACTGACAAGCAACATGTTTCCGTGGTCTAAGTTATTTGGGTACCAGAATATGCGTCTTATCTGTTAATTTTCCTATTGTGCACTATTCCTTATTGTCAGATTTTGACTGAGTTTGGATTTGCATGACCAGTAATGCATCATAGCAGGAGACGTGTACTCTGATAACACACCTGGTTCCTCTCTGTTTTGATTTCATGCGATTCCGGTTTTTAATTTGTATCGTTGATTTGTATATTCTGAACTGATTTATGAAACTACAGCATCGTTGCTCCTTATTGAGAAATTGCACTCGTCCGGGATCGTGGCTGAATAAACTTGTGTAAAGTTGGAACAACACTGAAATGCAAGATTTGTAATACATGTTTTAGCCAAACAAAAATACATTATCATGTTCCTGTAAATATATTTTCCAAAATTGGCAACTTTTTTATTAAGGATGTTTGCTTCTCTTGTTTTTGACTGTTTGTCATACATTGGAATCCTCTAGTTTTATCCATGTAGTGTCATTCAACATTCAGCCAGCACACCCCTACTTTTCTTTTCATAATGTTATTACATTTAGTTTAAAAAGCTATTTTTGAAAGAAAAGAGGATGCCAATTATAAATGAATAAAAAATCTAGAGAAAATCTTTACCCGCCGAATTTTCAATTGCTTATATCTCAAAAACAATAACACGGACTTTTTTTTCTGCGCTTAAGATGAGTTATCTATATACTATCAATTTATGATAGTCTTTTGAACCATATTATTTTATAACAGAGGAGGAAACATTCATAATTGAAAACAATAAATAAAAATTCATGGTTTCAAGTTAACGATTTGTGAATTTTTACTGCATTTTGTAGAGCTTATTTTTTGTAGAATTTCAGTGTCCAAGAATAACTGTTTACCATGAGTTGTTGAAGTAGTGACTAGGTTTGTGGATCCGTGCAACCCCCGGGCACACCGATCACATTTCCGGGTTTTCCTAGCGCACAATGTTGGTAAGCTTTATGAATATCATTCATACATTAATATATTTTACGTTTAAAGAATTGCGCAACAAAATTTTTGAAATATATTAATGAGAAAGATGAATTTTAATAGAAAAACAAATATTTTGACATAATAAATGACTTTTGTCTTTGTCTTTCAAAAAAAGGAAATAGCTACATCTTGAAAATAGATTTTTCTCCAGAAAAAAAATTAAGTGCATAAGAGACATATGCATAGTGTTCTCTCATAATTTAGTAGTCAGGCGATGACCAATGATATAAAATGATTTTAATCGATCACTATGCAGTTCACGAAAAAGTTTTATTTAACATTGCAGTGCATCTTATCGTGGAGGCTGTCATGAATTTTGGTACTCTGGCGGAGAGTCAGTCACGTGTCAGCCGGGGAAATAATATGTTTATCAATTGTAACAATAATTCTTTTTATTCCAGATAAAATAAATTTAACGTATAAAATATTTTCAGTATCATATTTCCCTAGCCCCACAATCCATCCGTGATGCTTAATGAAAATGTATTAAAAAATGAAAACGACACGTTATTAATTGCATGCGTCCGAAGTAAAAGGATTAACATTATTTGTTTACTTACTCTTAAGAAATGGTAAATCAGTTGATCAACTCCCTATTCGATTTGTTGTTGAATGGAAAATCCTGCAACTGCTTACTCTTTAGAATCTTGATTCACCTTGACTTTTTTGTTTAAAAAGTCGGTGCTACTGTTGCTGAATCTGGTATTTTCTGTTTAGACGACTTTCGAATTCATGCAATTTCCGGTACTCGTCCTACGTCACAGTGCTTATGTTATTACGTCACAGTAAGAACCGATTGTTTGATGACGGCGTATACGACAAACAACCTCGTTTCAACTGGTGTAACTTATTCATAAAAACAAATCGAGATTGGTGTATAGTGTTTTGTAGACTTGTCTTTGTTTTTTGTCGTTTTTCCTTTTGTTATGTTTTCCTTTTATCTCCAATTTTATATTTAACTCGGGAAAATATAAGAGGGGTGCTTATTAGAATTCAAATATCGGTATTTTCCCAGACCAAAAATGGTGAATAATCCCTCAAACCACAGTTTATTTTCTTATTTTCTATAACATATTCAAGTAAAGTTCAACAAGCTCGTTCTTATGTTTGCATGCTTACGCATCAATTTGAAACCCTTTTGCTTTTAATCTTGAATGAATTAAAATATTGAACCTATACCGAACATAGAACTTAAAGTGCTCTTACCTCATCTTCTTTTAAATTAAAAACTATAACAGGTCTGTAAATATTTAAATGATAAAGTATTTTGCTGGTTTTTTTTTTGTTATTTTTCCTTTTTTTGGAATGGCGTTGTCTGGTATCTTTCGCCTCTCTTTTATCACCATTTGTTATTTTAAAAAAAGAGCAAGGACGCGGGCCTGATATCATCAATGATTCTAAGCGGTAAGTTTATCTTTAACTGAGCATTTACTGTCAATTGATGATGAATTAAATACATAAAAAGATAACAGGAATTACTAAAAATATTTTTCTGTCCACCCCAACCACCAACAACCGATTCGTCTGTTAAACAAAGATGTAAAAACTAACACAATTGACAACGAACAACACATGATTAAGACACTCCGACTTTGTACAGTTTCAGTATATGACTAGGTTAAACCAGTTAGCATCTGTTGGTCGAATACTGACGCTCAAAAAACCAAAATACTCATAACAGATATCCAATGAGAAAGGTAAAATATATTTTGTAAATAAAATCGTTTCTGTCTAAAAAGGGTAACCCGACCATGACCTTATTTTTATGGTAAGTTTTTCCTGATTAAATGTACTAGGTCCGTTTCTAAGTTTTCTGAGTTTAAGGTCAACTTCATTCGTTGAATATGATAGGTTTAAGAAGTTAAGAATGTCAAAACTATAAAATGTGTGAGGGCAGATTTAAGAATAAAAAAACGAATGCGTCGAATTTCCAGGAAAACACGTTGTTCAAACTGAAAGAGGTATAGTTTACACTGTACGCGTTCTTCACGTATTAACATATCTACTCTTACAGCCATGAACTTAATTCAAATTGCATTGCGTATGATCTTTTGAATACAACATTCTTCGATTCTTTGACGTTCCACATATACATACAAGATATTAGATATAAATACGTATCCAGTTGTATATGATCGTCAAATTTCATATTTTGATATCATTTTGTATTCCGTGTGGTCAATACTTAAAACATTTAGTCATCTTTGTTTTACACTTCTATTGTTATAAGTATTGCCCCCTTATATTGACCAACTTTAGAAAATAGACTGGTGGTTCAAGGAGAGACTATATGCAAAGGCAATACAAACAAACTTCGTGTGCTGTTAGATATATAAATAAACAAGTAAAAAGAAAAAGGTTCCTACAAAATATTGCATAGTGTGAAAGGATAGCTTTCCTATTCACGTATACCCCACTGGTTTCACTACACAATTGTATTGTGTGAAAGAGTAACTGTCCTATTGACCTATACTCCACAGGTTTTACCAAAAGTCGTATAGTGTGATAGGGTAGCTGGCCTATTGACATTTACCCCACAGGCTTCACCACAAAGTTGTATCGTGTGATAGGGTAGCTTGCCAATTGACGTATACCCCACAGGTTTAACCAAAACGTTGTACAGTGTGATAAGATAGCTGTCTTATTGGCTTATACCCCACAGGTTTCACCAAAAAGTTGTATAGTGTGATTGGGTAGCTGTCTTAGTAACGTTTACCCTTCACCTATTCTTTTTTATGGTGGTTTGATTCTTACGAATATTTTATATACGATTGTTAAATTGATTTTAACTGAAATTGAGAGAAAACAAAGAATAACTCTGCTGCATTCGTACATATCTGTATACAGTGTTCTTCACATATACGTTTGCGTTGTTTTATTTCTAGTAATCATCTGAACAGGAAACCTTCACCGTCTCATTTAATTTTGAATGATTGAGTCAATGTTTTTATTTTATCATTACATCATTCATGAACTGGAAATGATGATTTGAATCCATAAAAACTTAAGCTGAATGGCGGATTGGTATCGATATGTAGCAATACTGACTCATTAAATAATCATGAATTATCTAAATATACTGCCGAAATAACTCAAATATTAACAGCAGTAACTGTTTTCTCCCTGATTTGAATATTTCAGTGTTACACGAAAAGCTCTACACAAAGCTTTTCAACAAAATGGTCGATATTTCTTTCCCCATTGGAAATTTCCTTTTGTGGACGGCGATGTTCCTTTGGCATCGTGTTAAGGTGTTTATATATCGCAACTCGTTTGCGATGTCCGTGACTGTAGTAACGTTTTGAATTTCAATGAGCGGTATCTGTGTATTACTGGTGAATTTTAAGCCAGAGATTTCTTTACCACGAATGACTTAAAACCTTTACTTGATTCTGCCATAGATACAAAGATTTGGTTTGGAAGTTAGGCTGTATGTGTAGATAACTTATTTCAATCGGACTAGCACATCCTTATTTTTACGGTGATGTTTTTTACCGAGCCCGGAAATTTATATATGATCCGGATAAACTTATCAATCCTTTAAATAAAGCTATTCAAAACACTGTTATATTGGTTCATGTCCGTCATAACTTGTTTTTCGTAAATTATTTTGTTATAAATTAGGCCGTTAATTTTCTAAAATTAATTGTTTCATATTTTTTTATGTCGGGGCCGTTTATAGCCGACTATACGGTATGGGTTTTCTCATTGTTGAAGGCAGTACGGTGGCCTATCGTTGCCTACATTCACTTCATTTGAACTTTGATGGATAGTTGTCTCATTGGTAATCATACCACATCTCTTTATTTTTATATCATAGATACAAAGATTTGGTTTGGAAGTTAGGCTGTATGTGTAGATAACTTATTTCAATCGGACTAGCACATCCTTATTTTTACGGTGATGTTTTTCACCGAGCCCGGAAATTTATATATGATCCGGATAAACTTATCAATCCTTTAAATAAAGCTATTCAAAACACTGTTATATTGGTTCATGTCCGTCATAATTTGTTTTTCGTAAATTATTTTGTTATAAATTAGGCCATTAATTTTCTAAAATTAATTGTTTCATATTTTTTTTATGTCGGGGCCTTTTATAGCCGACTATACGGTATGGGTTTTCTCATTGTTGAAGGCAGTACGGTGCCCTATCGTTGCCTACATTCACTTCATTTGAACTTTGATGGATAGGTGTATCATTGGTAATCATACCACATCTCTTTATTTTTATATCAGTTGTAGTAAATAAATACTTGCTACAGACTTCCGTGCGCATGAAACATGTGAAACCTCTGAAACAAGGTTCACTCGGCTTTTTCAGCTTGTACATTCGTTGCTACTTATTATCGGACAATGCTTTCAACTATACTGCTAATATACAATGCATTTTGAGTAAAACTTTCAAAAATGTTGACGAAAACGTCGTGATTGGGTAACAACGTCCTAAATGATAGAAACTAGACCAATGACGTAGCCTTATTTTTTTAATTTGGAGTACAATCAGTGAAATAACCAGTAGCCCCTAAAATTCTGACACGGAAAATTAAGATAGAATATATCAATCTTCTTGTAATAACTTCATTAGAAATGCTTGGTGCACCAAATATTAGAATAAGATATAGTTGGGATCATTGCTGACCTTTCTTGTAATCTATCACGAAGTATAAGGACAGTTCTCCTGGCATCTTTCTAACAGAAACCGTTTTATTCTTTTATACCTTTGCAAGTTCTATTCTAGAACATTTTTAGAATTTCTTACTTAAAACAGTTTTTGAAAAGATCCACCAAAGAACTCATTCTGACATTTCTACACTAGAGTTGAACCTGACAATTCTATATCTAGAGTGACATTAACGGTACTAATTTCAGGATATGGATCTCGACAATTAAGGTCTCTGTAGTGATGCTCGAGGACAAAAGTCCAAAACCTAAAAACAAATGTCGAAGAACTGATAACACCAAATAAAATAGTTCTGAACAGCTCTGTTTCTTTTTACACATCTATTTATTTAATTCATTTGATTCGTTATCTAATTTGAATTATTCAATTCGTTACTTAATCTATTTGATTTATTTGAATAATTGAAACAATTTATTCTCTTATTTTATATATTAATTTATAAATTTATTCATATTTTGTTTATTTTAGAATTTTATCTTTATAATATTTTCAAACAAAATAATCTGAGATATCGTTGATACTTTTATGATTAAGTATTTTCTTCATTTTTTAAACAACTAGAAATAAGAAGATGTGGTATGAGTGCCAATGAGACAACTCTCCATCCAATTCACAATGTGTAAAATGTAAACAATAATAGGTCAAAGTACGACCTTCAACACGTAGCCTTGGCTCACACCGAACATTAAGCTATAAAAGGCCCCACAATGACTAGTGCAAAACAATTCAAACAGGAAAACCAGCGGTCTAATCTATATTAAAAACAAGAAACGAGAAACACTAATGAACCATATCAACAAACGAAAACCACTAAATGAGAGGCTCCTGACTTAGGACAGGTGCATACAAATGCAGCGGGTTTAAACGATTTTAAACGATTTAACAGGCGCCAACCTTCATCCTAACAGTAGTGTAACATCAAAACATAAAAAGACACACTATAAAATATCAATTGAAATGACTTAACTCGATCAAAAAAACATATAATCAAAAACAGGTAAACATACACTGAACGAATAAGTTTGATCTATAACACAATATGAATACAATATTATTAAAAAAAAGTTGTAGAACAATGTCAACTCTAGCCTGGGACAAAATGGCGTTAAAAAAAATAAAGTACATAGGTAAATTTAAATATAATAATTTTGTTGTAAGGAGTACGGAAATATTTTTTTTCAAAATAAATAAATTTGTTGTTCACAGTACGAGTACAGAAGTGAAAATTTATCGTCATACTAAATACTTTTCAAAGGTGGTACATATTAAAAAAAGTGAGACGAGATATAAAACCAAATAATTAAACATTGAATACGAAAAATGCATTACAAATAATTGTGTCAACAGGTCAAATTAACACGAAAGTACGATTTGAGAGTACTCGCAGTTACTGAACGCTAGCCAGATACCAAAAATAATTAATAATAAAAAATCATGCATCAGAGAATATAATCAATTAAAAAACATCCCAGGGATATAGACAGTGGACAGTCAAAAAAGACATAATTTGTGCAATGCCAAAATAAAAGTATCGAAAGGCAGTAGGATCGTTAGGATTAAACCTTATAATAGATATGTATTATGTTATATATAGATAAAGCAACCTCTAAATAGAAAAAAATAACGTGGATGGGTATTTCAACATTAATAAGATACCTTTATTAATAAGTTTTTTAAAGGTTCGATGAGTTTACAAGGATCACATAGTGATTTCCAAACTGTATACATTTTTTTTTTTTTTTTTTTTTTTTTTTTTTGGCTCTATGGACTATTGTCAATATAAGAGTGTGCCAAAACGTACATACTTACACTAAATCAATTTATACTGCAGCTATAACACGTCCTGTTGTCTTTGTCTAAAAAATATAGTAACAAGGAGATGCCGTATTTCGTGCAATGTCGATTTCATATCACGTCACTTTTCTTCACAATGTTAGGTTCGTTTAAGAATGGAAAATACATTTGATTCTTATGTTAGCATTTTCCTAACTACAGGTAATTACAGCTTATGTAAGCCTCAGTATAAAGCCGATATCAGGTCAATGTCAATGGCAGACAAATAACAACTTGTTTGTTTTCAGCACGAAATAGTTGAAGAAATTATTGTCATTACAGATACCTGATAAGGGTTAATTCCCTTTGTTTATAAAAATAGTTTGAGGTACTGTGCAGGATATTCTGTACACTTGAATTCACATGATTTAATAAAAATTTTAATGCAATAGTAAGAGTTAACTACTTTCCTTTAATTTTTAAAGAAAAATATATTATTATAATTGAATTCAAACAAAATATGCAATACAAGCGACGTTAATTTTTTCTATTTTAAAAATTAGAATGGTCCAGGTTTTGTAAAAATGTTGAAAAAAATAAACTATACCCCCCTTTCAAAAAACAAAAACAAAAACAAAAAAATAAAACAAGAAGAAAAAGAAAAGTCAAAATGACTTAACGAAAAATTAAAATGAAAATATGCAAAACAAGCAAAAAAGAATTTTAAACAACATTATGTTTTATCTTAAAATAATATGGAAACAAACAAAAACAAAAATAAGGAGATGTGGTATGATTGCCAAAGAGACAACTATCTATCAAAGTTCAAATGAAGTGGATGTAAAGCAATTATAGGCAATCGTACGGCCTTCAACAATGAGAAAAAAAAACATACCCTATGGTCGGCTATAAAAGCTTGTTATTGATTGTCCTCAGTTATTACCATTCAGTATTGATTAAATTTGAAGGAAACAAGTATAATATTTATAATAAGCATTTGATACAACATTGAATTTGTGTCACGGAACACATACTACATGACACACGTCTTCGTTAAAATATTAGACCCCGTTTACACTTGTACGAAATTGAACCGATCTTTATTTGAATCGATCTTAAAAAGACGACATCGCGTTTACATACAATTCGATCTTATTTAATCTAGTGGGTTCGAGATCGATCTTATTTAATCTAGTGGATTTACACTGCAACATAAACAGAACCGGTCTGACCTGATTACTTTACGTTTCGTAAACAAATAATCGTAAAAATAGAATTGCATAATAACGAGTGTATTTCGCGCGGACTATCACACACTGCAAAATTATGGAGAAAATAGTTCGTATGCAGTTATCAATTATATTTTTGGTTCACACGTCACATGTCATTAAACAAAGAAATGCGAGAAGCGAGAAGACTATCACTTAAAAATAAACTGTCAATGCCTTTGAAGTTGAGGATTTGCAGCAAAGAACTAGAATTTATGGATTCAGAAGAATGATCCAAAAAAACGGCGGAATCTTTGTTTACTTTTCTTATCCCATCCATCGTTTTTAAACACGTGTGTTTTTGCCGTCGAACATGCGCAGATTTATTTTCATATCTAAATATAACATTCACTTGAAGAAAGATCGATCGCGATCGATCTTAGCGTTTACACTTGAAGAAATATCGATCTTTTTAAAACCACCTCTGGAGGTGGACTTTTTAAGTCCGATTAAAGATCGATCTTTCCCGTTTACATGAGACTAAAGATCGATCTCAGGAAAGATCGATCTCTTTTACAAGTGCAAACGGGGTCTTAGAAAGTTACATATTAAATGCTTCCAATAAAAAAACACTAAACAACTCACTAAATTCATTTCGAAATTGCAAAATTGCTGCACTTATTTGAACCAAGCGTATGTCAAAGTGTTGCATGTATATGTTTAAAATCTGACAACATTTATCAAGTTGAATTAAGATTTTTTACCACGATACAGTTTATATTAATGTGATTTAGATTTACATGTAACAGCGATCATTCATAATAATATCATTTTAAAACTATATATCCCTGAAAATCCTATAGTTCCTTTCAAATTATATATAGTATGTATAAATTAAAGAAAGTTGTATTGAATCTAGCTGTTTTTAACCCAGATGTAATATTTCTAAGCTTGAACATTTTGTAACTTGAATTAAAAATATACATGGCTTTACTATCCCTTTTTTAAACCAAATTGTTGGCCCAGGTTTTGAAATAATATTTATGGTCATCTGTGCTTTTCCATTTCAGATGTAAGACCCTTTTTGAGGTGGCTGTACTTTAGCTGTTTGGTATATCGGATGCATAAATACGAAGCAACAGTAGGTCAACTTTAAATTTGAAGCCTTGTTTGCGGAAAGCATTTATCTTTCTGCAAGGCAAATCCACACACATACTTAACAATCCCGTTATAACATTTGAAGTCTTAATTTCCCGCCCTTCATTCCGCGATCGTCTATTTTTGAAGACCATAATTAAATGATTAATTTGATTTGCTAACTTATTGAGCATATATGAAATGTTTGCCACTGAACATCAAGTCAATTATAATTATAAACAACATATCGTGTCATGTATAGAGATCAATCTACAGATGAATTAAAGTTTCTCAGCTGGTTTGACTCCCTCGTGTGAAATTGTTGTCGTATTCATCCACCACCACACGGATTTATTCAAATACATGCATTGTAATATTTCGATTAAATATTTATAAAAAAAAAATAACATCTTATTATTCAACAAGTTTCTTTTACTTGGAGGTTACAAATCCGAAGCATTCTAGAGTCTAAATTAATACATATTGAAGATTTAACAAAAAAAATTACACATATCTATCTATTAATAAATTCAAAAGGTTATTCCGTGCTATATATTTTTGTAGGGGACAGTTATAAAACAGTATGTATAAACAAAATATGATATTCAAAATTTTGCATTGAAAGACATCCTAAAAATAACAAAAATGATTTGTATCTGAAATACAAGAAGGAGCGTTACTTTGGAGTTTACTGTGGCGTCCATTTCGATGAACTAGTATACATTATTATTGAGGGGCCAGCTGAAGCCCGCCTCCGGGTGCGAGATTTACTAACTGTGTTGAAGACCCATTGGTAGTCTTCGGCTTTTTTTCTGCTCTTTGGTCGGGTTGTTGTCTCTTTGGCCATCCCCATTTCCATTCTCAGTTTTATTGGTTTTGGTAAAGTATGCTATTCTTCTTCATTGTTGTGGTACAAATGTACATGTGCATACTTGTAACAATCTACCTAAGTTGCAGCTATGATCCATAATTAGGTGATATGTTTTTAAAGAAATGTCATTATGTTGTGGTTAGACCTTCAACGTATACACAAGAAGATACCATACTCTAAATTTTGATAATGATGAAGACTCTTTGGAAATTGTCCAGATGTCTAATATATTCAGGGAAATTTAGCTCTATTTTTTCAGAAGATACCAACATAATAATATCTGAACATGGCCATATTTAATTAGAATAATTCATAACATATAATGAAATTGTTCATATTTGAAGTCCATATTTTGAATTGAATGTATGCAAGAGGGTCTGTACATATATATGTTACGTATATACAGGCTTGTGTTATTCTCATTTTCTCTACATACAAGACATGTACAGTAGCATGTCTTCATCGTTGAACCCCAAAGGTGACTGGTGGTTTAGAAATATGGTTTCCTCCGACCACAAGTAAAACCCTTCGCAAAGTGGAGCATCTGTTTGGCTGTGCGGGATGTATGAATACGCAACCACGTCCGGTTAGAATAGGGATGAATTGAGGCCTCGTGAAGAGAGAGTAACACGGTCCCTGCACGTTAAGATCTTTTGCAGTAACTATTTTATGGGTCCGTGGGTAGCCTGATGCAAGGGAGAAAATTCTTGCCCTATCCATTATACCCACATTTTCAGCTGGTGACTGTTCAAATTCCCCTCCTTTTCCCCGCTCGATCCGTATTACAGAACCAAGCTATTACATCTATTTATATTTTGCTCTCATCCTGAATGTGTTTGAAATATTTGCCACTGAAACAAACTTTCAACATTTTTTTTTATCTTGGCTCATGAACAAAAGAAGATGTATAAAGCAACAAGACAGCAACGTAATCACAAAAATAATTAGAAATAAAAATTGAAAACACAAATCCAGGCACGTATCATATGTATTATGCACATACTTTTATGATTTTTTATGCTTAATTTATTATTATTTCTGTCTGAAATCTGGAAATCTTTAAGGATGATGTAGAGATTTTCACATGGAAAGGTGGATTGAAACTAATTTTCTTTGATTTTATCATATTAAAAATTGTAGAAATAGGGGGGGGTGGGGGGGGGGGGGGGGGGGGGGGTCAGTTCTTACCCTGGACCTTAGACAAACCGACTTGTGCATCCAACAATGGTAGCCTTATTAAGCACTTGCTACACTCCTAAAACAAGAAACTGCTATTTGTGTAAATCATATGGTCAAATAGTAAGTACATGGAAATTAAAAATTCAAAACATTTGCAAATTTCGTTTTTTAATGTTTTCTGCTAACTAGTACAGTTTCCCGTATTTTCCTGTGCGAAATAAGATTTACACGAACAATGGTCATACGCTATGAAATATAGATAGTTTTTGCATCCTTTCTGCTTATTTTGTGTATGATGTGTGCTGCGGTAGTTATATTACTAAGTTTTTAAGTGTGTTTTTATTGTAAATTGGAATGTTGGCAGACAAAAGGTATATATTCATGAATATCAGGCAGATGCTTGGGGTCAAAGGTCAAACATGAATATGAAAACGTTTGTCCTAGTATATTTCTACCACATATATATTTCAAATAATAAAGGCTTTTTGTGTATTTATTTCATTAAAAAAAATCCCACAGAGTCCCTACTTTGAGACTGATTTTGTGCTATCACAATTCGACTTAAGCAAATTCCTTGAACATGAACAGAAAAGAGGAAATCCTCCGTACAGTTCGATTTAGTCTATTTTAGACGATTTAAAAGATTTCAACATAACTGTTAAGCAAACTCACGAGAGGATTGTACATGGAAATGTTTTACGGTTGCAGTTACTCTTGCAGTCAAAACCTTCGTAGACACTTTATTTAATTTCAGCATTTTGGGACATAGTTAGCTTTTTTATAAATATAATTTTTATGAACATTTTTCATATAAATTTTATTTATAAATCAAGGTAATTAGGTCACAAGGTGTACCATAAAGATAAAGAGCCTATGAACTCACTGAATGCACGAGTGACTCTATTCATAAAAAGTGTCCGTGTATCTTCATAAAAAGTGTTTGTGTAACACCCGTTATTGTACTGTTTTTCTATAGCGATCCTGGGGGAAAAGTCGTACAAGTTTAATTAAAAATCAAATCCAAACATTGAAAAATATCAGAACTTATACATAGATCTAGATATTTTTATAAAATATCTGTTTGATCTTAATTTTCACTTACAGGGAAAATCCAGCTAACTGTTGCTGTTCTAACTCACGTTAAAGTCATTACGAAAATTTCTTTTAAATCGACAGTTCTACCATAGAACGGATTATGCAAGTTCTAGGACTGTTCAAATCAGTTGAGTGACAGATTATGCTAAAAGTATTGAAGAGAGGTTAGAACTTTTTTGAACTGTAGCTTAATCATATTACAAAGGGATTTTTGTTGGAGAACATATTAACATATGAAGCTTTTCATCCTTCTCAATTTTTCAGATGGAAACAACAAACAATTTGTTTAACCGTATATTCAATAGAATTAGGTGAAACATGTAGAAATAAAGTCGCATTGTTGAAAAGAATTTGGTTGGCCATTAACATAATAATATAATGCTATTTAATATTACAAGATTTTTAAATAAAACATAAACCATTCGTGCTTTGATATGTCACTGGTTTTACATATTTATTAAGTCTTTTGAATGGTCATAATAAAAGCAAAAAATAGTTGGAGAATTTCTAATTCGGTAATTCTGCATATTTTATTGTTATTTCATTTCGAGAAATTAGTTTTTCTGTGAGAGAATATAAATACATAATAGTTTTAAGTAATAAATATGCCATCAGAATTGTTTTCAAACACAGCATATGTTGCATAAAATAGTGTATGAAAAAAATTCCGTAGTGGAGTAAGACGTGTTAAAGATGTTAAAACATGTGATATTTTTTTTACTTTTGCTATTTTTTGTAGTAACAGAAGGTATGTTTATTATCAAAACTTTTATCATGATAGATGTAAAAACATGTTTGTAAACATTAATACATGTAATAACTATCTACTGATTTCTATGAAAATGTAGTTCAATTACGGAAATTTCGTTATGAGGTACTGTATCGTTTACCAATTAGCTCTTATGATGTAATGTATTGTTTAGTGATTAACCGTTAACAGTTGTTGTGTTGGTATGTAGGGCAGCTGTTATCAGTTGTTGTTTTGTATTTAGGGTAGCCGTTATAAAATATCATAGTGTATGTTGATCATCAAGAATTTTAAGATGTATTTTTTGCTGATTTAGAAATTATTTCTAACAGTTTTATCATATATTCATCGTTGGAAAGATTATTTTATTTTGTTATATATGTAACACGCAGAAACGCGTTCATCCCCCAAAACGTGTCCGATTCCCCCAAACGTGTCTATATAACGTCACTTAACTCAAAAACATATTTAGTTGTAAAAGGGCGCTAAAACATGTCATTTTTATTAACGCCCAATCGTTTCCATTTTTATAAAAAGCCCAACTTTTTCCTTTCTATGAAAGCTCAACCGTGTCCTTATTATAAAAATGTCCAAACGTGTCCCCCGTTATTTGGTTATTGCTCTGTCACTGACGTATACTCCTTTTATTATTTCATTGCAAATTGAAATATAGTCCTTTAGGTCTTTATCAAACGAACAGTATAACCCGTGTCTAAGTGGGGCCTCCGTTCGGTTGTGCGGGTTGTAAAAGTACGCAGCAATGTCTATAGGTTATAATGTGGATATTGAATCAGATACCTTCTGTATAGGGAGAATGCCAACTATCTGTACATTAAACTCATTGTAACAACTCTTTTAGGATGCCGTCGATGGTATGCAGCAAGGCAACAATTTTGGTCCCTATACATATACCCATATTATCTAGTAGCAGTTAGAATTTCCCCAACTTTAATTTCAAACGGCCTCTATTATATAAAGGGGAATAAAAGATTGTTATACTGAAGTCCCGTAAAAATAAAGCGGTCTTTTTCCGCTCCCAAAATTTATTATTTAATTTTGAGTCCCGATTAGTGTAAATTCCTAATAGCCGTACACATTTAGGCCCAATCCCAAATTCTAGGAATAATAAAGGTTTCAAATGTTTGGCTTTAAGCGTTCCTTATGAAGGTAAATCCAGAAAAGCGCTTCGGACGCATGAAATTATTAAACGTGTTGTTTTTAATTTTTTTTAATCCAAGAGTCCCGGAAAATATTCTTCCGCATCTCATTTTAGAACTTACCTATATCATTTATTGTTAATATGTTGTCGTCCTAAAATGCATTAAATTTTTGCCACTGGACGTTATGTCTCTTGTTTGCGTTTCTTTAAAAGAGGGACGAAAGATACCAGAGGGACAGTCAAACTCATAGATCGAAAACAAACTGACAACGTCATGGCCAAAAATAAAAAGACAAACAGACAAATAATAGTATAGATGACACAACATAGAAAACTAAAGACTAAGCAACACGAACCCCACCAAAAACTGGGGGTGATCTCAGGTGCTCCGGAAGGGTAGGCAGATCCTGCTCCACATGTGGCACCCGTCGAGTTGCTTATGTTATTACAAATCCGGTAAATAGTCTAATTCGGTAAGTCACATTCTTTTAAGTGATGCTCAAACCCAAAACTTATAATATAAATCCTGAGTACCAGTTTATAATTTCAAGAGCTTTTAAAAAATAAGAACTGGTGAAAAAAAATTGGAAGACACCTCTGCAGGAAGCCGGCCGTGCAATATCCTCATACATGATTAATAGTAAGGCATCACCGCAGTTTATTAATACAAAATAGTTTACACAGTAAACGATTATCTTCTACTGTACTAAACTATTTTTTTACGTTCCCTCTAAATATGCATGAAATACTTGCCACTAAACATTAAGCAAGCAACATAGTTTTTTATATGTTGGTAATCAATTTTGCAATAATGTTAAATATAAACAAATTGACGTTGAACAAACTAGTGCTAGTAAATTTTGAATTTTCTTCTTTCAACTCTTTTCAATTTGTAAGTTCGGTCCAAAATACTTCAGGATTTATTTCTTTTGAATGCGGCTTTTTATCTGATTTACAATCCAACCGAAACCCGACATCTTCAATTGTGTTCCCTATATGGAATTACCGTAAATGTTATTAACGTAACTGAGAACCTAATAGCGCCTAAAGTTTTCAGACGTTCAGGCGTTTTAAAGTGGACAAATTTTGGCGAATAACAAATATCGAACACGTTTAGGGGCTATGAAATCGGACACGTTTGGGCGATATCAACTCTTAAGGACACGTTTGGGAGAAATAGACACGTTTGGGGGATTTGGGCACGTTTGTGGGATGAACACGTTTGGGAGTGTTACACATATATACAAAATAATAGAAAGTAATATTCCATGAAAAAATATTTGTAAGTGTTATGCCCCTTCAAAATAATAATTATATGGAAACGAGCTTTATTAGCGCCCCCTTGAGTACAATTCTTGCCATATTTAAAAAAAATATATAATAGCTTTATATCAGCAATGTTTTGGACAAGTTTGAAAATCAGTGCCGATGAAATATTTTTAAAAGAGTTATGCCCCTTGGAAATATTAATTATATCGGAAATTGCATCGCATCTGCTCTTAAGTATTCATTTTCTCTAAGATATTTATAAAAAGTTTTAAAGAACAAAAAAAAAAGGTTATTTTAAGTTATTGACCTAGGACAGATAATATTTGTGCAACACGGGGGGCATTGGAGCTAATTTTATATTTATCATAAACTAAATCAATGCTATTACGGATAAAAGCAAAATGCAAAATTCTTACTTCTGTGTAACAATGAAGAATTGATTACCTTTACGAATAGTTATTCAAAAGAGTTATAAGTTAACATGGATCCTATGTTAATTGACGAACTCAATAAACAACATAACCGTCAATACCTTGAGATGATATCCCGTCTGTGTGAGGGTTCCTTCATTTCCATTCCAAATATCACGGCTTCTAGATCAGCACCAGATTTTTGGTTCCGTTATGTTGCAGAGTCTTAACTTTTTATGTATTGTTTGGTGTAATGTCTTTTTGTTGTCTTTCATTTTTGCCTTGTTTTCTATTCGTTTGAGCTTTTAATTTTGCCATTTGATAAGAGGGTTTTTCTTTTTGAATGTTCCTCGGAGTTCGGTTTTCTTATTATTTTACTTTTTTTGTACTCTGGCACTCAGGAATGGTCAATAGTGCATATTTTACTAGTGACCCCTGATAATTAACCGTTTTGAATACAATGCATTCTGGATAATATTTTCAAATGTCTACACCAAAACATTGTGATTGGTAAAAAAAATTTCTAAACAATTGAAATTCAACCATTGACGTGACGTTATTTTCATTTTGAAGTACGAACAATTGAATAACACATAGTTTCTGATACGGCCAATTCCTCATTGCAAGCAAAGATTCGATGATGTGAAATATATGGATTACAAGAAAAACCGCCACCTTTTTTCGTTTTATTATCCATCGATAGCGAGTCATTAAAGTGAAGACATTGGAATAAAATTTAATTATATTTATAGCAATATCGTGATCGCATTGACCGAAAAACAATTTAAAAGAATTTTCAAAGAAGGATAGAATAACAAGCGTGTCAAAACCTGATAATCTATTTTAGAGTGTAATTTTGAATTTGATTTGTCAGCTTAGCCTGAACTAAGAGAAAGCGTTTATATTTGATAAGCAACCCTAGATATTCGCAAAATATAGTTGATTTAATTCATAATTTACTACTAAATTGTTCTTTTTGCATACACAATATATATGTTGACTTATTGCAAGGATGCAGGAGATGCCCAAAAGGAATCAGAAAGGTTAATTGCTTTGAAAATCCATGCAAAGGACAGAAGTGCAAGGGTGCTAGATGCAGGTAATATTAAAGATATTGGAACAGATTCAAAATTAACAAGAACAATAAGTCAATGAGATCAATTATTACAAACAAAAGCATTTAAGTCGAATATGTTTTTATTTTGTGTTTGTTAACTATACATAACATCAATATTTACGAGGAGAAGATATGTGTGAATTCATATGAAAATATCAATCGTCTCTACAATTTTGTCGAAAATGTAAATTTCACATCACCACAGACAAAGTTGAAATGTAATTTCTGAAATTAGACAACAAATTGTAAGAGATATCGGTGATGAATGACCCTATTTTGATAAATTTACGATCAATAAATAGTTTTGTAGTTTGCTTAATGATATATACATTCTCCTTTTTTTAATGAACAAACACATGAATAACTCACTATCATATTTACATTTACATTTCAAGTAAACATTAATTTAAAAACTAGATGAGAATTGGTTCTATCTAATGCTTTAATTTGAAATATAAAACATATGATGAGGACAAGTGAGACAAAAAAAGAGTCGAAGGATACCAAAGGGACATTCAAACTCATAAGTCGGAAATAAACTGTCATGGCTAAGAAAAGAAAAAGACAAACAGAAAAACAACAGTACACAAAACACAACATAGAAAACCAAATACTGAGCAACACGAACCCCATCAAAAACTGGGGGTGATCTCAGGTGCTCCAGGTGAGACAAAATTGCAAAAATTAACTTAGAATTTAAAAATTTGTCCCGTTTCCCGCCTTTTGAGATTTTAATGAAAGGAGAAGCTGGATGTGCGTCAATGAGGTCTCTATCCTAGCATTATAACAAACAGACAAAATATGAGAGTCTAGATTGGTTTTTTTTCAGAATAGAAAATGATTGGCAAAAAGTGCTGAATAAAGATAAACAAATTAAGGAAAAGGGAAAAAAGATCTTCAAATAAAAACGAAAAATGATAAACCCTCAGGCAAAATTGACATAAAATGGATTTGCCTATTATTTTGTCATTATATGACGTGCAACTACCAGTTAATTATGTCTACATTTCATTATTTGATGTGCATGCCGTTAACAATGTATGATATGACTTCTTCCTAATTTATGTGCTTTTGTCATCATATAATGTGATAACGACATTATTTGATGTAAACTGGACATGATAGGTAACAACCTGATATATCATGGTTAAGATATTTGCTGGACATTTTAAATCTTAAGACTTACCGGCAATCCATATCTTTTTATAAATACATGTATATGTCTATTTGTAAGGGCAAATTACTGCGGCGGTTGTAATCGGCTATGGTATACAAAAGATGGTACTGATGTAACAAAAAAATGTGGTATGTATTTGATGGAATTGTAGATCTTGATATTTTATAACTAAAACAAAAATAAGTATGAACTACGCATATTGTGTCGTCAGGTAATTCGAATGTCAATGCAATAAGTATTTACATTTTGATATAGGAGTAGAAAAATAAGTGTACAATGATTTCTGCTTAACATGTATTATCTACCACCTCTGATTATCATATCGAATTAAATTTATTAGTAAGTGTTTACGTTTTGTATCATCCATTGTGATTTTTTGCCTAAGGCAATTTATAGGGAACACCCTTAACGCATAAATCAAATCTGTTTTTTTACTCACAAAAGTTGGAATGACTGAAGATTATATGATAACATGTTTTCCAGAGAGTTAAACAACATCATAAAACAATCATTTAATAGTGAAGATCTCCAAGTTTTCAGAATTCAGCGTAGTGTTAGCATTATATGCATTATTTATCACTTAATGTTATTCATTTGTCTTTTCCATAATATATGGTACTTTCAGGTCAAGATACAAATAATGCGCTATGTCTATGATCTCACAAGTTTTTGTAAACTTTTACATACATCTTGGTTTGCTGAACTTTATATAATAGCTAAAATTCGACAGAAGAATGCATTTATCTCGTTTCTTTTTTGATATTTTACTGAATGTTATCAATATAGATTAGAATTTGTATACGAAGCACATTAAATAGGCAAAAAACGTCAACAAATTTGTCTTAAAATCATTAAATCTCATATTTCAAATCATAGTTTTTTCTTATCAATTGATATATTATTTATACATGAATTTCCGTTTTGTAAAAGAGATAAATGCATTATTTCGATTTTCAGTTATCTGTGAAATAGTAAACTAAAATAACCTGTATTTACCATTATATTGATGTTTTAAGTTCAAATGACTTTTTGTAGAATGTAAATGTTCATCGTTCCAGTGTCCAGGGTCAACGAATTGTGCACCATGGGAGATTATTCATCAATGTAAAACTAATCCATGCGATGTTTCATCGTGTGGTAATCATCCGAATGCAAAATGCTGGTATGAAAATTATGGAAAAATTGATCATTGTTTTTATACTTTCAAATATTTGACATCTGATCAATAATAATTACATTACATAGAAATAAGAAGATGTGGTATGAGTACAACGAGACAACTCTCCATTCAAGTCACAAAATAAACAATTATAGGTCAAAGTACGGCCTTCATCACGGAGCCATGGCTCACACCCAAAAGCAAGTTATAAAGGACCCAATGACTAGTGTAACACAATTCAAACAAGAAGACCAACGGTCTAATCTATATAAAAAACAAGAAACGAGAAACACTTATGAACCACATCAACAAAGGACAACCACTGAACAATAGGTTCCTGACTTAGGACAGGTGCAAACAAATGCAGCGGGTTTAAACGTTTTAACATGTATGTTTCATAAGAATCCGTACTTAGGATTGACAGATAAGAATAGAAAGGCATTTCAAAATTAGATTTTTTTTCCCAATGAAATGCAACATTCATGACAGCACGAGCTTCCGCGTTTCATACAATATGTGCTACGGTCTATGCTTTTACATCCAATAGATTTCAGAATGAAGAAACTCATTCTTAAATATATAAACAATTTAAAATAGAATGCTAAATACACAATAAACTGTTGTCTCTCGATACAAGATTTTGATACAGTGTCACGTACTAGCGTTCAATAATTGTGAATCCAGGTTTAAAAATACATGTAATACATAACTCTGTAAAATTCATAACTTTTTTAAATTAACAAACCAATGCATTTTAATTGTATTATTTACTTTCAGTCCGTCATATTGTAGAGGATGCAAAGCTCTGTGGTTTGTAGACGGGAAACCAGTATTGTGTATTAGTAGGCGTTGATAGCAGTGCACTTATTAAAGATACATTACTTGTTATGAAAGATTAAAGATTAAAAAAATCACTGTCATTAGAAGGAGTTATTTTCTATAATTTTTCTTTTTTATATTTTTTTTAAGTTTTTGTGTGTATTACCTTTGCATATTTACGTTGATAATTTTGATATTCTGATTGATATTACGTTTATGACCAGATCGATTGTAATATAGATAGATGGAGGTAAAACATTTTATTCAATATTTATCTTTAATGTCCTTTTTGGTTTTATAAACTCTTTATTAATTGTATAAGGTTTTGAGATTTCCAAAAGTTTTGGCCTCGAGCATCATTGATGAATCATTAATTGTCGGAATGCGTATCTGATGTAGTCAAATTGCGTTTATAAAAATTGATTTTTTTTCCGATATCTTAATATGACTAGCAACTACAAAGAGTTGTCACTCTTCGTGCATCTGATGACAAGAATGCAGCTACTTTCGATGGAAGCATTTTATATCATATTTCTTATACTGATACAAAAACATGCACTATATGTGCTTGATATGTAAGCTCTTCTGTAATTTTAAAGTTATGGTGTACTTATTCTTGAGATACATTATCTTAAGTGAGCCACATCATTCTCTCAATTTTAGGCCAGTTTGTGTACTAAATTTTTGATAAAACGCACACCACACTAACGTCAAATTTTTCACTTAAAAACATTTCATGGAAGCGGGATCAATATACCTGTATTTATACATCAAACCGTACTGCACTGTTTACCGGAATTTGTATAAACCAAACCAGGCACTTAATATCTGAGAAACAGGCAATATATGCCCTCAATTTTAGAATTCATACATACATTTTTGAATAATTTAAAACTATCAGTAATTATGTGCTCTACAAGGATAACCAGTCCTTCACCATTCATCTGATACCTTAATAACTAAAATATATGCTACATATTTTTAGATTTACACCTATGCATATAAACTTTTTTGTTTAAAATATGTACTACTTTCGAGTATGCTTTTTTTTACCAGGCCCGATTATGAGGTGTTCCATCTTATAAAACCTATTCCCAATTTGTTTGTGCATAGAATTCCGCTCGTTTTAAATATGTATTACTTTCCAGTATGTTCTTTTTTTACCAGACCCGATAATGTGGTGTTACATCTTACAAAGTCTATCTAATTTTTTTTTCGCAAAGAATTTCGCTGAAGCCGGTGCTAGGGGCCGTCTTAAACTTGCAATGAGGTGAAAGTTTTTTTTTTTTGCTCATTGTTGAAGGCCTCACTGTGACTTTGAGATGACGAACAGCGCTGTTCCTTTGCTAATTGTGTGATTTTTTTTTTTTTTTTTTTTTTTGCTGTGCATGTACTGATTTTGTGTCTTGGATGGATACCCCATATCCTTTTGCTTTTCCATTATAACCTATGTGTCTCATTTCAGTGACAATGTCACTTGATACAACTTTCTACAACACCAAACATTTGGGAAAGTCATAAACCTGAAACATATTTAATGTCATGAAATTAACAAAACGATCTAACATGAGAGGTAAAATTAACAACCCATAATTTATATTGTCTTAGAGGTGGAAGCATTTAGACAGACTGATTGTTCACGAAGCTGGTTGTAACTGATTAATATTTTTATCATATCACTGTTATCATTATCATTATTATCATTATTTTATTATTATTATTATAATTATTATTATTATAATTATTTTAATGCGTGTCATATTCAAAATTAGAGATTACCACCAAATTTTAGCATTTTGTGGTGGCGTTTGTTTTGCTCGGTCTTTAGTTTTCTTTGTTTTGTTTTAAAGACGACTGCTGTTTGTCTTTTCGTCTTTTTTTTTTTTTGTCTTTTGTCATGGCTTTGATGATGTCAGTTTGTTATCTTTCTCCTCTTTTTTGAATCACATTAACTGAGCATCGTGTATAAAAATATTGAAACATTGTAAAATTAACTATATGACACAACCTACCTTATAGTACAAGATATATTTTATCTTATTCCACACCTTTCATTCACAAGCCAAATACCAACTAAATGCTACGGCACTATTCACTATCCACACTTTCCATCGATGGTGAGATCCGTTAACGGGACATTTTTTCGGTTACTATTAGTGGGTCAGGATCATGTATGGTATTATGTATCAAGTAGATCTCCTGTTAGAACTAGGTTTGTATGTTCACCTTGACCTGAGCTATGGCTTGAAAAAATGAAAAAAAATGTTTTTTTTAACAATTAAGCTCAGACATTTATCTAATCTTATCTATAAGCTGCGACCCCCATTTAAATATTCAGTACGTAACCATTAATTGGGAGGTCTTCAAGACATAGACACTCTATATTCTTTACGAGTTTCTTTAACAGATCCAACAATTAGCGTTACAGATAATTGTCACCTTTTGTTTGACTGTTAGAAACAATCCAGTTTCAAAATAATAAGCAAAACCAAAACCAAGGTGATTTAACAAAAGCTGTGGACATTGAGCCACAACTTGTAAAGTTATTTTGATTCTGTCAAAACAACCTTTTTTTTACAAATCAAAATAGTTTCACTGCACCATTTGCTCATCTCGACAATTAACAACTTTTCTGTGATGATCGAAGCTCACCTATTCAAAAACTAAAATATTATAGAAACGTTGACGCGTTTATATATTCAAAAAGGACCAAATGTAGTACCAAAGTCTAACAAGGATTCAGAGCTATGCATGAGCGAGAATCACACTTTATAGAAACATTAACGGGCTGATATAATCAAGAGACCCAATATAGTGACACAGTCTGACAACGATTCCGAGCTATACATGAGAGAGAAAATTATTCCTTATTTTCAAACGATTTCACGTGTTTCAAACTCCCAATAAAACAATATACGTATTGGCATACCAGTACCATTTGTTCAGTTCCAAACTAAATGGCTATTGAAACAGTTTGGTACTAAAAGTCCACCAAAGTAGAAATCGACCAAATAGTAGTTATCAAGATAATATGATAGTTGATATGCAATATGCAAAACTGTCGATATTTTTATCAAATATGTGAGTATTATCTTATGAATAGTGTTTCGTGATTTGTTAAATTTGTAATTTCCTCTTTTGGTCATAGAGATGTCTGCTTTATATCCGTATCGTATGTTCCTGTCGCAAACATTTAGAAACTTAAAAAAGATGTACCATGATCTGTTAACTACATTTACAATCCAAATGGTTACTATAAAACAGAGGCGAAATCTATCAAACGGACATTCAAACTCAATAGTAAAATCAACTGACAATGCAATGGCAAAAACCGAAGAAAAAAACATCAACAGACAAACAACAGGATAAAAAAGCACGACGTAAACAACCAAACACCGAGCATACGAATCCCACAATAAAACCAGAAGATAATCACATGTGCGTCGGAAGGATAAAATACAACAAAACGTGGATTCTCTATTAACTGACATCCAGTCTCAGCTTGTTTGAAATTTTACATGACTTTATTCATTTTATATTTTAAAATTTTATACATGACTAAGGGTTATGTATTTGAGATTCCATATACATGACTTTTAACGTTATATATTTGAGATTTCCTACACATGACTTAAATCGTTATACATATGAGATTTATTCTATTTTCATACTTCATCTCTGAAAGTTTACTTTATCGGGAAAGTATATACTGTACTGTATTGACTATCAACTGCAAAACATTTGTTGTGTTCACGTCTTTGTCAGATTTATTTGTATGTTTTTTAGAATCTTTAAGTCAGTTGTATTGCTTGTCTGTGATGTATGTTAACACCGTTTTGGATGTTGGATTCCAAATATTGTCATGATTGTCACGTTAACCAATTATTTTTGTTTCAGTTGCTCGCCCAATTTGGTCAAATTAACGAACTATCATACAAATGGGAGGTTCAGCTATATATAAAACCCAGTTGAACCAACCATTCTCAAAACGCCTCTTCTAAATCAGAAATATGACGGCTGTGTTCCACTTGTTCCGTTGGTTGATATAGCTGAGTGTTTGATTTTATCCGGTTTTATCGATTTCCCGCTTTTTGAATTGGATTTGCAGTTTCGTATTTTTCTAAATACTTTTTAAAACGATGATAAATTCTTCGCCCTAAGCTTACTTTTGTACTCTTATATCGTGCATATTGAGCATTATGACATCTTTTTGGTCATTTAGTGGTTCTCTAAAAGAATTTGTAAAACTAAATACACCAATCGTAGGGTAGATGTAAAGATGATTGATATTATTCTTTAATTGATACATAACACGGCAAACTGTAATAGATAGAAGAAGTACTGAATAAAAAGAAAAAAAACTAAGAAAAGTTCTGAGCAATACTGAACTGGCAGAACCCGCATACAATTTAAAAAGAAACTACTTCATTGCGCCATCGTTGGGAATTTATGTTCCTCACAGAAATCTGAGATATAAGCTGCTCTAAGCAAAGTTCAGCAACTTCAGCAACACCCCTGAACTCACATGGAATATCTTTGATACGATCATTTTTCGTATAATAATTTTTTATTTTAAAGAAGATACCTGCATCCGGAGTAATTCTTCATAAACCGGTATCTTTGGTGAGTTTGTACTGTATTACTCCCAATGTGGTTATTCTTCATTTGCTCTCCCAAAAACTGTCCGTGGACAAACGTTATGCAAAATGAACCCTTTAGATGTTGGTCATTGGTGTTTTATTTGATAACTTTTGAAAACTAAGTGATCTAATAAAGGCAACAGTAGTGTACCGCTGTTCAAAAGTCATAAATCGGTTAAGAGAAAACAAATCCTGGTTACAAACTAAAACCAAGGGATACACATCAAATATAAGAGGAAAACAACAGAACAATAGAAACACTGAAATGCAACAAAAACTAACGCCAACATACATAGAAACGGACTATTTGATAACAACTCCCATATTCATAACTTGGTACAGGGCATTTTAAGAAACATGGTGGGTGAACCCTGGTTTATGGCTAGCCAAACCTCCCGCTTATATGGCAATGTTTAAAAATATATCGCTAAAATGACAACACTACATGACAGGAATACAGTACAAACAAACGCAAGAACACTCAGCACAGAGAAATGCATAAATAAATGATAAAATAGTACATTTCAACATGTAAACCACAGAATAACAACGAACACCACAAACTGCGTCACATGAATGGATCTACACAACAAAAAGTGACGTATATATTTATAATCTTAAAATTCATACAATTATATGGAAAGAGATCCATAAATTCACAATTATTTTCACAATATTAGTCCAAATAATAACAACATCATTTAAATGTCTTATCATATTTGTACCAGGAAAAGATGTAAAGAAAATTGTATAACCTTGGAATAAAACAACACCGAAGCAACAAAAACTGAATGAAAATTTGTTTGATTCAATATGTTTATTTTGAAAACTACGTGATCTAAACAAGTTCATGTGTAGGTATGGATCTCAATGTACCAGTTAAAGTTTCATAGAAACAATATGACCTTGGAATAAAACAACGCCGACATTACTTAAATTGTATGAAAAATTGTTTTCCTGTTTAAATTCATTTTGTCACAACATGTGTTTTACATTAAATATGAGTTATTTGGTCACGTACACAAATATCACGTATGTAGTATATAAACATTCATATATATGTACGCTTTGTCATAATATTATAAAATATTGAAATATGTGGTGTCTTACAATTGCCTTGTTTGTTATCTCGCTACTTCATATTGCAGAAGGTAAGTCATGTCAAAATAAGAATGAGTTGTATGTTTGCCGATGAGACTACTATTAACAAGAAACGAGATGTGGAGGATAAAATCAAATAAATTAAAATACTAACCGTATACAAACGTTGAAGGGCTAACATTACCAAAAGGACAAAAACAATAGCCATAACCGGACAAAAGACACATAAGATAACAGCAAAAAACGGCTAAGAGACAAAATATTAGCCATGATTGGACAAGGAACAAAAAAAAAGGCCAAAACCGGACAAGGAACAATGATAATAGACAAAACCGGACAAGGTACAAAAATAATAGCCAAAACCGGACAAGGAACAAAAACTATAACAAAAACAGGACAATGGACAAAAGAAATAGCCAAATACCGGACATGGGACCACAGCTTCTAATGAGGGAGAAACGCTGCTTCATTTCAAAACAATTTCTGTAATGCTATAACATTAAATTTCAATTCAACAGTTACATTATTTGTATGCCAATGTCGAGGTCTTAAGCAACTGAGCTGGTGATGACTTCTTGGATTAATATTTCAAATGCAGTGCAATCGATGAAAAAGTAGGAATAACAATAAAAAAGAAGGAATAACAATAAATGGTTCAAATGTTATTGGACTAAATGCCCATTTCGACAATAAATGTCTCTAAAGGTGGTATTAGAGAATAAACGAAAAATGTTGAATACTTTGACAACATGTATTATATAATGAGAAAAGTTCAAAAATATGCTGGAAAAATAGATCACCGAGCTTTATTTTCAAGCTACAGGTTGCAACATAATTTAACCTTTTTGATGAGTTATTCAGAAAAAAAGTCATCTTGATCTGAATGGAAGATAAACTTAATGATAGAATCGAAATAAATTATGAGAAGATAGTTCTTGTAATATGCTTTCAGAATATCAAAACAAAAAACGAGGTCACCGTACGTTTTTTCCGGCTATAACAAAAAATACAAAAATTTCCTGAAGATTACTTTATGAGTTACCTCCCCTTTATACGCAAAGTTTTAAAAATTTGAAATCAAACAAATATATTCTACTTTCGTAAACATATGGTTGATTATAAGTTATGATCAATAACGTTAGTTCATTTTATAAAAAGTAAATTGGATTTCTGCATCGAAATTTTCTGACTTTATAAATAATCTAGATTCATTGTGTTCTGCATCTTTAAAATCCAATATGGCGTGAGACACCCATACTACCTCAATAGAAACTTTAAAGTTTCCTTAATATCATTACCGCTTTTAATTGGACTGAAATTGCTATAATAGTACTATTCCCCAACATCTGTCTATGGTCTTTGATATCATGCCACATTGTTTTAATTCATTTCTGACCTATTTTGTAAGGTATCTTTCTCCGTTCTCGTTCGAACATTAATAAGGTAAGCTGACACCAATTTGATAGAAATACAGATCATGTGTTCAAGCTTTTTGGTCATATGCGATTTTTCCGCATTCTTCATCAATGAAACGTTCTGTAATCTTTTCGATACAAATTAATGCACTAATCTGTTTCTCAACATAAAACTGGGGGATATCTTTAATGAATGAAAATGATGGAAATATCTCTTTTATAAATGATATTAACGTAATGCTTAAAGAAATCTTTATTACCATTAGTAAATTATTTCAGGTTGCAGAGTATGTCCGGAAGGAGTGGATCTTTTTCGGTGTACAAAAACCCCGTGTCAAGGACACCAGTGTGAGGGAGCTGTATGTAGGTAATTTTTCCCTTGGTATATTGTATTTTCAGAACAAAATTAAAAGTGGACTTTGTCCTCCGGATAGAAAAGTGTAATTCTATGGTACTTAAAAACATAAATCAAATAAAAAATTGTATTGTATTATTTAAGAGCCAATCTGCCAGAAAACCACGCAAAACCGTCCGAATGTCACTTTTTCCAAATGAGTTCAAATTTGGCATATTGGTGCACCTTAGTAATGTAAATAACCACACAAATTTTTTGGGGAAAATATTGAACCGATCTGGATATTTTTTGAGCTCCATGTTTTAACAGATGAAATTGCTCGAAAACAGCAAAAATAAGCCTTTTTTGGCATATTTCGCTGGTTTAAATAAAAAAATATGGTAACATTTATAATTTTTTGATAGTTGTTCCTAGTAATACATCACTTTAAGTGTAAGAATGCATAGAATTAACAATGCTGTCTATTAAGTGTATGTATAATCTAACTGTTTCAATATGTCTTATTTAGCTACATGTCCAAAATGGCTGATTTTGGTCATCTTTCAGAGCCAAAATACTCCAAGACCCGTTTATTATTGTAAAACAACATATCTACTTGCAAAGTATAACTATATATACCCAATCAAAAAAAATATCAAGCTCGGCAAATAATGTTGGTGTCTGGTATATGCCACAACAAAATGGGGTAACCTGCATATTCAAATTTTCTCAATTTTGCCGTCTAATTTTGTAACTACTGACATATGATAGGATCTAGACTTATAAATAAGTATAACAACAAATGGAAAAGAATAATTAATGTTTCATTTAATACATTAAGAAAATAATCATACATAAATACAAATTATTCATTATAAATCTAGAGGCTCCCAGGAGCCGAAATAGATCGTATTGACAAATTGTGCACCTAAAACGATAAAAAACACATATTTCAAACGCAATCAATTTAAATTAGAAGTTAAACAATTCAGAATAAGTTCAGACTGTAAAAAAAAGTTTCTTCTGACCACTTTTGCAATTTATTCTTATAATATATTGATATAGTTGTCGGATAGTAGCAGAAAACTGTGAAAATTTGTAAATTTACACATTTCAGGGACAATAGCTCATAGATGTTATGTCCAATTTTTCAGAAAAATTTTGGGTATTTAGATCTTGTCATGTTGATAGATTTATCAATATATATATATATATATTGAAAAGTTTTAAAATTTTGTATACATATATATATGTACGACACTTCTTCTAAAGTTATTAAGATGATGGTTTAAAAGTGAAAACTGTAAACAGATGATTTTAACAGACACTTAGTGATGGAAATCTTTTTATAACCCTTTGAGCCTAGTATGCTAACAAGGCAAGATTTACCAGGTACCTATATCTATGTTGCTGCAATGTGGTCAATACAAACATGAAAATCATAAATGCTTCTAAAAAAAAATCCCATAACTAGACGAAAAACAAATTACTTAGTCTATATATACCAGTGCAAAGTTTATAAAGAATTTTGAATGAAATTGGATAGCTGTTAAGATTACTGTACCTATAATGCTCTACATCACATCCTCGGAGATAACAGAATTAAAATAAGTCATATGAATCTTCAAATTTCAATAAAGTTGAATGTGTTTTTTTATACTTGAACGGCTATAGGTTTTACTATAAAACAAGTGTACATTAACTTTCTTGTAAAAGAAAAACCATAACATTAAAATCTCCATAAATGATGAACTGTTATTTTTTGAGACATCATCCCATGGAAGATTTAACTGATGTTTAAAGTTGGAAAGTTTCTGTTGCTTGTTTGGTTGGTTGAAATTGTTTCTGTTAGAAGCATTATCAGTCTCCCAATCTGATGTTGACTGCTGTGAAAGTTCAGTTGTTGTTGACACTGTCAGAAAGGTTAGCTGCGAGTCTAGATCTGAAAACCACAAAACATACATACATAAATCAGGCTGTTAGTTTTCATATTTTTTCATTTTCTTATTTTGGGGCCTTTTATGGCTGAATATATATGCAGTATAGGTCTTGCTCATTGTTGAAGGCCATATGGCGTATGAAGACCTATAGCTTTACTTCTATGTCATTTGTTCTCATTGGCAATCATACAACATTTTTTTTAAATTTCATATATACCACTGACAGGAAATAAAATTGACAACTTTTACTGTAAGTGGATGCAGTTACAAAATTCTCCCAACTAAAGCCAAATCATTTTTGCAGAATATTTATTATCCACTCCTTTTAAGCATGTCCAAATAGCCCTTAACATCTTTACAACAATAAAAATTGCCTCCATTTGGTTTGGCATGTCAAATTACCTCTCAATATAATTTTTCATTGAAAACAGACAATGGTGATAATTTGACCGCTTTTAGTGACAATCTTTGAAATGGTGGCCATCTTTATATCTGTTCTCTGTGTCAAAGTACAGCTAAATATCAATATTCTTTAAAATCAAACTCAATAAAATTGAAAATTTTACCCTTTTATTTGCTGTGTCCATCTTTAAAAAATAATTTGATTGTTTTGTTGGCGTGTCAAAAGTGCTATAATTCCTTAATGTCAATTTTCATATAAGGCCATCTTGAAAATGTTTGCCATTTTGGAAGAAAAAACAACCTTACTTTGTTTAGCAAGTCAAACTACCACGACTATCCCTAATTAACAATTTTCATTAAATTAACCAGTGTTGAAATTTGTGCCATCCTTGGTGGCCATCTTGAAAATGTTTGACATCGGATAATCATACACATATTGTGCTTTTCTTTTCACTAAAGTTTCATTTAAAAAGATAACACCAGTTATCTCAGGAAAGGACAAATTTTGTGGAAGATGAAGAAAAAATGCAAGTTTGGACAGAACATTCAAGCTATAACAGCTCTAAATTTGTAATGGGATTAAATATTTGACAAAGAATAGGTTTCTAACACAGAATAAATATGGTATAAAGATAAAGTTTAATAGATTCAGCATATCAGAGAACCCCAAGATCAAATTAAGATTTAAAATTTAGTTTAATTTTGGACCCTTTGGACCTCAATGTAAACCAATTTCATAATAGGGCCCAAAAACTAAATACAGGTTAGATTCAGGCTGAATCAGCATCTTTAAAATTATTGTTGAAATCAAACACAGTTAAATTATGGACCCCATTTGAACCAACTTGAAAACTGGGACCAAAATCATAAATCTAAGTACATATTTATATTCAGGATATTTGATTATTTCTATTTATCATTCAAAGAACCCTAATTCATCGTAATTAGAGTTCAAGTTTTGTTAAAATTAAACTAAGTTAAAATTTGGACCCTTTGGACTTTGAAATGTGGACATATTAGAAAACCGGACCAAAATTAAAAATCTAAATATAAAACATTTGCATTTTGTATATCAAAAGAACCTCAAGAATTCAAGTTGTGTAGAAATAAGAAAAAAAAATTTGGACCATTTTGAAATCAATGTGAACCAATTTAAAATGGGGCCCAATTGCAACATCTTAAATTATTTAAATACATTGTTAGATTTAGCATATTAAGAACCCGAATAATGTATTTTTTAAAATTTGTTCTTGTCATAAACATGCATGAACTATTTGCCATTGGACATTAGCATTACCAACAACCAATCAATTAATCGAACCGGTGAAATATCTTCAAAAGTACCAATAAAAATCTCCCCCTTTTATATTTGAAAAAGTAAAATCACAAAAATACTGAACTCCGAGGAAAATTCAAAAAGGAAAGTCCCCAATCAAATGGCAAAATCAAAAGTTCAAACACATCAAACAAATGGATAACAACTGTCATATTCCTGACTTGGTACAGGCATTTTCTTATGTAGAAAATGGTGGATTGAACCTGGTTTTATGGCTAGATAATAAACCTCTCACTTGTATGACAGTCGCATCAAATTCCATTATATTGACAACGATGCGTTAACAAAACAAACAGACACAATAGGTAAAATTGTCAAAAATAGGGGTACAGCAGTCAACATTGTGTTATCATCTTAATCACTCTAAAAACAAACAAATGTAACGAAGAAGCACAAAAAGGCATACATCAAATTTAACATCCTCATTTTGCTTATATTATACGATTTTATATATCTATGTAAAATCCACCCATAAAGGATGGAAGGTTTTAAGTACTGGCGTAAAATCGCGCGTTTGAAATTCGTACAGGTAGACATAAAATAATTTTGTCGTTCAAAGTATGACGGGATACATAAATACAGAGTCACATAAAATGGATATCACAAAAAACAGACTTAACAGTAAAAGTAATACGTATTAATAAATAAAAAAATTGAAATGGAATGTATGAACAGTTCATTAGTCATTGTTAGTTATTGAATGGAAACTATAGGAGCCGCCCAATATAGTACTACAAATTACAAATTAAAATTAGCAAGTTAATAAAGACCTGTTTAATAAAACTGATGTACAAATGTATAACATGTAATTGTATAATTATGTTATTATATAAGTGATTACATATACTTTGTATAATTACCATGTTATACAAACTGTTAAATTAATGTATAAGTTAATAATAACTTACCAATATCTTCTTCTACACATGTATTTAGTTTGACCTGGCTATTGTCACTTTTACAAAAATTCATCTTAATTGAGCATTGCTTGCATATATATAGCCCTACAAATAAAAAGTGTTAAACTATAAAATAATTCTTCAATTTTGTTTTACATGAAATAAAATATATCAGACAGGAAATGTAGGGTAGTGTACTAATGTAGCATCACTGTGCATGTAGTTTAAATGTATGTTTTTTCTTTTAAAAAGGGCTCTATAAGTAATCTACATACATGTACATGTAGGGTCCTAAAATTGAACTTTACAAAAGTTTGCAATGCTTTTGATTTTTTTAGTCTCCATGGCCTATTAGTTCATTAAAAAAATATTATTCTCTGGATAAAGTTGTCTAGTGTTACATGTACAGTATGTTGTATGTAAAACATGTATTTGTAGGAGGCTTTTCCACGAAATAAAAGTTTTTTTAGTAGACAAAGAGCTGAACAACTTCCAGTAAGAACTGAAAATATAACTTAGGGGAAGAGAATAAAAACCTGACCTGCTAAACGTTGAATATGTTGAAATAGATTTTGATTATTATCATGATTCTGGTCTATAAATTGATTTTTTAAAGCAGAAAATAAATATATATTGTACCCTGGTTAATAGCTTGAAAATTAAAATTCTGTTCTAAGCTGACAAGGTCATAAATATTTTGACCATTCTAACCCTGCCCCTTGCTTTTTTAATCAAATGGTCTCAAGACAGAACAATGTATATACGGATATATATTATTTGCTTGCACTTTGCCATAGGAAATAAATAAGATGTCTTAGAAACAGGTCAGGTGTAAAAGAATATTCAAATGGCCCTTCAACACCCACCCACCCCCCTTTTTTTAATGTAGCTAATGTATCAATTGTTGGTCCCCTAATTTAGGATTAACTATATGGAACAAATGAAAATTGATTGTAAGATTTGTACCTGTTCCTACTGGAATAACTCGTCCTGTATACAGCCTGTTTTGAAAGGGTGAAGATCCTTGGTCAGCTTTGGCTTTGCTGGAAGAGGGTTGGACGAGATGTTGACATCTTGCTTGACTATCATGTCAATGAATTCCATAAAAGTCCCTGTACTTCGAGCATATTCAAAGACAAGATGATGTAACAACCATAGGAAAATAAACCACTCCTTGTCTTATATAAAATAAGGAGTCCTGTTGGAAATTCTACACCATAGTTTTCAGTATTATTCAGACTTCCTAAATGTAGATGAATGGTAGTCTGTATCTGTATGAATATGTTTGGTTACCAATGCTGGTTTCAATACCATGGTAGAGAGAGTGTCGTTGATTTATTGATGGTGCGCCAGAGCAGTTTTGACACTCTCAATCTCAATTTTGGTGCGAGCAAGGTGGTTCCACTCACTCACTTTTTTTTTACGAAGAATGATTTAGAATACTTTTGTTTTGCTCGTTGAAATCTAAAAACACTTTTTGCTGTTCATGGACTTATTTTTCCAATCAATATTTATCATGTTTATTCACTAAATTATTATCATGATTGTCAAATTTCTTGGCAGTATTGCCAGTAATTATTTTTTTTTTGGAAATGCTATTTTGGTCTTTAGTGCATTCAGATATCTTAAATAGTTTGTAATATGTAGATGTATAAGGCTGGGATAGCCCACATGCTCATCCTAGATTATTAAAGTCACAAACTTCACTGTAAACATTTGTCTGCCAAACCATCACTGGGAGCTGACATGTTTGAGATCTTACCCAAGGGAGATAAGTCAATGGAAGAGCATAAAAGATGGACTCCCTGGTTTCAGACAATTTATTGATTTTTGGACTTGCAGTACAAATACGTCTTATTTCATTTTTCAAACAAACTGATTTTACTTGTTCGAATGATTTTATGAGCCATTTTAGTACCAATTGTGTTTAGAATTTAATTAAAATCAAAATCAAAATGTGTCAATTTGGGACTAAAATCACCATTCTTCCAAGGCATAAATTAACATATAATAGTCATTTGCCAAGCTTAATATTTTTTTTTGATATAAAACATACCCCATAGTTAAAACCGATATAAGTTGCAAACAAATCCGGAATGGGTCTTGCAAGAAAGAAGCGAATGAAAACCACGTAAATTGATGTATGAAAAACCCCGCCTTTGTCTCCCTGCTCCTGGCAATGTGCCAAATCGTTTAAATTTTCATTTGTATTGATCATAACATAGTAAAATGGATGAGTTTCAGCTGACATTACTCTAAAGACTCAACTACCCCATTTAATATGCTTCTGGGTCATTCTTAAAAGGCATAAAAAAGTTGGATTTTTCCTTGGTTTCATTATGAATTAACAGAATTATGCAAATGAGGCTGTTACTAAAAATAGATACGATTCTGGGAAAAATTAAGTGGTCAAATTCTTTTATTTTATGTCAAGGATTAAGATGATGTATAAAAATTTGTCAAGTTGTGATTGTCGATTTGGACGATTTTCTGAATATTGCATGGTTTTCTGGCGGATTGGCTCTTAATGTTTATAGATAAAGGCAACAGTAGTATACCGTTGAAAATTCATAAATCGATTGAAAAAAAAAACAAATCCGGGTTACAAACTAAAACAGAGGGAAACACATCAAATATAAGAGGAGAACTACGACACAACAGAAACACAACATTAAAATGTAACACACACAGAAACGAACTATAATATAACAATGGCCATTTTCCTGACTTGGTACAGGACATTTTAAGAAAGAAATGGTAGGTTGAACCTGGTTTTGTGGCTAGCCAAACCTCCCGCTTTTATAGTAATGTTAAATATAACGTTAAAATGACAACATTACATGACAGGACTACAATACAAATAAATGGGAGAACATATAGGACAGAAAAACATACGAATAATAGCTAACAAAAGGTACCAAGTTTAAAATTTAATACGCAAAACGCGCGTTTCGTCCACACAAGACTAACCAGTGACGCTCAGATCAAAAAAGTACGAAAGCCAAAACAAGTACAAAGTTGTAGAGCATTGAGGATCAAAAGTACCAAAAAGTTGTGCCAAATACGGCTAAGGTTATATGTCTGGGATAAGAAAATCCTTAGTATTTAGAATAATTCATACTTTTGTAAACAGTAAATTTATAAAAATGACCATATAATAGATATACATGATAACACCGAAGTGGTGACTAACTACAGAATAAAAACAGATACATAAAACAACATAAACCAGCACATAAAAATTCTTAGCCGAGTTAGCCAAAAAAAGGTGAATTTCTGAAATTTCCCAAAATAGGATAGAATTAGGATAGAATTCAAGATTTGGTTTATAATACTCATATAACATTTATCAATAACAATGAAAATTACAATACTAATTAATATAAAATGTGGTAGTAATAATATAATTAATAGTATTATCTAGCTATGTCGGTGTTTCTTCTAAATCAAACTGTAAACCAAATATATCGTATAAATTTAGTTGACCCAAACTAAAATCTAATTAACGAACAGGGTGATTAATAATCTTTACCATAACACACGAATACAACAGAAAAAATAAGATTTACAACTACAAACGATAAGACATTTGACAAAATCCGATGAGAATTACAAATATAACATCAAAACTAAATACATGAATTTTGGATAGAAAGGTACCGTGACATGTCTTATAGCAATGCGAATTCACACTCAGCAAAACAGTCACAATCGGGAATAAGTCACGTGCGGTAATTAAAAGATCAGACGACGTAATGTAAAACCACAATCTAACACGTGGTAAAAATGTCCTTAGTTAGTTTGAACAAAGACACATCGTATGGATCAACCAATTCGTGATGGTGTCCGTCAAATTTACGGAGTGTCATTTTTAATCTGTCCTCCTCATAACTTTGTTGGAGCAGTTTCTGCGTTAGGAGCACACTCCTGTATATGAAGTCCGTATAGTGTGAACATGCACGAGCATAACGTATTATAGGAGTGTGTAACTCTCATGCACATATAAAAATGATAAATAGATAAAATTTAGTCTTAATTCGAATAGACCTATTCACAGTCTATTTTCGAAGCAGTACTAATTTTTGGTTTTTGCTTTGCGATTTAGTACATTTTCTTCCGGGCATTGATCAAGTTCGTATCGTCCTGTCCATTTAATGATTATTGAAGTAAACTCTTGAATTTGACAGCGGTCGATATTAAAGAATGGGCCGGAAAGATTTCATTCACTTCCTGTTTGCTTTTTATAAATATGGGAAATCATTGAGGCGGAGTAATATTATTTATATTTTTCTGGTTTGTATTTTAGTATTTGTGGTTTTGTTTTCCAATACTATACCGTTACTTAAGAGGTAAATTCTTTTCTTGCACTTATTTTAATCCAACATTTTTTGTATCTCTTGACAGTCTTTGGATCGAGCACAGGGCAGGGCAGAGATGCAAAAAAACATGTAACCCTACCACGTTCTAGTATGAATGCATATGTCCCAAGTCTGTAATTTATCGGTAGCTATCATCACTTTTTTGTTTGGGAGTTTAGTGTTACATAAGACTCGTTAGTGGCGCTAGAATAAATAACGTTGGAAGGCTAAATAAGGTACGCAATTGAGGAGCATTGAAAATTAAAAAAAAAACCCTGAAGGTTGTTACAAAAACAGCTAAGAGTGTATTTGCATAAGGATAGAAAATGCAATGTTATTCGATTTTTAAAAATTTTTTTCAGTTAAAAGTGTTAAAATGCATGACCATTTAAGGCATTTGACTCACATTATGCTTATATGTATATGGTTAGTTTTCTTATCAAAGGAACAACTATTGTGGAGGTGCATGTAGTCGTCTATGGTATGAAAACAGAGGTGGCTCCTTAATGGACGTAACAGAACGGTGTGGTAAGATGTAAAAAAAGTATGAATAAAAATACCAATCTCCAAGGTAAATCCCCAAAAGAGGATGTTCATAAAACCTGCCAAAATCGAATACACAACTATATCAACAGAAGGTACGTAAAAAACTTTCATATTCTTGACTTGGTATTGGAATTTTCCGAAGAAAACTCAAAATGAAACTCATGCACATACAGTCAAAGTCAAACTTTGATATGTAATGATTGCGAATGAGACAACTACCCACCAGAGTCCAATGCGTTGATGTAAAAAATTATATGTCATCGTACGCCCTTTTACAGTGAGTAAATAATATTAGCAAATGTGAAACAATTCAAACAAGAAAAACCTACGGCCTGATAAGTAACAAAACAACTAACAAAAAAACAAAAAACATGACAGACATATTCTAACGACAACCACGGTATACAGACAACTGACTTAGGAAAGACCCTGCATGAGGAATTTTGTGTTCTATATAAATGCAAAAGTGTCTGTGTTAAAAAGTTCTGATAATCAAACAATAGAAAACTACTGCAAATTCACAAATCATTACGTGGTTTTTATCAACACATAATGCGACTGGGTGATTATTGCAATAATGAAAACTAACATTCTGACAAATGATACATATACATGATATATCTGTATTAAGATTTTTCTGAAATCGCAATAATTAGTCACGCATTTTTGTTCATTCTTCAAAAATCGCAATAACAAATTAAGGCAATTATTTCTGAATTTACAGTATTTAATTCATTGAAGCCTGATTTAAACCTAGATATTTAATCCGATACATTATAACTTGGGGATAAACTATTATCATTTTAATATGAATGTATTTCAATAATAAATAAAAAGCAAATCACAAATGTTTTTCCTGTAGAATTCCGATGTCCAGGCGGCAGTGATTGTTTACCAGGAGTATTTCCAACGCCATGTATAAGAAATCCATGTGATACAATTAGCTGTATAGGCCAACCTAACGCTAAATGTTGGTAAGTGAAAAACCTGTTCTTATATAATGATTGAACTTTTGAATTCAAAACGCGTACAAATACCCCAAAACACACTGATTTGTCTCTCATTTTCTAAAAATAGAATAGATTTATGGTTTCAAACATGTAAACTCTCATTCAAATAAGAACATTGCACAATTGTACATTGTAATCATGACTGACGGATTGGCGAGATAAATCTTCTACACTCCCTAATATCGTTCTATAAATAGATAATCATCCGGTTACATTATTATGTAATAACCAACACATAGTACGCATCAAATTTTCATTGGTTAATGTGTAGCAGAAAAAAATTCTAACATTGAACACATACAATGTGGAAGTATATTTGTGAATATGGCACAAATGCTAAGGAGACAAAAGATACCAAAGAGACATTCAAATCACGAAGTCGAAAATAAACTGACAACGCCATGGCAAATAACAAAACAAAAGACAAACAACAGCACACAAACACAACATACAAAACAAAAGACTGAGCAACAGGAACCCCACCAAAACCCGGGGTGATCGCGTGTGCTCCATAAAGGTAAGCAGATCAATCTCCAAATTAAGATAACAAGTATGTAATTGTCTTTTTCAGTCCGGTATATTGTGGAGGGTGCCATGCATTATGGTATGTGAATGGTGTGAAAGTCAATTGCCAAAAATAAAGAAAAGAGTGTATTGTCTTTCAATAAAATTCAGTTAGATTTGACAGCATATAGAGATTTGTCTCTTATTTCAAAAAGTCTTAGGCTGACGACGCAGATAGATGTGCGCTCATGATGCTTAACTGAATGGGCTTAACTTATGTTGGGGTGATTTGTTTTGGTGTTAAATTTTCTTATTTAGAGGATGATACTTCATATGACGAAAAACAGTTTTACTCACCAAAGAACAAGTGAAATAGAGACTTGGAAACACATTATATCGTTCGCAAAAATAACTGTTTACTCTTTCAAAAGCCTACTCAAAATGAAAGAAGTAAGTGTATGGGGGTATGCAAAAGACAGCCATCAACATAGCCAAAAGAAAAGACTACAAGATTACAAGATATATAAGTAAACCCCTTTACAAAGGATGACAGGAATCGACAAAACTATTTGACAGTATAACAGACAAGCACAACACCCATCAAACAAAAATAAAATAACAAAATATACATGATGACACTTAACCATATATGTATCAATACATAAGATTGTAAAGTCAGGTAATAACGAGTCTAAAATCACTTCCCAAGAAAAAAATATATGGTTACTGTATAAGCCAAATATTGTATATGTAAGAAACACCTTGATAGTGTTCCTCGAGTTGTGTACTTGTCTTTCCAAAGATAACATATTAATTGCATTTCTTATAATAATTACGGAAATCTTTGACATATTTTTTAATCTAATATTAAGCATTATTACAAACAAATAAAAATGATTTTAAGGTGAAGTGTACGTAATTAACTACTCCACATTTCACGTATGGATTCTGCTTTAAAAAATACACAAGAAAATAAAACAAAATCAGAGCTAACTGTTTTAATTTTTTAGATACGGGCAGTTAAAATTAAGAACATGATATGACAAAAATACATAGACTACATAGGGAAAATCATGAAATTCGGCACAAAATTTTACATAACCAAGATATTTTTTTTATAAGTCCACAGTTTTTATTTTTTAAATTTAAATATGATTTAAAACTGAACGACTAATCGATTGATATAAAGAAAGTCCTTAGCAACCGTGCTAGTTTTCAAGCTATTTCTTGTAGAAGTTTAATCTTTAGCGGAAAAATAAAGTTTCGTTGACGGTAATGATGTCTACCATGTCTACATTGCACAACTTCTACCTTATACAATTCAAAATATAAGTAATTCTAATACACTGTTGAAAAGCATGAGTGTTTATCAGAAATTTTGCTCTTTATTACTGATTCTAATTTAAAAGCTTATTCTGTTCAATTGATTATAAAATAAGCTGACTAAGTTTTAAATAGAAAATTTTGCTGCCCAAAAACTGCAAATCGGCATAATAAACGCACTGCAATTGCTGATAGAAAGTTACTGTCGGCTTCCAATTGTCAATTTCAATCATCATTATACTTTCATTTTTACTTAATTAAAACGTTGTCCGTACCTTTTTTGTAATGGTTGTTTTGTGCTATTTTTTAAAAATCAAATATTAATACTTACTGATCGAGTTTGATTTTGTCCCGTTGACAGAATAATGAACCTACATATTTCTGTATCTTTTAATCCGCACCATTTCCGGTGCTATAAATTAGAGATATTGCTCAGCAATATTAGTTCACAAATTTTCTGTCTCGATTGATTGCTAATTTCTTTAGCTACATGGCAAAGCACGATTTAATGTTTGCTGGATAAACGATGTTGCAGTAACAAGCGAAAATATATGTTGAACAATTATTTGTTCCATATGGACGGCTGAAAAACTGCGTTTTATTTTGAATTTGTTTAAGGCTGTAATAAGCTCAAATGTATATCTCGCAAATAAAATGTTAACAAAATGGAACTTGTTGGACTTCTATAGTTAATCTTCCCGTATCACATATTTTATGCATATTTGAAAGGAAAACATAGACTTAATGGAATACTTTAAGATCGACTTACTTAGTGTAAATGCAAGGATATGTTTTATAATAGTGTAATGCTTTACGAGTTAACCTAGTGTAATGCTTTACGAGTTAACCTAGTGTTGTGCTTAATGAATTGTGCTTATAATGAAAATGGATGGATTTAATATAATACTTGTTGTATTTTGACAGGCGATAGCAAAATAAGCAGCATTAGTGTAGAAAAATTGAAAGAAATTGGTTTTTGAATTAAAACAAAAGTCTTTAAATATCTATAAAAATGAAAGAGTCTGAACTCATTTCACCTTTCATTACATCAAATATAAAATGAATTACTCTACATTTACCGTTACGGGGTTACAATTGCAGTAAATGAGTATCAGATGTGCTAAAACTTTAAATTGCATTCATATACCTAATATTCAGATTTGTATCGATATAAAAACGAACAGGCAAACATCCTTTAGATCAACACACACCCTCACATATTATCATGTAATTGGTCACCTATAGTTTTTTGCTAGCACTGTCAGTATTTCATATAAAACTACATTTTTTCAAAAAAATATATGAGGGGGGGGGGGGGGGCATTACTGGTTGGATTTTAACAAATTTGGTACCAAAGTTTGTTTGTTTATTTGGTTATATTTTTGTTATGAAGCATTGTCATTTTCTGATGATATACAAGTTTTATTTTGTACCCTTTGTGTTGAGTCTAAAACGGCAACAAAGGTAAAGCTAACAACATGATCCTCAGATTTATGATTGGAGTCATTCTTATCATGTTTTTTGAAATTTGAGATAGCACAGGCTTACTTGTTTGGACTCATCATAAACCACACGAAGTCATTTCTTTGTTTTGCGCTTATTTTTCCTTTCTTGGAGTAGGGGAGATAAGTCGCGTTACTAACGACGCACGTTATTTATCCCGAATTCCGCTAAAGGCGTGCCATTACGTGTACTTTGCCTTGATTTTAAACATGGAGAAATGAGAGATCTTAAACATTGATTTAGTAATTTTATTATTTTTATAATAAAATATCGTTTATCTAATATTTGACTCACATGTAAGATCCAGCTTACTGTCCCTGTTCTAAATCACATTGAAGGCATTTAAAACTGTTCTATCTTAGAAAGGGTTTTTGACCATTTTACCTTTAAACTGATTCAACCAGTTCTAGGACTGTTTCGAACAGTTGAATGACAGATTATTCTTAAATTTTAAAGAGAGGTTATTACTAATTTTTAACTGTAGCTTGATCATACAGGGGATGTTTTAAGAGAATGTATTATACTTGAAGCTTTTAATCCTTCTCAACTATTCATATGGAAACGACAAACAATTTGCTTAACCGTGTAATTCAATTGAAATACATAATACCTGTAGAAATAAAATTGCATTCGTGTTTTGAAATGTCACTGGTTTTGCATATTTATTGGTTCTTTTCAATGGGCATAATGAAAGAAAAATTAGTTGGAAATTAATAATCCGGCAATTCTGCACATTTTATTTCTAATTCATATCGAGTAATTAGTTTTTCTGTGAGAAAATATGAATATGTTACAGTTTTAACAAATAAATATACCACCTGCTTTGTTTTAAAACACAGCACATGTTGCCTGAAATCTTGTAGGAACAGAATCCGGTAGTGGAGTAAGACGTGTTTTAAGATGTTGAAATATGTAATATTTTTTTCTCTTTTGCTATTTCTTGTTGTTACAGAAGGTATGTTTATCATGTTTATTATTAACACTTTATTTTCTATTTTGAAAAATGTTGTAAAACATTTATAGCTGTCTACTGATTTCTGTGAAAATGTAATTTGATGACTGCAATATCGAAGTATAATATTCATTTGTTCTGTGCAAGTTAAATTTTGCAAATCCAACTGGCAGTAGGTGATTACACGGCGGTTTTCCAGCGGGAAATTACCCCTACTGCTAACATTGTTTTACTTTATAAAAAGTAATTCATGTTTTATCTATGAAAATTTGTTTTGAATTTTATAATTTATTACGCATCGTATCCAGAAAAAGATTTCTATGAATAAAGGTAGATGTAAGTTAAACTTAAATGTGACAACAAATCATATATATATTATGTTATGCGTTATATAGTTGTATATGTGATGGATTGGTTTCCAATAAGAATAAGTTATACAAAGGAATCATCTGTTTTCATGGATCGTATCTTAGTTGACAGACTCAATAAACAACATAACCAAACATACATTGAGATGATATCCCGTCCATGTAAAGGATTCTACAGGAATAGACTAATTTCCAATCCAAATATCACAGGTTCTGAGATCAGTCCTATATTTATGGTTGCGTTCGTGTTGTTTATCCTTTGTTTTTTTTTTGTATATTGTTTTGTGGACTTATTTATCGTTTCGTTGTCATTAATTTTTGCCTTGGCCTTGTCAGTTCTATGATCTATGATTTTTTAATGTCCCTTTGATATTTTCTGACTCTTTTCTTAACCATGCGAATCCCATAACCTCCAGGGTTGTACTCAGGTACTCTGGAAACGTCAACACTGCATATTCTACTAGTGACTCTCGGTAATTGCTCATTGTAAGCAAAAATTCGGGGAAGTGATATGTACGGAGAACAATAAAACCGCAACCTTATTTTTTTTTTTTTTTTTTTTTTTGGTTTCGTTATCTTTCGAGTTTAAGTCTTAACGTGATGACATTGAAGTAAAATTTGAGTTATAATTATAGAGATATCATGAACGCTTTGATCGAAATACAATTAAAAATTATTGCCAAAGAAGGACAAAATTACATGCGTGTCAAAACCTGCTTAACTATTTTGGGGTATAATCTTGAATTTAAATTTGTCAGCTTGGCCTGAATTGAGAGAAAGCCTTTATATTTGTCAAGCAAGCCCAGATACTTCCAAAATATAGTTGATTCAATATTATGAGCATGTGTTTTCATATTATACTTCTTTCATACAAAATATTTAACTTGACTTATTTCAAGGTTGCAGGACATGCCCTAAAGGAATCAAGAAGGTTAAATGCTCTGCTAATCCATGTCGAGGACAGAAGTGCAAAGGTGCTAAATGCAGGTAATTAAGAGAACAAGAGGTCAATTGTTACTAGCCAATTGCGCTTTAGACGAATACAATTTATAAAGTGTTGTTTTCATTTTGTGTATGTTAGATATATATTACATGAACATTTACGAGATGAAGATATGTGTGCGCACATAGTTCTCTATTATTTTTGGGAAAATGAAAATTCAACATGACCAACAAATATAAAGGAAATGTTATTTTTAAAATTAATCAACAAACTTATATATTGTTAAAGAGATATCAATGATCATGGTCTCAATGTGTTTAATTTAAGATCAATAAATATTATGATATATACATAATCGTTTTTTTTTTTTTGGGGGGGGGGGGGGATGGGGGGTTTGAAATTTGCAAACAAATGAATTACTCACAATTATAATTACATGTTTCTTTAAGAAAACCTACATTTAAAAACTAGTCAATCAATCAATAAATCAATCAATCTATCTTACAAAACATAACAAACGGACAAAATATCTAGAGGTCAATCCGATCTTAAAACATTGATAAATGATTAACCCTAAGGCAAAAATTACCTTAGATGGAGTTGGCTATTATTGTTAGGTAATTTTCGGCCATACAGCTCTTCGACTGTTTCGGTTCTTATACATCCTTAGGTTACAAATATTCGGCTTTGAGTGTCCTGATGAAGGTAAATCTATTTCGCATGAAATTTATAAAGTTTTCATGTTTCTTATGTACCTATTATTTCTTTTTACAAATGCTTAGACTGGAGGAACATGATTCATGAACTAGCGGTTATTAGCTTTGGATTAGCTCTCAGTAACTACCTGAACAATTTCAATCATTTTCATGTATCAAACATTTAGGAATTCCAAATGAGAAATAGACTAGAAGAAAACTTATTTCAAACGGAATAGCACATACTAAATTTTACGGTGATGTTGTAAACCGAGCCCGGAAACTTAGATACGATCCGGGTAAACTTATCAATCCTTTTAATAAACTTATTCTAAAAGGTTACCTATTCAACACTGTATTTAAATCTTTGAATATTGTTTTTATTGGTATATATATTGATTTTGTTATCAGTAAATTTAAACCATACTAAATAGTACACATATGTACTTTTATGGTAGTACAATCTGTCGATACTATAGTTTGGCATTGCACATGGTCATGTTTTTCTCTGACTGTTAATGACGTCTTTATCCTTAATCCATTGGATATAAGATGTGTACCGATTGATATTTTAGTTTTAGATACATGATTTTTTTCTGTAGTTTTTTTTGGCTTTAAACTAGCTGTCAGTAACTGCGAGTACTCTCAGATCTGTGCTTAGTGTGTTTTTGATTTTGGAATATATAAGTACCCGTCCACGTCCACTCTGTGTTTTTGTTAGATGTATTTCTATTTGTATCCATCCGATGAGTAAAGCCTTTTTTAACTGATTTTTTTATCAAAATAAGGAGATGTGGTATTATTGCCAATGAAACAACAATCCACCAAAGCTCGAATAAAGTGAATGTAAGCATTTACAAACAACCGTACGGCCTTAAACATTGAGAAAAATCAATACCGTATGGTCGGCTATAAAAGGCCCCGACCTGAAAAATATGAACTAATTTAATTGAGAAAACTAAAGGCCTAATTTATAACAAAACAATTTACGAAAAACAAATATGACAGACATGTTTGTTCTTATGTTGCAATGGTACACTAAATTCCTAGGTGAAGGGGAGGGTTGAGCGCTAACAAACATCTCCTTATTTTTATATAGAGCAAACTTCTTTTGATTTTATTCAAGAAAGTTGACAAATATTAGTTAAAAGACACAACTATGCACACGATGATGTAGAAATGAGATAATATGATATAGAAACGACATTACATGATGTAGAAACGACATTACATGATGTGCAAAAGACAATACACGATGTGAAAACGACATGACATGATATGCAAACGACAATATATGATTTCAATTGTCATTATATGAATTGCACTAGACATTATATGTCGCGAAGCTATCCTTAAAGTATGCGTACGTTTCATTATATGAAGTGTATGCTTTTACCGTTATATGATGTGATTTTTTTCTTCATTTTACGTGATTTTGTCTATATACGATGTGATAACGGCACCTGACATTATGTGTAACAATTTGATATAAAATGGTTATAAATAAGATGGTTGATGGACATTTTTAAATTTTATCACTTAATCAATTCCTGTTTATATATACATGTATATGTCCATTTTAAGGGCAAATTACTGCGGCGGTTGTAATCGGCTATGGTATACAAATGATGGTAGTGATGTAACAAAAAAATGTGGTATGTATTTGATCATGTTGATGCAATTGTAAATATTGATATTTTAGAACTTAAAAAAAAAGGTAGTTTGGACTACGCATAGTATGTCGTCAGGTAATATCAATGTCCATGTAATTAAATATATAGGAAACAGAAAAATAAATGTACAATGATTTCTACTTACCATGGATTATCTCCCATGTCTAATTATCATATCGAATGCTATGTGTTAATAATCATTCTACAAAATTTGATATTATTTCATGATTTGTATCATCCATTGTCATAAGACATTTCCGAAATGGAACAACATAATTATCTTATTCCTACAATCGTTTGAATTCTTTTCCTTTAGACAAAATTCTTTCAAAATAGATTAGTACTTGTATTGAAGGAACATAAAATCGGCGAAAAACGTTCTTAAATTTGTCAAAAAATCATCAAATCTCTAATTTCAAATCCATAGATTGTTCTTCAAAAATGATGTATTTTTAATACATAAAATTCCGTTATGATAAATAATTCAGAAAAAAAAGATATTTTTTTTTTCGAAATTCACAAGCCAAAGTTGTATGCAAGATTTTACCAAAATCTGTGACTTATCCCATTTACTGTAACTTAGTGTAAACAATATATTATTTGGAAAATATTATTATAAACATTACAATGCGACAGTTTTATTAGGATTCGAAAACAAGTGAATTTTCACTTTTACAAATTCCTTATCTTACTGTAACTTCCATATCGTTGGTGAAGGTACACAACAAAATATCGTTTATATACAATGAAATTACATCCATAAATAATTTAATTTTGGATGTAACACTTCTTCTGATTGGCTGAAAGTTTTGGGTCTATCAGCTCATAGAAAATAATTTTGTCATGTGACTGTGACGTCATCAACGTTTTTCATGATTTCCTCCTTGAAAATGGAATTTAGAATTAAGTTATAAGAACTGACTCTTATATGTTTTCTGTCTATTCAAAATAACCTCAAAATGCGGGTTATTCAGTGTGCACCACATTTTTAAAGTTATTTCTTCATAGACAGAAAAAAATTTACAGTCATTCTTTAATTACACAGTGTTATCATTTAATTACTTAAAGATCCTGCATTATGAATTAGATTGTTGTTTAAAGTATAAATGACTTTTTTGTAGAATGTAAGTGTTCACCGTTTCCATGCCCAGGAGCAACGGATTGTGCACCAGGGCAAAGTATCAAACAATGTAAAACAAATCCGTGCGATGTATCATCGTGCCAAAGTCATCCAAATGCAAAATGCTGGTATGAATATTAAGAAACAATTGATCATTATTTTAATACTTTCAAACGTTTGATATTTATTTAATAATAATAACCTTACAGGTATGTTTCATAAGAATCCGTCCTTTCTATTGGCTGACAACAATCGAAAAGGCATTTCAAAATAAGATTTTATTTCCCAATTCAATGCAACATTCATGGCAGCCCGAGCTTCCCGTTAAAACGTTAAAACAATTCATAGGCGGAAAAAACAAAAAAATTGATATGATTCGTAATTGTATGGTTGTAGCAAAGAAATGTAGTTACACAAATTGAATGATTCTTTTGTAATCTTATAGGGCTGTAAAAGCGTTGATCGTGTGCACAGTTTTAGTATAAAGCGCTTCCGCGCTCCATACATAAAAAATAAATGTACTTCGGTCAACGTTTTAACACTCAATAGAATTACAAAAAGAAGAAATAAATTCTTTAAAATATAAATAATTCAAAATAGAATATTAAATAGACAATGAACTGTTGTCTTCTTATACAAGAATTTCAATTAGTGTCACGAAATAAGGTTCAATATTTGTGCATCCAGGTTGAAAAATGCATGTACATTACTCTATAAAATTCATATTTTTTTTACTCTAACAAATCAATCTATCTGAATTTACTTTCAGTCCATCATACTGTGGCGGATGTAAAGCTCTGTGGTTTGAGAACGGGAAACCGGTACAGTGTAATCGAAAGGGTTGATATCAGTTCTTAAAAACAGTGCACTTTTTTAAATATAAAGGATTAAAGATTAAATATGAAGGATTAAAGATTAAAACATTCTATCATTCTTCTTTTTTTATGCAAGATTTTTATCAGCGTAGCCTTTATTTTTTTTTCTGTCAATATCGATATCCTTGAAAGTCTGATTGTTATTGTGTTTTAGACAAAGACAAGATGTAATACAGAGTGATGAAGGTAAAGCTTATTAATGAATTTATATTCTAAAGGTCCTTTTTGATTTGATAAGCTTTTCAATGCTTGTGTTAATTTTTAGATTTCCAAATTGTTTCGCCTCAGGCATCACCAAAGAGACAATAATTGTCCGAATGCGCATCTTGTGTAGTTACATGTGAGCCGTTTATTACATTTAACTGTGTAGTTGTGTATTTCATTAGGTTGTCTATTGTTGTCATACTTCATGCATCTGATGACAAATATGTAACATGTTTAACCCCGCCGCATTTTTGCGCCTGTCCCAAGTCAGGAGCCTCTAGCCTTTGTTTTTCTGGTATTATTTTTAATTTTAGTTTCTTGTGTACAATTTGGAGTTTAGTATGGCGTTCTTTATCACTGAACTAGTATATATATTTGTTTAGGGGCCAGCTGAAGGACGCCTCCGGGTGCGGGGATTTCTCGCTGCATTGAAGACCTGTTGGTGACCTTTTGCTGTTGTCTGTTCTATGGTCGGGTTGTTGTCTCTTTGACACATTCCCCATTTCCATTCTCAATTTTACCTACTTTATATGTAGACGTTTTTTTTTTACATATTTTTCATATTGACACTGCTAAAGCATGCATTATAAGCTGTGATGCTGATTTCAGTGATCATGTTCTACCAGAAACAGAAGATATTTTAAAAAGTCAAATACTTGACATATATTTAAGAACATGGATATGTTTTTCTCACATACTCAATATGGGAGCATCAACCTCGCATTGCTCGTTTGATTGACCTCATTATATCATGATATAAACGTTTGCCAATGATAAATGATTGTTAATTCATTAACGATGCTACATTTATACGGATTACTATTATCATTATTATTATCACTATTTTTATTATTTTCTTTTATTTCAATACGTTTCTTATTCCAAGTTTGAAATCATTCCGTTTTTTTGTTGGGTTTGTGCTGTTCAGTGTTTAGTTTTCTATGTTGTGTTTGTAGATTGTTGTTTGTCTTTTCATCGTTTTTCGTTTCGTGCTATATGGTTTACATTGTCAATGTGTCGTCGGCTTAAGAGTTGAAATATCTTTTTGGCATCATCCGCATCTCTTTGGAATCACATAAACAAAGCCCAAAAAATTTGAAACACTGTAAAATCAACAGAATGAAACAACTTACCAATAAGCACGAGATATATGTTGATGAAGTCTATTTTCTTATAGATATTTTCACTCATTAGCAAGACACTTTCCCGGAATAACGGATAAAATGCTACGGCACTATTTACTATCCACAATTCAGTCCTCTTTCCATCGATTGTGAGATCTTTGAACGGGATTTATAACCGATGTTCAACTATCCATTATCAACGCGACATTTACCATTAATGGATCAGGATCATGTATGGCACTATGTATATGAATGATCTCCTGTTCGAATAAGCTCTGTGTATCTATAACTTGGGAAGTCGTAAAGACATAGACACTATCACTTATCTTCTTTAAGCGGTACTTTGAACAGAGTCGAAAGTTAGCGTTGAAGATAATCTTCACCTTTGCCTTGTCTGTTCAGTGTGGAAATGATTAGCAAAGCCGAAACCAAAGCAATTTAAGAAAAGCTATGGACATTAAGCCGCAAATTGTGTAGTAGTAACATGTTTCGGATTTATTTTGATCCTTTCAAAATAACCTTTGTTTTGCTTATCCCACTAATTTTACTGCACCAGTTGCGCAACTCGACAGTCATTGTTTTATCAATGATGCTAGAGGCTAAACTATTCAAAAAAATTTTAATTTCAAGAAACGTTGACGTGCTGATTTATTGAAAAAAGAACAAATGTAATGCCACACCCGGAGAAAGATTCAGAGCTATGCACGATAGAGAAACATTCCTTATTGAAAATATGTCCAACAAATAATTAAAACAACACATTATTTCAATGTCATGCATTCGACGCGCTTTTCTGAATTTACCTTCACAAGGAACGCTGACAGCTGAATATTGGAAAACCAAGGATGCATTAGAACCGAAAAAGTTGAAGAGCTATATGACCAAAAAGGATATAAAAATAGCCAAATTCATCAAAGGTCAAATGATGAGGTAGTTGAAACCTTAGTTTCTTTTATAATTTCTAAATTCATGAACGGGAAATTTTTGAGAGGTTTGTTGATATATGCAAAACTGTCGATATATTTATCAAACATGTGATTATTATTCTTTTGCGTTGCATTTCGTAACTTTTTAAGTTTCTGTAATTTCCTTTTTTGGTCATAGTGATGTCTGTTTTATATCCGATTATTCTAATTCCTATTCGATAACAGTTACTTTATGTTCCGGTCGGGTAAATTTGACAATTTGAAAATAAGATAGTGTTGATTCACTTATTTTTGTGTACACCAATTTTCATGGATTGAGAGAAAATCCTATTTTCGGGGATATTTGATTTCGTGGTTTTACCAATGTCTCCATTAAACCAAGAGAAAATTTGTACTTGTTGGACATTTGAATTCGTGGTTAAACTTTACCCACGAAATCTACAAAAATTAGTATTTAGCGAATAATAATGAATCCACAGTATGTGATGACTGTTTACTACATTAACAATACAAATGTTAACTATAAAAGACAAGCGAAAGATACCTAATGGACATTTAAACTTATTTATAGAAAAACAATGATATTTTAATAGACAAAAAGGGAAAACGATCAAAGTACAAACAAAACAAAAACAGTACAAAGAAACTCGACATAAAAGTACAAAAACCGAGCAACATGGACCGCGCAATAATGTTGTTATCTCGTGTGTTCAATAAAGATCCGTCTTAATTCCATTTAATTGATAAATTCAACAACACTTACCGTTATCTTGATGATATTGTTTCGTTCAATAATCAAGAATTTTCTAACTATACTGCTGAAATGTACCCAAAGGAACTTGCTTTAAATAAATCTAATATCAAGAGCAATAACTGTCCTTTCCTAGAGTTAGATATTTCAGTATTACACTAGAAACTCTACACAAAAATTTACGACAAAAAGAATGATTTTTCATTCCCTATTGTTAATTTTGCCTTTTTGGACGGTGGTATTCCTCTGGAACCGTCTTACAGTGTTTATATATCCCAACTCGTTCGCTATGCTTGGTTTGTAGTGACGTTTTGGATTTTAATGAGCGTAATCTGTGTATTACTAGTAAATTATGAAGTTAGGGATTTCGTTACAACAAATTACTTAAAACCTTTACTAAAGTCTTTCATAGATACAAAGATTTGCTCTGCAAGTTTGGCTGTACCTGTAGAAAACGTATTTTAAACGGAATAGCACATCCTAAATTTTACGGTGATGTTGTAAACCAAGCCCGGAAATTTAGATACGATCCGGGTTAACTTATCAATCCTTTACATCAAATTATTCTAAAAGGTTACCTATTCAACACTGTATTTAAATCTTTGAATATTGTTTTATTGGTGTAAATATTGATTTTGTAAATTAAAACCATACAAAATGTTACACATATGTACTTTCGCGGTACTACAATCTGTCGATACTTATAGTTTGACATTGCACAAGGTAATGTTTTCTTCTTACAGTTAATGACGTCTTTACACTAAATCCATTGCATGATGTTGAATGTGTACTGATTGATACTTTAGTCTTAGATTCATGATTTTTTTCATTAGTTGTTATTGGCTTTGAACTAGCTGTCAGTAACTGCGAGTACTATCAGATCTGTACTTAGTGTCTTTTTTTTTTTTTTTGGGGGGGGGGGGGGGGGGGGGATGTATTAGTACCCATCTACGTCCACTTTGAACTAGCTGTTAGTAACTGCGAGTTCTATCAGATCTGTACGTAGTATCTTTTTTTTCGGGATGTACAAGTATCCATCCACGTCCATTTTGTGTTTTTGTTGAATGTATTTCTAAGTGTATCCATCGGATGCGTTAAGCCTTTTTTTAACTGATTTCTAAAGTTTGTTCTTATGTTGTACTGTTACACCACTGACCCAGGTAGGGGAGGAGGAGCGCTCACAAACATGTTTAACTCCGTCACATTCTTCATATGCCTGTCCCAAGTCAGGAGCCTGTAGTTCAATGGTTGTCGTTGGTTCATGTCTTTCATGTTTGTTTTTCCTGAACTGTTTTGTTATAGATTAGGCCGTTGGTTTTCTTAATTGATTTGTTTCATATTTTTATATGTCGGAGCCTTTTATAGCCGACCATACGGTATGGGTTTTTCTCATTGTTGAAGGCCGTACGGTTGCCTATAATTGCTTACATCCACTTGATTTGAACTTTGGTGGATAGTTGTCTCATAGGAAATCATACCACATCTCTTATTTCTATAATGAAAAGTTGTCTTTTTATTAACTTACATCCAGTCTCATCTTGTATGAAATTTTACATGACTTTAATCGTTTTATATTTGAAATTTTCTATAGATGACTTTCAGCGTTATATATTTGGGATTTCCAATACAAGACTTTGAGTGTTATATATTTGAAAGTTCTGCACATCACTTAAAGCCTCATACTTTTGTGATTTCCTATACATAACTAAAAGATTTGTAGATATGAGATTTCATTTATTTGAGATTTCATAAACATAACTTCAAGCGTTATATATTTGACGACCATTACGGGTAAAGGGATTCAAATCTCTGTTTTTAAACAATTGTTAACCTCATAACTACTTGGATATGGCTATCAATTGGCTGGCTCAAATCAGGTAAACGTAATAGTGCTGAGCCATACCGAAATGACAGAATTCGAAAGATGTTTTCAAAGTAGCCACATCAATGTGTCATCGCTAAGAGTTTATGTTCTTTCGCAAAAATCTAAAAACCCGAACCAGTTGAGAATCTATATAGCCAAAATGGACCTAAAAATAATAGCCAGATACAGCTAATTTTAACTTTACCTGCCCAAGCAAAGTTAGCTAGCCAACTCCGCAGCACTCCTGAACTTACATGGAATATCATTGATACGATTTTCCCCGTTAAATAACTTGTTAATTCTAAGTCGATACGCGCATTTGGAGTAATTCATCATATCTTTGGTGAGTTTTTCTGTATGTGGTAATAGTTCATAAACTCTCCCAAAAACTCTCCATGGACACGCGTTATGTAGAATAAATCCTTAAGACGTTGAACACTTGTGTCTGATTTGATAATGTTTATGTTATTTTCCAAAACTAAATGGTCTAAAAAACGGCATTTTAATGTTGGATTATATTTATACCAGGAAAAGCTTCAGAGAAAGAGTATGACCTTGTAATATAACTACGCGATATGTCTAAAACTGATGAATAATTGTTTGATTTAATATGTTTATTTAAAAAAAAACCTACGTTAAATAAACAAGGTCATTTATAGGTATGATCCTGAATGTACCAGGATAATTTTCAACGAACACTATGCCTTTGAAATCAAACTACGCCGACTTAATTAAAACTGAATGAATAATTGTTTTCCTATTGGAATACAATATATCACAACATGTTATTTACATTAAATATGAGTTATCGGTCACGTACATACAGATCACCTATATTTAGTATACAAACCTCCAAAAACATGTACGCTTTATCATAATATTATAAAATATTGAAAATGTTGCGTCTTACAATTGCCTTGTTGGTTATCTCGCTACTTCATAGTGCAGAAGGTAAGTCATGTTGAAATAAGAATATGTAGTATGTTTGCCAATGAAACAACTCGTTTGAACGTTAATAAGGTAAGATCACAACAATCTGATGAGAAATACAGAGCCTGTATTCAAGTTTTTTGGTCATATGCGACTTTTACGCATTCTTCACCATTTAAACGTTTTGAAATCTTTTCGATATTACGTTTTCTATACAAAAAATGCACGAATCTGTTTCTCAACAGAAAACTGGTGGACATCTTTAATGAATAAAAATGATGGAAATATCCCTTTTATGAATGATATTTACGTAATGCTTAAAGAAATCTTCATTTCCATTGGTAAATTATTTCAGGTTGCAGAGTATGTCAGGAAGGTTCATTTTCGGTGTACAAAAATCCCGTGTCAAGGACACTAGTGTGAGCGAGCTGTATGCAGTTAACTTTTTTCCCCTGGTATATTGTATTTTCAGTAACAAATTAAAAGTGGACTTGGTCTTTCGGATAGAAAGCTGAAATTCTATGTTACTTGAAAACACAAATCAAATAAAAAAATGTATTGTGTTGTTCTAATGTTTATTGGAATTTGTAACTATCATGTACATATAAAAATGATGATTGGATAAAATTTTTTTTTTTTTGCATATAGCTAATGACGGTCATTTTTTCGAAGCAATACTAATTTTGGTTTTTGCTTTGCTATTTAGTACATTTTCTTCCGTACATTGATCAAGTTTGTATCGTACTGTACTGTGAATGATGTTATTGAAGTAAAACATTGAATTTAACAGCGATCGATATTAAAGAATGGGGCGGAAGGAATTCATTCACTTCCAGTCTGCTTTTTATAACTTAGGGCAATCTTTGAAACGAAGAAATATTTTATTTTTCTAATTTGTATTTTAGTATTTGTGGTTTTTTTTCCAACTTTTCCTGCATTTATTTTAATCCATGGTTCTTATGTATCTTTTGATACTCTTTGGATCGGCCAACGGGTAGGGCTGAGATGCAGAACAACATGTACCCTACCACGTACTAGTATGCACGCATCTGTTCCAAATCTGTAACTTTATCGTTTGCTATCATTACTTGTTTTGTATTGGATTTTGGTGTTATTGACAGTTTTAATAGCTTCAACTTAGACAACTCTTTAGTATCGGAACGAATACACTTGTCGGTTATTGAAGACTGTATGTTGCATTTTATATGGCCTTAAGTCATTGTTTCCTTGTGTTGTTATCTCATTTTCATATGTCCAACACCTTTCTTCATTCTTACAAATGAAAACATAGTGTAGAAATTCACCAAATTTAACAGGCTTATAAGTTTATTCCTCGGACGCGAGTTTCGTCTACATAAGACTCGTCAGTGGCGCTAAAATAAATAAAGTTGGAATAAATAAGGTACGCCATTGAGGAGCTTTGAAAATAAAAAAAAAAAACCCTGAAGGTTGTTACAAAAACAGCTAAGAGCGTATTTGCATTAGGATAGAAAATGCAAAGTAATTAGATACTATTTTATATCTTTCAGTTAAAAGTGTTAAAAGGTTTGGCTAGCCACAAAACCATTTTTTCTTACAATGTCCTTAAAATGTCCTGTACCAAGTCAGGAAAATGGCCATTGTTATATTATAGTTCGTTTCTGTGTGTGTTGCATTTTAGTGTTGAGTTTCTGTAGTGTCATTGTTCTCCTCCTATATTTGATGTGTTTCCCTCAGTTTTAGTTTGTAACCCGGATTTGTTTTTTTCTCGATCGATTTATGAATTTCGAATAGCGATATACTACTTTAGCCTTTATTTAAAATGCATGACCATTTCAGGCTTATATGTATATGGTTAGTTTTCTTATCAAAGGAACAACTATTGTAGAGGTGCATGTAGTCGTCTATGGTATGAAGACAGAGGTGGCTCCTTAATGGACTTAACAGAACGATGTGGTAAGATGTAAAAAAAATATATAAATAGAAATACCGATCTCCAAGGTAAATCCAAAATAGGAGAAGTTCATAAAACTTGCCAAAATCGAATGCTTGACTATATCAACAGAAGGAACGAAAAAAAAAACTTTCATATTCTTGACTTGGTGCACGATTTTCCCGAAGAAAAATCAAAATGAAACTCATGCACATACAGTCAAAGTCAAACTTTGATATGTAATGATTGCAAATGAGACAACTATCCACCAGTGTCCAATGACGGTGATGTAAAATATTATAGGTCACCGTACGCCCTTTTACAGTGAGTAAAGTCATCTTTAAAAAGAACTAATATTAGCAAATGTGAAACAATTCAAACGAAAAAAACCAATGACCTGATACGTAACAAAACAACTAAAGAAAAACAAAAAGATATGACAGATATGTTCTAACAACAACCACGGAATACAGACAACTGACTTGGGAAATACACTGCATGAGGAATTTTGTGTTGTATATAAATGCAAAAGTGTCTTTGTTAAAAAGTTTTGATAATCAAACATTAGAAAAATACTGTAAATTCAGAAATTATTTTTGAAAATAAACTTTTTATTAATACAAATAATGCGACTGGGTGATTATTGCATTAATGAAAACTCACATTCTGACATATGATACAAATACATGATATATCTGTATTTAGATTTTTCTAAAATCGCAATACTTAGTCACGCATTTTTGTTTATTCTTCAAAAATCGAAAAAATAAACTCACGCAATAATTTCTAAATTTACAGTATTCAATTCATTTAGCCTAATTTAAACCTACATATTTAATCAGATATATCATAACTTGTGGATAAACTATTATCATTTTAATATGAATGTATTTTAATAATAAATTAAAAAGCAAATTGCTAATGTCTTTCCAGTAGAATTCTGATATCCAGGCAGCAGTGTTTGTCTACCAGGAGTATTTCCAGCGCCATGTATACGAAATCCATGTGATACAAATAGCTGTAAAGGCCACCCCAACGCTAAATGTTGGTAAGTGAAAAACCTGATGATTGAACTTAAGCGTTCAAAACGCGTACAATACCCAAAATCACACTGATTTGTCTCTTATTTTAAAAAAAATAGAATAGATTTATGGTCTCAAACATGTAAACTTTCATTTAAATAAGAATATTACACAAGCGACAATTGAACATTTTAATCACGACTGACGGATTGACGAGATAAATCGTTTTATAAATAGATTATCTTCTGGTTACATTATTATGCATTAACCAAGATATAGTACGCATCAGATTTTCATCGGTAAATATGTAGCAGACAAAAGGTTCTAACATTAAACACTCACAATTTGTAAGTATATTGGTGAACATGCCACAAATGTTAAGGATGATGCTAATAGAGAATAGTTTTTTTTCATTTTCAACGTTTAACTTATCAGACTAGTTTTTCATTTCTGTGAATACTACAATTACTGAAACGATAAAACAAGAAATATAAGTCTGTAGAATATATTTAGCTTTGCATTTCATTTTGTTTATCAATTTGGCTTAAAGGACCAGTAGAAAATACATGCTCTAATATGTTTTTTAATTAAATATGAACAAAAAAGGGAGGCCAAAGATACAAAAGAGACATGCAAATCACGAAGTCGAAAATAAATTGACAACGCAATGGCAAATAACAAATAACAAAAAAAAGACCAACAACAGCATACAAACACAAAATACAAAACTAAAGACTGAGCAATAGAAACCCCACCAAAAACCGGGGTGATCTCGTGTGCTCCATAAAGGTAAGCAGATCTATCTCCACATGTGACATTAAGATAACAAGTATGTAGTTGTCTTTTTCAGTCCGTTATATTGTGGAGGATGCTATGCCTTATGGTATGTGAACAGTATGAAAGTCACTTGCGAAAAATAAAGAAGAGAGTGTATTGTCTTTTAATATAATTTAGTTAGATTTGACAGCATATACAGATTTGTTTTTTATTTCAAAAAGTCTTAGGCTGACGACGCTGATAGATGTGTGCTCAATCGCAATATATAATGCTTAGCTGAATGGGATTAACTTGGTAAAAACTCCGGGAAAAAAATCGAAAAACTGCTTTAACGTACCCGCGTATCATTTTAATATAAATGTATTTTAATAATAATAAAAAGCAAATCACTAATGTCTTTTCTATAGAATTCCGATGTCCAGGCAGCAGTGATTGTTTACCAGGAGTATTTCCAGCGCCATGTAGAAGAAATCTATGTGATCAAAATAACTGTAAAGGCCACCCCAAAGCTAAATGATGGTAAGTAAAAAATCTTTTCTGTCATAATGATTGAACTTTTGCGTTCAAAACGCATACAAATACCCCAAAACTCACTGATTTGTCTCTTAATTTCTAAAAATAGAATATTTGTATGGTTTCAAACAAGTAAACTCTCATTCAAATAAGACATGTTTGTAAGCATATTGCATAAGCGACAATTGTACATTGTAATCACAATTGACAGATTGACGAAATAAATCTTCTACACTTCCTAATGTCGATCTATAAATAGATTATCATACGGTTACATTTATTAATTCATTATGTAATAGAAAGTACACATCAGATGTTCATCGGTTGATATGTAGCAGAAAAAATCTAACATTGAACACGTATATTGGTGAATATGGCACAAATGTTAAGGAGGCTAGTAGAGAATAAATCAAAGTTTTTCATTTGCAACATTTAACTTATCAGACTAGTTTTTCATTTCTGTGAATACTACAATTACTGAAACGACAAAACAAGAAATGTAAGCCTGTAGAATATATTTAGTTTTGCATTTAATGTTTTTGTTATCAATTTGACTTTAAGGAACAGTGGAAAAGACATACTCTAAAATGTTTTTTTATTAAATATGAACAAAAAAGGGAGGCAAAAGATACAAAAGAGACATTCAAATCACGAAGTCGAAAATAAACTGACAACGCAATGGCAAATAACAAAAGACAAACAACAGCACACAAACACAACACTCAAAACTAAAAACTGAACAACAGGAACCCCATCAAAAACCGGGGTGATCTTGTGTGCTCCATAAAGATAAGCAGATCAATCTCCACATGTGACATTAAGATAACAAGTATCTAATTGTCTTTTTCAGTCCGATATATTGTGGAGGATGCCATGCCTTCTGGTATGCGAACGGTGTGAAAGTCACTTGCGAACAAAAAAGAAGAGAGTGTATTTTCTTTTAATAAAATTCAGTTAGATTTGACAGCATATACAGATTTGTTTCTTATTTCAAAAAGCTGGGGACGCTGATAGATGACGGCTCGTAATGCTTAACTGAATGGGCTTAATGTATGTTGGAGTGATTTTATTAGTTTTAAGTTTTCCTATTTGGATGATGATACTTCATATGACGAAAAACAGTATTTTCACCAACGAACAAGTGAAATAGAGACTTGCAAACACATTATATCGTTCACAGAAATAACCGTTTACTTTTTCGTCTCTCCAAAGATAACATATTACTTGCATTTTTTATAATAATTACATAAATATCAGACAAATATTTTTTCACCGATTAAGCATTATTACAAACAAGTAAAAATAAATTTAAGGCGAAGTGTACGTAATTAACTTATCGACAGATTTTTTTTTTTAATTTCACATATTAATACTGCTTTTAAACATACACAAGAAAATAAAAGAAAGGGGCTTACCGTTTTCGTTTTTGAGATACGGGCTGTTGAAATTAACATGATATGTCAAAAATACATAAACTATATAGGGAAAACCATGAAATTTGGCACAAAATTTTACTGAGCAAGATATTCTATTTTATTTGTGTTAAGTTTTTTTTCTTCAAAAATTGAAATATGATTCAAAACTGAACGACTAATCGATTGATGTAAAGAAAGTACTTAGGAACCGTGCTAGTTATAAGCTATATCCTGTGAAAGTTTAATCTTAAGGGGAAAATGAAAATATTCGTCGACGGTATTGATGTCTACCATGTCTACACTGCACAACTTCTACCCTATAAATTTATATATAAGTAACGCTAATACACCGTTGAAGAGCATGAGTGTGTATCAGCAGTTTAGCTATTTATTACTGATGCTAATTCAAAATCGTATTCTGTTCAATTGATTATAACATAAACTGTCTAAGTTTTTAATGGATAATTTTGCTGCCCAAAAAAATGCAAATCGGCATAAAAACGCACTGCAATTGATGAAAGAAATTTACTGTCGGCTTCCAATTGTCAATTTCAATCATCATTATACTTTCATCTTTACATAGTTGAAAAGTTGTCCGTACCTTTTTGTAATGGTTGATTTGTGTTGTTTTTTACGAATCAAATATTTATAGTTACTGACATGACTGATCGATTTTGATTTTGTGCCGTTGACAGAATAATGAACCTAAATATTTCTGTATCTTTTAATCCGCACCATTTCTGGTGCTATGAATTAGAAATATTACTCGCAATGTAGTCTACATATAAACTCATTTTGACTGGTGTACACACACATGACACATGCATGCGACATAACTCTTAGGCAGCAATTTTATTTCACCAAATTTCCTCTCGATTGTTTGCTCTTTTCTTTAGTTACACGATAAAGCACGATATAATGTTTGTAGGATAAACGGTGTTGCAGTAACAAACGAAAATATATGTTGAACAATTATTTGTTCCATATGCACGGCTGAAAAACTGCGTATTATTTTAAATTTGTTTAAGACTGTAATAAGCTCAAATGTTTATTTCGCAAATAAAACGTTAACAAATTAGAACCGATTGGACTTCTATAGTTAATCTTCCCGTGTCACATATTTTATGCATATTCAAAAGGAAAACATAGACCTAATGCAATACTTTAAGATCAACCTACTTAGTGTAAATGAAAGGAAATGGTTTATAATAGTGTAATGCTTTACGAGTTAACCTAGTGTAGTGCTATATGAATTGTGCTTATAATGAAAATGGATGGATTTAATATAATGGCTTGTTGTATTTTGACAGGCGATAGCAAAATAAGCAGTATTAGTGTAAATAAATTGAAGGAAATCGGTTTTTAAATTAAAAAAAGAAAGTCTTTAAATATCTATAAAAATGAACTCGAGTCACCTCTCATCATCTTTACATCAAATATCAACTGAACTACTCTACATTTACCGTGACGGGGTTAAAATTGCAGTAAACAAGTGTCAGATTTTTTTCTTGAAACTCATTATCTTTAAAAATAATTGATTTGCGACTTTCTTTCACTACTACTAAATGATACACAACAGCACAATAAAAAAAAAAAATTTCGGTCGTGTTCGTGTTTAATTTTAATTGTCTATGTAGTTGTTTTTGGACGGACTCTGATGGTTCTTTTATTGTCGTCTTTGTTCTTCGACTTGTAAAAGTTGCCCTATTCTTCGATTACTACCTTTGTATCCTCTTAATTTTTCCATTTAAACATATGAAATATATGAGCTTCGTCGAATAGAAAACGACCTTATGCAAGTGCACGTATACATGTACATGTATAAGACTTTGATTGATTTTGGAACATTCAAATACAAAATAAAAAAATGAATTTTGGTCTGTTTTGTAGATTTTCTTATAACAGCCCAATTTTCAAAAAGTTACAAACTTTCTATAGAGATTTTTTTCAACCAAAATAGGTTAACAGGTGTATTGATATTCATTTGCATAAGGTCGGTTTCTATCCGACGCAGCTCATATGCTGAAACTTTCAATTGCATTCATATACCTAATATTCAGCTTTGTGTCGATATGAAAACAAACAGGCAAATATCCTTCTAAATCAATACACACACTCACATATTATCAGGTCATGCGTCACCTACAATTTTTTGCTAGCACTCTATGTATTACATATAAAACTACAGTTTTTCAAAAGTAAAATGCAGGGTCATTACTGGTTGGTATCAATAAAAGCAGAATTGTCACAGGTTTGTTTGTTTAGTTGGTTATATTTTTGTTGTGAGTCTGAAACGGTTATAGAGGTTAAGCTAACAAGATGATCCTCAGATTTCTGATTGGAGTCATTTTGATCATTTCTTTGAAAGTCATTTCTCGGTTGTGCGCTTATTTTTCCTTTCTTGGAGTAAGGGAGATACGTTGCGTTACCAACGACGCTGATAATTTATCCCGAATTATACTAGTGGTATGCCATTACGTATACTTCGCCTTGATTATAAACATGGAGAAACAATCAGAACTTAAACATAGATCTAGTAATTTTGATATCTTTATAATAAAATCTCTTTTATCTAAAATTTGACTAACAGGTCAGATTAAGCCTTCCGTCCCTGTTCTAAATCATGTTTAAAGCATTTTAAACCGTTCTTTCTTAGATAGGTTTAGTGACCATTTTACCCTTGAACTGATTCTGCCAGTTCTATAAAATTGTAAAAGTTTTTAAGAATGGTTTGAACTAATTTCTACTGTAGCTTGATCAACAAGGGTTTTTTTAGAGAATATATTATACGTGAAGCTTTTCATCCTTCTTAACTATTCATATGGAAACAACTAACAATTTGTTTAACCGTGTAATTCAATGGAATTACATAACACATGTATCAATAAAATTGCATTGGCCATTAACATATAGATATAATAGTATTTAACAATTCAAGACGTTTAGATAAAACATAAACCATTCATGCTTTGAAATGTCACTGGTTTTACATATATATTTGTTCTTTTCAATGGGCATAATAAAAGTAAAGCAGATAGAATTTCTAATCCGGTAATTCTGCAATTTCTATTTCTTATTCATATCGAGTAATTAGTTTTTTTCTGTGAGAAATGTGAATACATTATATTTTAAGCAATAATTATGGCATTAGCTTTGCTTTAAAACACAGCACATGTTGCCTGAAATCTTGTTGGAACAGTATACGGGAGTGGAGTGAGACGTGTTTTAAGATGTTGAAATATCTAATATTTTTTTCACTTTTGCTATTTATTGTTCTAACAGAAGGTATGTTTACCATGTTTATTATCAAAACTTTATTTTACATTTTGAAAAATGTTGTAAAACATTAATAACTGTCTACTGATTTCTGTGAAAATGTTATTCGATGACTGCAATATCGAAGTATAATATTCATTCGTTCAGTGCAAGTTAAATATGGCAAATCCAACTGACAGTATGTGATTAAATGGGGGTTTTGCAGGTGGAGGGGTCGAATCAAAAATGAAAATTATTCAGGTATAACATGCATGTAACATATACGTAGTACTACATATTCGATTGGAACGGTATTTATTTTAAAAAAAGAACGGATATTGTGTAAATAGCTATAATTGTGGATTTTCTGTGTGTTTCCCTTTTCTTTCATATTATACCTATCATATGTAAAAAAAAATCTATAAACCATTTCACTTTCAATTCTATAAATCTGTAAAGAAATTAGTTGTACAAATTTTTCATTGAAGACTGCTTTGCTTGCCAATAGCCGTTAACTCGTTTTTGGAATGTTATTTTATGACTCTAAATCTTATTATCCCCATAGTAACAAAGTTACGGAAATGACATTGTAACGGGACTGTCTGTCTGTCTGTAACGCGTCCGAAACACACTTGTGGACATTGTAGAGGTTGCGTCTCAAAAGATCTTCACGATACCTGTTGTACATGTTGGTCCCTTTCTTTTTTAGCCATGGCGTTGTCAGCTTATTTTCGACTTATGTGTTTGAATTTCCTTTTGGTATCTTTCGCCTCTCTTGAATATAATTGACTGTTATAAGTTGTCATCGTCCCGAACAAATAAGTCCATGTCCCTTTGTTTTTGATACATTTTCTCCGTTCCCGGGCACATTCATCACGGGAAACACGTCCAGTGTGTTGTAAGAAGCTTGCGTTGATCCCAGTTTAACGGAGTCAGTGTTTTCTCATATAACTTTGGTTTTCTATGAGAAAATTAGCCTTTATACTTATCCCCGATTTTTTTTTTTTAATTTTTTCTTTTGTTGATCTATGCTTCTCTTTTCTTCTCTTATCTTGTTTTACTATGCGGCCCAATGGTCTTTTCATATTTCACACTTGACTTGATATAAGTTAAACCCCCGCGGCATATGTTATGCCCCTTTTCCAACCCCGGAATATGTTGGTCAATGGTATATTCTTTTCTCGGTAGAATTTTTAGTTTACAATATTATGCTGCGGCATCGGATTTTATCTCTTTGTATTATCGGAGCTGTTCAGATCTCGCGGCTTGGTACTGATTTCCCGACAGTATTGGAGATCACGCGGTAACTCGAAATGTCTGTTTTATGTGTTGCATTGTGTGATTTTAAGCTTTATTCGTGCCGTGTTCATTGTCCGTGCCTGCGTTTTCTCATTATTGTCAAAGTCTGTTTTGTGCCATTTGAATTAAAAAATATAACCAAAATATGAAACAAGACATTCGCCTTATCTAAATGTTCTGTACAAATTGTCAATGAAAACACATTTAAGTTGAACATAGCATGAGTGAATTAAAAAATATACCCAAAATATGAAACAAGACATTCGCCTTATCTAATTGTTCTGTACAAATTGTCAATGAAAACACATTTAAGTTGAACATAGCATGAGTGAATTAAAAAATAAAGTTACTAAGTATACATAGTGAAGGCATTAGAGGCAAATAATAACGGACTTTGTATAGACATGTGCCGCCCTTGTCAATAGACATAAAATAATTGTCTGTTTACATATTTACGACTAATATTTTTTTCCATTTTGCTAGCTTAAAGTAGCTAAAGTCTCATCTTCTAAAAATATAGAATAGAATATTAAAGATTTTCCTTTTATTCATTCATGGGGGTCTGAATGGGGGTCCCTCAACTTTGTATTAATTTTTGTTTAGTCATTTTTCTCTATTCTTCTTTTATTTTGCCCATTATTCTCTATTCTGTTTTTTATTTTGCCCATTATTCTCTATTCTGTTTTATTTTGCCCCTTATTCTCTATTTTTTATTATAATTTAGCACCTTAGTATTCTCTATTCTATATTATGTTGGCCTATTTTTTTCTATTTTATTGCGCATGATTCTGTAGTATTTGTCCATTTATGTCTATTCTCTAAACCCCAACCAGACTCTTTATCAAACTCATTTAAAAAATAAAATTAAAAAATTTAAATCAGTAAATAGTTTATAACCAAAACAAGACAAAATATCATTGTGGTAAATACAAATAGACAAAATTTTTTTTCCCTTTCAATTCAGTTATTGACAACAATGATATACAACCATTATTACTTTTAAGACGACCACTCACATCTTATACCTGTCGTAGTCGTTGTCAACTGTAGGTGTAGACAATAGTTGAAAAGGTCTAATTAGAATAAGTTATACAAAGGAATCATAAGTTTTTATGGACCGTATCTTAATTGACGGACACAATAAACAACATAACCAAAAACACATGGAGATGATATCCCGTCCATGTAAAGGTTTCTACAGCAACAGACTAATTTCCAATCCAAATATCACAGGTTCTGAGATCAGTTCTAAATTTATGGTTGCGTTGGTGTTGCTAAGTCTTAAGTCTTTTTGTGTATTGTTTTCTGGACGTATTTATCTTTTCGTTGTCTTTCAATTTTTCCATTCCATTGTCAGTTCCCTTGGATTTAAGAAATTTTAAGGTTCTTTTTGTATCTTCTGACTGTACTCATAACCATGCGAATCTTACAACAACTCGGGTTGTACCCTAGTACTCCGGAATAGTTAACAGTGCCTTTTCTACTAGGGACACACGGTAATTGCTCATTGCAAGCGATAATTCATTGTCTTCGATTGCAAGTCATTAAAGTGATGACATGGAAGTAAAATTTGAATTATAATTATAGCGATATTATGAACGCTTTTACCGACATACAGTTAAAGGAATTGTCAAAGAAAGATAAAATTTCAGGCGTGTTAAAAAAGGAGGGACGAATGATACCAGAGGGACAGTCAAACTCACAGATCGAAAACAAATTGACAACGCCATGGCCAAAAACAAAATGACAAACAGACAAATAATAGTACAGATGGCACAACACAGAAAACCAAAGACCAAGCAACACGAAACCCACCAAAAACGGGGGGCGATCTCATGTGCTCCGGAAGGGTAAGCAGATCCTGCTCCACATGTGGCACCCGTCGTGTTGCTTATGTTATTACAAATCCGCTAAATAGTCTAATTCGGTAAGTCATATTCTTTCTCGCGTTTAGTCCATTGCCTGACATAATCCTCGACTGAATCCATCAGTATTTTGAAGTTGTATTTCCAATTGATGGATTAAGGATCACGATATTTGGACCTTTGGATAACAAATTTCGCAGGGAAGTGTTATTGACAATGTTGAGGTCTCCGGTAATAACGTGACTAGCCGGATTATATGTGAATTGGGAACTAGCACAGGTGCAATCAGGAGGTTTAGACTTGAAGTCGTCAATGTTGAGATCCTGCAAAACGTGTTTGTAATTGAAAATTTTAGTTGCAATTGGTTTGGTATAGGTATAAGAAATTATTGGTACAGACTGATCTTTAAAATAAGGTGGTATTTTCGACTGAACTAATTTATGATGAAGGATATTGCCTAAGTTGACGCCTTTAATACCTTTGTTGGCAAAGGAAAGTTTAAGAACAGATCTTTTCTCTTTTTCATCTTTTTCCAATGCGAACTGGTTTGAAAAGTCTGTGACTTGCAATATCCGAAATGATAGCTGTAAGTTTGTATGGTTTTGAATGAGGGTTTGTAACAGTGGTTTCCAAACATAAATTAAACAGAGAATGAAGTTTTGAAAGTTATAATGAATACAGTTTCGTGCGAATGTGATGAATGCCTAACGGCTTTTGTATAAATGACAGCAAGTCATTAATAGAGACATCATGCAAAGTAATTGATGTATATTGACGATGACCATGACTGCGTCTACGTCGAGGAGTAGAGTTGAAAATATTCATTACATTCACCGAGCTACAGAAAGGACTAGATAGAATACCTATACCATCAATTTTGTCATTGCAACTATATGGTGTCGCAGTTCCCAATTGTCGAATCAAGTAGTCCTCTTTTTGTCTACGGAGAGGCGTTGCAAGTTGAGGATTGTTTGTCTTGTGGTATATTTTTTCGATTATACGAACTGTCATAGAAACGATGGAATGATCAGGCTGATTAAAATGCTGGTACAGAATGTCGTTTGCATTGAGGTTGATATCTGATCTATGGCCGCACATACGTTTGTTTAGCCTTCCTTTCGTTTCACCGACGTAAACCAATCCACAAAGGTTACACTCTAATCCGTAGACGACATTTATAGATTTACAATTCAGATCATTGTAACTTCTAGTAAAGTAAGACTTTTTGGTTAAATTGCTAGTGAATTGAGCGTCTGTTATTAAAATTTCACAAGTTTTGCAGCCATTAGTTCCACATTTCGAAATGAGACAGTGTTGTTCAGAGTTATCAAAATCCAAAATGTCTTTAAGGAGAACTGAACAAGGCTGTGTATGTGTACTATTGCTATTGTCACTAGTATGATGATCTGAATGAGTCATGTTTGTGATATTTGTCATGTCTGGTGATGAGGGGACACCTGCCTTATCAAACGACACCGTGTCCATGGTGACGTCTGTTTCGGACCTTTTTATACTGGGCGACGTTCGAGCCAGTATCCTGTTAGATCTTCGTAAATTCATGCAATTTTGCTACTGGGCGGATGATGTCCTCGGGGAAAAAATGTCCACCAGCAGAGACATCGACCCACTGGTTATAAAAGAGGGACGAAAGATACCAGAGGGACAGTCAAACTCACAGATCAAAAACAAACTGACAACGCCATGGCCAAAAACAAAAAGACAAACAGACAAATAATAGTACAGATGGCACAACACAGAAAACCAAAGACCAAGCAACACGAACCCCACCAAAAACCGGGGGTGATCTCAGGTGCTCCGGAAGGGTAAGCAGATCCTGCTCTACATGTGGCACCCGTCGTGTTGCTTATGTTATTACAAATCCGGTAAATAGTCTAATTCGGTAGATCACATTCGTGAAAAGGGAGGGTATTGTAGTTATGACATGAGGAACATATCCGATATCATCTGTTAAACGGTTATTCCATAACGGTCAACCAACTCGTGATGGCGTCCGTAAAATTTACGAAGGGATGACTTCAACTTGACCATTTGGAACTCTTGGTTGAATAGCTTCCTTGTGAGCAGCAATCCTCTATCAAGGAAATCATGATAGGAAACACAAGCCCGGGAATATCGTATCAAATGGGAGATGTATACTCCGTATGCAGGCGCTGCTGGAATGTTGCTACATAGAAATGGAAAGTTCACAATTGGGAAGCTGAAATCATCTCTTTTGTCGTAAAGTTTTGTTTTCAACCGACCCTCATTGTCAATTTCTAGATGTAAGTCAAGATATGAGGCAGACTTAACTGTATCTGTAGTATCCTTTATCTCTAGTTCGATGGGATAGATTCGTTCAACATAGTCACCAAATTTTGTATTATTTAGTGAGAGAACATCATCTATAAAGCGAAACGTAGAGTTAAAGGATATTGCTAACTTCTTATCTTTCTTCCTAAGAAGTTCCTGTATGAAGTCAGCCTCATAATAATAAAGAAACAAGTCGGCAAGAAGAGGGGCACAATTAGTTCCCATTGGAATTCCGACAGTCTGTTGAAAAACACTTCCTCCAAACGTAACAAATATGTTGTCAATCAAGAAATCAAGCATCTTGACAATGTCAGTTTCAGAGAATTTTGTGTTTGAATCAGAGTGATTCTTTACAAAGTAGGATTTATCCCTCCCCAAAACAAGATACCTGTATCTACGTTCGCCATTCTTTTTAATGAAACAAAGTAATACAAACTCTTTCATTTTGTCTTTTAGTTTGGAATGGGGAATACTTGTGTAAAGTGTAGAAAAGTCGAATGTTTTAATACTATTGAAAGATGAGAGAGTCTTAGATTGTATGTACTCTAAAAGATATTTGGAATTTTTTAGTATCCACATCTGAATCACGCCACCTCTAGAATAGGCAGTTTCACAATAACTTTGGAGCCCGGCTTGGATTGCTGATAAAATAGATGTTAATAATTTAGAAAGAGGTTTCGTGGAGCACTTGGAAGACCGAGCAATATACCGTTGTTTGTAAGGACACTTATGTAGTTTAGATATGCAATACAGTGATGGAAGATCCAGTTCTTCATCTTTGGTTGAAATTCCAAAGGAACATAGAACAGACCTATGATTATCCAGGATTTCCTCTTTGGTAAGTATCGTGAGGGTATATGTTGAGTTTCCAAGTGAATTGTCAATACCTAATTCATTTATCAAGCAGTCTATGTAATGATATTTACACACAAAAACGATGTTGTTTGGGGCTTTATCTACGGGGACAACAACATATTTGTCATAGAGATAGGACAAGTGTTTTGCAACATTTGGGTCTTTAAAAATTGACGTAGCGTGGGTATTGATATGCCCATTTAGTTTCTTAATTCGGATTTGTATCAACGACCTCACAGCCTTAATCCATTCGGAAAGAGTATCTACGTCTTCTTTCTCGCGTTTAGCCCATTGCATGGCATAATCCTCGACTGAAACCATCAGTATTTTGAAGTTGTATTTCCAATTGATGGATTTAGGCTCACGATATTTCGGACCTTTGGATAACAAATTTCGCAGGGAAGTGTTATTGACAATATTGACAAACGTCTCCGGTAATAACGTGGCCAGCCGGATTATATGTGAATTGGGAACTAGCACAGGTGCAATCAGGAGATTTAGACTTGAAGTCGTCAATGTTGAGATCCTGTTTTATGTTTTTTGGTTGAATTCAATATGACCAACAAATATAAATTAAATGTAATTTCTGAAATTAGACAAAAAACTTTAAAAGACATCCATGAGCATGAACTAAATTTGTTTAATCTAAGATCAATAAATAAAACCTGCTTTACTATTTTGGAGTGTAATTTCAAATTTTGCAGCTTACGGTTGCAGTTTTGTAATTGACTGCTCCATAGGCTTACATGCAAAACAGCTGATCTTTGAAAATAATAAATAAAAAATGCTACATAGAAAAAAATTTTCATGCTCATATCATGTATGTACTAATGTGAAATTGTGATTTAATCGAAAAAAAAGTGGGTCATGCCACGAAGAATAAAAAGTTACGTAACCCTTAAGTCAAAACAATTTTTTTCTACTTTCTTTTTGCTGTTTTTACTAGGCCGCATCACTTCTAGTAAACATGATATCCTTCCACTTTCTTGGATTGATATCCCCAAAAAGATGCAAGATTTTTAAAAATCTATATATATGTTTCAATTCAGCATAAACTTTTAATCAAACAGAAAATATTGAGTCCAGAAAGTAATTCAGAAAAAAATTGACTATTTTATTTACCTTCATATTTTGACATGCACCGGAAACTGGAGTTGTAATACAAGACTGGTACCTTAAGCTGATTTACCAGAAAGCGTGTACATTTGATAAGCAAACCCAGATACTCGCAAAATAAAGTTGATTTAATATTTTGAGCGTGTGTATTCATAATTAACTACTTAATTATTCTTCTTTCATAGAAATATTTAACTTGACTTATTTCAAGGTTGCAAGACATGCCCTAATGGAATCAAGAAGGTTAAGTGCTTTGTAAATCCATGCCGAGGACAGAATTGCAAGGGTGCTAAATGCAGGTAATATTAATTATATTAACACAGATTCGAAACATAAGAGAAGAAATCCAATTGGATCAATTACTACAAACCGAAAGCGCTTTAGACTCGATTTATTAAGTGTATTTTCAATTCTATTTTTTTATAATAATAAAAAAAAGTATCTTTTACATGCACCTTAACGACAAGACGATATGCGTGCACTTGTATTAATCGTCTCTAGTTTTATGGTTTTTTTTGGTTAAATTCAATATGACCAACAAATATAAATTAAATGTAATTTCTGAAATTAGACAAAATAACTGAAAAAGATATCCATGAGCATGGACTAAATTTGTTTAATCTAAGATCAATAAATATTATAGTATAGTAGTTTGCTTTATTATATATAAATCAATTTACTTTAAAACTAAATGTACAAACAAATTAATTTATTACTATTATATTGATGTACATTTTTAATTTTCATTCACATAAAACTAGATGAGAATTGTTCTGTATGACGCCTTCATTTAAAATTATAAAACATATAGTCGAAAAAAGTGAGACAAATTACAAAATTTCCCGTTCGTGCATTTTAAGGTATGAATTTTAGGTGTCAGTCCACCAATTCACCCACTTCAAGTTAGAACATAAAAACGTAAAAGTAGCCCTTCCTTGACAAAAAATTGTGCTTTTGATGTCATTGTTTATTTCAACTAACAAATGAATTTGCAGAATGAAACTGTTGGTGAAAGAAAAATATAAAAATATTGACCATTTTTTAGCCAAAATTTACTTGTCTATGAGCCTGATAAGTTTGCTTTAAAAATTGAGGAATAATGCGCTCCACAGTATACTTATTTAAGGTTTCCATAAAATTAGGGGTTAGGTTTAGTAGTAGTTAGCTCCCAGACGGTAGCATTTCACTACAATACTTTAGACATTAGTTAAAAATTGGCATGTAGAAAGGTGATACATGTACAAGTAAGAATATGCCTGGCTTCTATGGAGGTGAAATATTTTGAAAGCTTTGAAAATTGCAAAATTTGGATGAATATATAATTGTTTTGAAATGGTGGTCTGACACCTTCAGGCGAAGCAGGATGTACGCCAATAAGACCTCTTTCTTACAATTGGCATGACAAGGGTTATGGTCGTTACTTATAATTTATGAAGGAATGATAATATACACCTAACGGAAGGGATTAAGGTTGATTTTCGTATGTTGAAGACATAATCGTTCGATCAGTTTAATTGAAAAAGAAATGATTTGCATGATGTGTGCTTGACATTATATAGCGTTCAACTATCCTAACATTATGTTTACATATCACTATACGATGTTCATGCTTTTACTATTATATAATATGACTGTTTTACTTATCTTATGAACTTTTGTATAATGTGATAACGACATTATGTGAGATGTACTAGACATTATTGGTAACAACTAAATATTAAAAGGTTCAGATATTTGGTGGACATTTTAAAATGTACATGTATATCCCTTAATCAGTATCTGTTAATACATACGTGTAAATGTTTATGTTCAAGGCAAAATTACTGCGGTGGTTGTAATAGGCTATGGTATACAAACGGTGGTAGTGATGTAACAAAAAAATGTGGTAAGTATTTGTTGTAATTGTAAATCGTGAGAAAACAAATTTTGAATACGCATAGTGAGTCGTCAGGAAAACCAATTTTAATGTAATATATATGGACAGGGAAAGGTAACTGTACAATAATTTCTACATATAGAAAAGGAAAGGATATGGGGTATCAAATGCAAAAGTGTCTGTGTTAAAAGTTCAGATAATAAAACAATAGAAAACATATTTAATTCATGGAAGCCGTAATCAAAACATAGAAGTTTATACAATCAAATATATCATAACTTAAGGATTAAATATTCTCATTATAATATAAATGGGTTTAAATAATAATTAATAATCAGTCGCTAATGTCTGTCCTGTAGAATTCCGATGTCCAGGTGGCAGTGATTGTTTACCAGGAGTATTTCCAGCGCCGTGTATAAGAGATCCATGTGATGAAAAAAGCTGTAAAGGCCATCCCAACGCTAAATGTTGGTAAGTGAAAAACTGTTTTTTTACATAATGATTTAACTTTTGTAGTAAACAAAAAACACCATGTAAAACTACCTCCAAAACACACTAATTTGTCTCACATTTTCTAAAAATAAAATAGATTTATATGGAATCAAAAATGTAAACTCTCATTCATGTAAGATTGCGACAACTGTACATTGTAATCACGACTGATGGATAGACAAGACAAATCTTCTACACTTCCTTATGTCGTTCTACAAATAGATTATCTTACGGTTACATTATTAAGTATTAACCAAAATATAGTACGTGGATTTTCGTGGTTTAATATGTGCCAGACAAAATAAATCTAACACTATATACTACGATTTGTATGTATATTAGTGAATATCGCACAAAAGTTTATCATGCTCATAGAGAATAAGTCTTCTATCAAAGTTTGTAATTTGTAACATTTAACTTATTTAACTTAACATACTAGTGTTTTCATTTTTTGTAATGCTTCAATGACTGAAACGGTAGAAATTTAAATCTGCTGAATATTGTGCTTATTTAGCCTAGCTTGCAATTCATGTTTTATATCGATTTGACTTTGAGCAACAGTGTCTAAGACATTCTCTAATAAGGATTTGGAATTAAACATGAACAAAAGAGAGGCGAAAGATACCAAAGGAATATTCAAACTCATAAGTCAAAAATAACCTGACAACCCGATGGCAAAAAAGAAAGAAAAAAGAGCGAAAGACAAACAACAGCACACAAAAATACAACAGAAAACTAAAGACTGAGCAACAAGAACCCCACCAAAAACCGAGGGTATTACCATGTGCTCCAGAAGAGTTAGCAGATCCTGCTCCACATGTGAAATTAAAATAACAAGTACGTATTGTATTTTTCAGTCCAGTATTTTGTGGCGGATGTCATGATTTATGGTATGTGAATGGTGAGAAAGTCACTTGCAAAAAATAACAAAGAGAATGTATTGTCTTTCAATAAAATTCAGTAAGATTTGACAACAAATATAGATTTGTTTCTTATTCCAAAAAGTCTTCTGCTGACGACGCTGATAGATGTGTGCTCAATCGCAATATATAATGCTAAACTAAAGGGGCACTGATATATATAAAACAGAAATAAAATGGCTGACAACAATTTGGAGATATCTGGTCTTTAATGTTATTGTTGTCAATCGCTTACCGTTGTCTTTGTTAACAGTATAAATAACATCATTTTAATATCATTTTCCCTATCTTAAGTCTGATTTTTTTAACCTTTTTATCACATCATGAATAATTTATCCAAAACAAAATATACCACTTCCATTAACACTATTTCTAAAAGGTTACAAGAAGGCAACATAACAATTATAGATCAGTGTAAAAAGGGATATATGCCGACAGAAGAATGTGGAATAAACTAGTTATTTTAAGACGAAAAAAAAAAACTATTTTAAGACTGAACGGTGCATATCTTTTTAGCTGAAACTTCACATTTATTTCTTGTCTTCACTTTTGAGTGGATGGGATTATGTTAGGGGGTGTTAAGACTTCATAATTGGTGGATGAAACTTAATTTGTGCGTGTGTGTTTGATTTTATAGACTTGATTTTACGCGTCATATATATGATATTTCATACTCCATCTCAGAAAGTTAGTTACTTTGTCGGGGAAACAGTATATGTCCATTTCTTTTACTGTACTGTATTTACTATTAACTACAAAAACTTTGTTTTGTTTGTGTCTTTGTCAGATTTATTTTTATGTTCGATTGGATTTTTATGTCAGTTGTGTCGTATGTCTGAGATGTATGTTTACACCGATTTGGATGCTGGGTCCAAATTATTGTCAAGATAACCAATTATTCTTGTTTAAGTTGCTTAACTGAAATGAGCATTATAACGGAGCTTTAATCAACGGTCATACAAGTGGGATGTTTAGCTAGCTACAAAACAAGGTTTAACGCACCAATTGTTTATTCTGAAAATGCATGTACCAAGTAAGGAATATTGTAATTGTTTCCACTTGTTCCGTACCGCGTGTTGATTAATAGCATTTAATTTTGTCAGTTTTTAGACTTCCTTCTTTTTTTAATTTGCCTTGTATTTCAGTTCAGTATTTTTGTTATACTGTTTTACTCCTCATATGGTCATATATGTACTTCGTTTGCTCTCCCAACAATGTCTATGGACACGCGTTATGTAGAGTACAAACTTCAGACGTTGGACATCTGTTCGTGATTAAATATGTTTATTTTGAACACTACTAAATATAAAAACGTCATTTATGTGTTGATTTTATATGTACAAGGAAAAGTTTCGTAGAAACAGTATGCCCTTTGAATAAAACTACGCCGATTTAACTAAAACTGTTTGAAACATTGATTTCCTATTTAAATGCATTATGTCACGAAATGTTATTTACATTAAATATGCGTCGTTTAATCCCGTATATATAAATATCAATATACATGTACGTTTTATCATAATATTTTAAAATATTGAAATATGTGGCGTCTTACCACTACCTTGTCAATTATCTCTCTACTTTATATTGCAAAAGGTAAGTCATGTCAATATTAGAATGTGTGGTATGATTGCTAATGAGACAAGGAACCATAGCTACTTATTAGAGAAAGACACTCCTTAATCTTCAATGATTTCTAAAAAAATTTAAAACAATAAATTTCAATTACTCAGTTAGATTATCGTTATGCCAATGCCGAAGTCTTAAGTGATACCTTCGGGGACTATCAATCCACATGCAGTGATATCGATCCAGATGTTGGAATATCAATGCATGGTACAAATCTAATCGGACCAGATGTCCATTTCGACAATAAATGTCTCTTAATGATAATAAAAGCTAGATAATTTAAAGTTTGGAACATTTGTTTTTGGTTTTTCTCCGGAGATATTATTCCCCGTTTCAATTGGATTTATATTGCTCAAAGCTTTATTACGTATTGTTTGCTATTCGCATACGGCTGTCTATTGTCTGTTGTATAACTTGTTATTGTGAAACTGCCTATTCTAGAGGTGGCGTGAAAATGCGGATACTAAAAAATTCGAAATATCATTTAGAGTACATACAATGTTTCCAATGTAATATGTCATGATACAGATAACATTATAGCAAATCAACGAACTCCAAGGCATTTTCAAAGGAGTATGTCCATAAAAACTGATAAAACCAAACGTTATCCACCAATGGAACGAGTGAACAACGTGATGGTTTGCAGTTTAGTGTGTCAACTTAAACCTGTAACTGTGCACTTTATCGTTTGTTTTTTATTTGTGACTATACCTGTTTTTTTTAAATGTTTTTAAAAGCAATGCGCATAGACAGACTTGAAGTGTTAAAATGCGGTAAAACATATTCCTATTATATTTTAAGGCTAAAGAATAATCGACATTAAAGGTACATTAGATACAAAAAAAAACTGAAACTTGTAAAAGAAATAATGAAAGCTAAATAGTGAAATTATAACTCGCTTTTAGCAGCCAGTTTGGTTCTTTTTTGTCAAAATAAGATAAGAAACATCGCTGATGAATTATTCACTAGTATTATCAGTTTCTTTTATCATTTGTACCATATCGTTTCCATTTGATTGTTTGCCATTTGCTATGATGAAAATAGTTGTAAATTATTTCAACGAACATGATGAAATATCATACAAACTTATGAAACAAATTGTCAACATTTGATAATGGTAACCGTTGTAAACAATCTGCATTAAAAGTAAGTAGATGATTTCCTATTAAGATTAAAAAGACAATAAACGGGCTATGTCACAGGTTATGGTAAAATTTTGTAAACAACCTTGGCAAGTTGAACTCTAAACTGAAAAAAATTAATTGTAACTGTTATACTTGATAAAATATTATTGAATGAAAATCCTTTAAAAAGTTCAACAATTGTTAAGGATGTGCGTAAAATAAATTCAAAACTGATGTCAAAAATATCTTAAACCTTTTTATATACTCAGTGCATGATTTATTTATTTTTTATTTAGGAATCGATATGGTGCTACTCGGAAATATTTGTTTAATGATGTAAAATGAGAATATTTCTTTTTTCTTTGGTAACCGTCAGTGTGTTCTAGTTACTGTCATACATGTGAGAGGATTGGCTAGCTATAAAATCAGGTTGAATCCATCATGTTTTACACATGCAAAAATGGCTGTACGGAGTCAGGAATATGACAGTTGTTTTCCATTCGTTTGATACGTATGAGCTTTTGATTTTGCTTTTTAATAAAGGACTTTCCGTTTTGAATTTTCCTTGGAGTTCGGTATTTTTGTTATTTTACTTTTTATGATATACAAAAAAACGTAATTTTTAAAAAGTAACAAGGTAATACATTTGTTAATACATCATCAAACGGGGTCAGTGACCCGTTCATTTAATATTAATCAAAGCTGACAGAATTGTGATCATTGTAAGATACAGTTTGACTAGTAATTTTGAATGATAAAAAAAGTATATGAAATAGAGCAAGGAGGGCATTTCATGGAGTCCCAAACAAGTTAATGTCCTTACACAGTTTTATGAAAAATGTGAATAAAATATGTGAAACAATCCAGTTTACTGATACTCAACCATGACCAACTCAAATATAATATCTAATGCATCTTGTTTTTTTTTTTTTTTTTTTTATTGGCAATTTATCAATTTCATCCAATTTTACAACTAACTTGTACAAGGAATTAAAATACATTTATCGTAAGTATTTCATTATTTGAATCTGTCTATTTTGGAATTCATATTTAAGAGTTGTATTTGTATTTAAAAACAAAAACAGAAGGTCATGCATGATTTTTAAGATTTTTCTTTATTTATGCATTCTTATACAGTGAAACATTTTGAAATCCTTTAGTTATTACTTTCCGATAAAAAAAATACATTAATCTGTTTCTCAACAGACAACTGGTTTTTAATGAATAAAAATGGTAGAAATATGTCTTCTATGAATGATATTTATCAGAATACTTCAAATATATCTACGTTACCATTGTCAAAATATTTCAGGATGCATAGTATGTCCAGAAGGAGTGGTTCATTTTCGGTGTACAAAAACCCCGTGTCAAGGACACCAGTGTGAGGGAGCTGTATGCAGGTAATTTTTTTCTTCTTGGTATTTTGTAAAAAATTAAAAGGCGATATGGTCTTCGTGAAAGCAATTACAAATTCTATGGAACTTGAAAAAAATAAAACAAATGAAAAATTGTATATTGATTTTTGTTTTTGAAGGAAATCCTGAATTAAAAAGCAATTGAGATTCCAGAAAAGGATTGCATGATTTTATCTGTTAAGAGATTATTCACTCCCGACTCGCTTTAAATAACATGACTAATCTTGAGGCAGAATTATATTTTTTTCTGTTTAGTTTGTTATTGAGGTTTTGTTTTCAGATACTGAGTACTATATCACCACTTTAGAGTCAAGGTCTTTACATGCACTAATTTTGATCCATGATTTTTATTTATCGTTTCATAGTCGTCAGACCATCATTTAAAGGGCACGGCTGAGAGGCACAAAAAATGTATGTAACCCAACCATGTTCTAGTATGCCGGCGCCTGTTATAAGTCTGTATCCTTATCGGTATTTGTTTAATGTCAGACCTCATTGCTTGTTTAGTTTTAGAATTTTGATGTCATTGGCAGTTTGGATAGCTTTGTACCTTAGTCTTGCGTTTCGTCTACATAAAACTCGTTAGTGGCGCTCGAATAAAAATAGTTGGAAAGCCGAAGCAAGTACGAAGTTCAGTAGCATAGAAGATAAAAATCCTTTAAGATTGTGACAAATACAGCTAAGGACATCCATGCCTAAGGATAGAAAATTATGAGTATCTTGAAAAAAATATTATTTTATTTTCAGTTAAAAGTATTATGAATTTAGAATATACATGACCATTTTAGGCCATTTAGTTCATATTTTACTTAGCCGCTGTTGTCAATGATTAAACTATGTCTATGGTAATTTACTTTTCCAAGGAACAATTATTGTGGTGGTGCATGTAGACGTCTATGGTATGAAGACAGTGGTAGCTCTTTGATGGACGTAACAGAGCGATGTGGTAGGTTATCAATAAAGCTCGTGCAACTACTAAACAAAATTAAACTATTTTTGGAATGTACATTTAATGTACCATATTAACTTAGTTTTCGTGTTGTTTTTTTTCTATAAAATAACGTTGTAAGATCTGCTTTTATATTTTTCATAATCTGTTATTGAATGAAATCACAACTAGATCAATATGAATAAAATCAAACCTCTCACTTGCTGTCGTTTTTAATATTTCGCGCGTGCGATATACAGATATACAGTGCTTATACAGTTGAAGTGTGTTAAAGATACAATTCAACAGAACCTTCATAATAAACCTTTTTATGTGTCAACAATGGTTAACAATTTTTTTCAGTAATAAAATGAATTGGGCACTAGACATGATATCAAAAAGCATAGATCAGCTAGTATGACCGAGGGGATTAGTTAATCTAAAAATGAGTAAAAAAATATGAATGAAGAAGGCAGATCAGATGATAAAAGATATTTAAGAAATGACATGCAGACTTTGTTATTATTTCAATTATGTCCAATTAGTGTGAGATCTAAATTATTGCCGAAGGTTACATGTTTTTACTCCATTGACATTATTTTAACCTGTAATTAAGATGATTACTAAAACACTAAGATAAACACATGAGTGTAATTATAATTTGAATTTTAATTCTATCAAATTAGCTGTATATCGCAGAGGAAACTTTAAATAACGTACTTGTTTGATCGAAATATATTCAAATATGTCGGTTAATAATGAATAAAAAAAAACACAAAGCTTAAGTCAGTATTTCAGTAAATATGTGCAAAATATTGAACAAAAAAGATCTACAACAAAAAGAATTGATTGATTGCAAGGGTCCATGTCCATTTTGCAGCATATTTGTAATAAACTGGCTTTCTCATTCTGTTTTTATATTGTAGCATGCAATTGACAGTTATTAAGAAGTAATGTAATCGATTACATACAAAAAGTAGAGTAATCAATTACACAAAAATCCATTATGTAATCGATTTATGATCGATTAATGATCGATTACGATTATCAGTAATAAGGCTCATATCTATAATAAGAATATCACAGTTATCCAACATTTTTTGAAATTTCACGTTTAAAACTTGAAAGAAACACTGAATCATTTTGGTTTTTTTTTTAAATGCAAAGATGTCTATGTTATTAGTTAAGATAATCAAATAATAAAATTTATAATTTCAGGGAAGCTTAAACTAAAAAGTAAATCAATAGATATTCAAATTTATCGTATGCTTGAGGTCATCGGAATTGTTAACATAATCTCATTAATATACAGATGTATTTTACACAGTTTTTATTTAGAAGAACACATGGTTAGAAAATAAAAATAATTACACCATTACTAACACAATTCTATATCAATATTCTTGTAATGGTTAGAAAATACATAGAATAACACCATTACAAACTTAATCTCAATTTTATATTGTATTTTTAGAAATTTACATGTGACGTCACTTTTTGTGGCGTTGGTACATTCATGTGACGCAGAGTTCATAATTCTTTTGTGGTTTACATGTGAACTGTCGTAAATTAATGAGAGGTGTCCGTTGTCAATCTGTGGTTTACCTGTTGTAATGTACTATTATATTATTCATTAATCTATTTTTCTGTCCTGAGTGTTCTTGTGTTTATTTGTACTGTATTCTTGTACGTAATGTTGTCACTTTAGCGGTACTATTAAAATTGCCTTATAAGCGGGAGGTTTGACTAGCCATAAAACCAGGTTCAATCCACCATTTATTCTAAAAATGTCCTGTACCAAGTCAGGAATATGGCAGTTATTATCAAATAGTCTGTTTCTATGTATGTTGGCGTTTGATTTTGTAGCAGTTTCGTGTTTCAGTTGTTCCGTTGTTTTCCTCGGTTTTGGTTTGTGGATTATATGTGTTTTCGTTAAATCGATTTATGACTATTAAACAGTGGTATACAACTGTTGCCTTTATCAATGATAATTAAAAAAACAGGTCGCTTATGTCTTTTCTGTAGAATTCCAATGCCCAGATAGCACTGACTGTTTACCAGGAGTTAGTATAGTGAAATGTGTAAATCCATGTGGTTTTAAAAGCTGTAAAGGCTATCCAAACGCTAAGTGTTGGTAAGTAAAATATCTACTCTTACATGATGATTTAACTTTTTGCATTCAAGAAGCACGTGTATTGACCAAATAAAACCACACTAATTGGTCCCAAATGTTCTTATCATATAATCAATGTATGGTTTCAAATCAAGTAAACCATCATTTAACGTTCACAATAGGAATTATAATAATTGATAAAAATAGTACACGAGCGACAATAGTGGTATGACTGACGGATTGACAAGATACGTTTTTTATATATTCTGACGTCGTTTTTCGAATTATTTATTTGTTTACCAAGATATAGAATTCATATAATTTTATGAAAGGTAACATGCTATACAGAAAATGAATCTAGCTTCCCACACTAACAATTTGTACGTATATTAGTTTACTCAATCGCATATATCAAAGGTTAATGTGTGCAACATTTGATTTATTAGAATACTGCTTTTTTTTTAATGCTACAATTAATAAAACGAAAAAAAACAAACGTGAAATGTACGTCTGGTGTAAAAGTGAGCGTTTCAAAAGAAAGACGAAGGATACTAAAGGGACAATCAAACTCATAAATCGAAAGTACATCTGTATGTATGTGCCTGTCCCACGTTAGGAGCCTGTAATTTAAAGGTTGTCGTTTGTTTATGTGTTACATATTTGTTTTTCGTTCATTTTTTGTAAAAAAATTAGGCCGTTAGTTTTCTCGTTTTAATTGTTTTACATTGTCATTTCGAACTGTGCGGTATGGGGTTTGCTCATTGTTAAAGGCCGAACGCTGATCTATAGTTTTTAATTTTTGTGTCATTTGGTCTTTTGTGGAGAGTTGTCTCATTGGCAATCATACCACATCTTCTTTTTTATATTGACAACACCATGGTTAAAAAAGAAAAAGACAAACAAACAACAGTACACAAAACTATATAGAAAACCAAAGATTGAGAAACACGGACCCCACCAAAAACTGGGGGTGATCTCAGGTGCTCCGGAAGGGTAAACAGATCCTCCTTCAATCTTACAATTCATTTTACATATCAATTCGACTATAAGCAGTAGTGGCAATGACATGTACTAGTATAGTTTAAGGATTATATGAAAAAAACTGATGTTTGTCCACGATTACAAATGTCTTTTTTGTCTTCTTTCAGTCCTGTATATTGTGGAGCATGCCACGACTTATGGTATGTGAACGGTGCGAAAGTCACTTGCAAAAAATAAAGAAGAGAGTGTATTGTCTTTCAATAAAATTTAGTTAGATTTGACAGCATATATAGATTTGTTTCTTATTTCAAAAAGTCTTAAGCTGACGATGATGTTAGAAGTCTCCTCCATCGGTATATATGATAGTATGCTTAATGGAAACTGATGCATATGAAGCACAAAACAGATAGCAGATAACATATTTGAAATATCTTTTCTTTAGTGTTATTGCTGGCATGCGCTTACCATACTGTCATACTTCTAAAAGTTAGAATATCATTTGTCACCTTCGTTAGTCTGATGTTTTTTTTAATAACCACATTATGTAGATTATATTATAAAAACAATATACCTCTTCCAATTGACAATTCATACAAAGGTTTATAAGAAGCCAACTTAGCAATCTTAGATCAGTGTGAAAAGGGATCTATGCGTGCAAAAGAATGTGAATAAGAAAATGTATTTTACGATGAAAAGAAACTAATTTCAAGAATGAATGGTGCACATACCGATTCATCTTAAGCTTCAAATTTCTTTCTTGTCTATTTTTTTTCTGAAAAGGGGTAGAGTGGAAAGGTCTTCCTGTTAAGTTTTCTTCAAGGAAAGAAGATACTTCACACGACCAAAAATTATTATTTTTTAGTAAAAAAAACAACTTGCAAACACGTAATATTATTCGCTTTTGTATCTGTAAAATGAAAGAAGATTGAAGGGGTGGTTATACAAAAAGACAAAGATCACCTTAGTCAAATAAAAAAACAACAAGACATATAAACAAACCCTTTCAAAAGGAAACAGGAATTAACCAAAAAAAAAATGACAGTATTACTGACAAGTGTAACATCCGTCAAACAAACAAAAAATAACATACACCAATGCAATCCAAACACCCATTTAACAAAGACAGAATAACAACATTCAACGCAGATATCATTGCTTGGTAAAAGCAAATAATGTGTTGACGTTGAACAAGCTTTCCACACTTTTCGCTTCTTCTTCCTGTCTAGACCATGTGTCTACAAGTGAAACACACTATGACAACCCTGCACAGTCTGACTAAACAAAACGGAAAATTAGAGTTTTAGCAACACAAATTTCATCAATTTTCCTGACATGCCCATGGAGCATGAAAAATTACTTCCCAACTAGTTAAACCTATCGTATTACCCCTGTAAATTTGGTGGTGAGTCTTTATTTCCTTTAATTGGATGTCTTATGATAGCGAACTAATTATATAACTGAATGTATACAGAACAAAGAACACCACAACTGTTTATGCTGCATGGTTACCATCCGTACTGACAACGAATGTACCTTAAGTATGATTATAAAAGCTTTTCAATAAAAACTGCGGGATAAAAACACTTCATAAAACTTTGAAGATGTAGGGCTTTAGTTTTGAGTTTATAGCCTTGCAGCTGAGTATGCACTGATAATGATATAGGATAATCCCAAGTTTTTCGTGCAGTTTAAAATTAAAACATATTTTCATTAATTCTTAATTATGTTAAAGATACAAACGAATCTTCATGGTCTGTTCATAACTTATAAAATGTACGCAGATTTATTCCGATGAACGACAAACATATATGAAATAGGACAGATTTGATGATGTAACATGTAAGTTTTTATAATGTCAACCTCCCAGTCTTGCGTAGAAAGACATATTATATGTTCAAAACTACAAAATTAAGTTGTGATACGTTCATTACGCATACCAAAAAAAACGAGTGTTGATATAATATATGCTTTCTGCTAAGGATCCTAAAGTCAGTTTTTTGTCCGTCTTAAATTATTCTTGATGTTGTCAAGTTTACTGCCTATATATAACAGGTTACACATTCACAGCCTTTTAACTTTTTTGATTTGAGTGTCACTGGTGTGTACTTTGTAGACCAACTGGCGTCTGACATGCACAATTATAAGCCTGGTATCATTTATAGGGTTTTTCATTTGATTTGAAGCTTATGATGTTGCTTGTACTTAACTTGTACCTAGACTTTAGAATATTGTTTGTTTTAGTGATATGCTAGTACTTCTCTAATGTACTTTTTAAATGATTGACCACCGGAAGAATGGACATGGTTAAACACATACCTACTGCTTTGTCAATATCGCTGCTGGTTTCCTGGGGGAACCATCAACGCAGTCACCAGTAATTCGGTTCTGGCTTGATTTATTAATGATAGTTTACTTGTAAAATTTTCTGTTCAAACAAATGTGCATTTGAGCTCAAACTATGGTAGGAAATCACCAAGGCAAGGTTTATTTTAGCCAGATCAGCTTTGACAGGGGTGTTTTGTGTTCCTTTTACGTCAATTTGTTTCCATTCCAACCTTATTATAACGAAAAAAAGAGAGGCTAGTCTGGACAAACATGTTGTGCTTAATGATCTCATATAATGAGGTGGCTTGAAGGCCTAGTGATCTATGCAGTCCAACAACTGTATCACCAGCGTGTCAACACTGAAGTTGTGAGTTCAAAACACGCTCGACTCCAATCTTAATTGACTAGGATTGTCAAAGGTCGGTTGTTCTATCCAGGCAACAAGCTTCTTCCACCAATAAAAAACTGACCGCCATGTAGTAGCCAATACCGCTGAAAGTGGCGTTAATTACCAATCAATTATATCATGGGTTTTTTTAATTGCCTGTTATTCCGTGCTCCTGCTAGTGGACTTCTGGTCCACGAAGAAACCATCCACGATGTCGAAAATTCTTTTAAACAGGCATTATAATTTTCAAGTTCAAAAAAAGTGTGAAATTCAGCTAAAATTAAGAATACACTCCCAAGGCAAAGATGACCATATAATTTTTGTCGCTGGGGGTTTAATGCTTTCGAATGTTTTATATATTTTGCTTTATCGTATTTTTGTCACAAGTCAATTAATGACGCCGAGTTTATATTCGTCCCGCTCCATTCTACGTAACTCTACATTTAATATGCTCTATGGATAATTGCGAAACATGCACGCGACAGATGTAAATTTTTTGTCGATGATTTGAGTGATACACATTCTTTGTAAATGTTTAGTCAATAGAACAATGTAATTATTGGTCAAACCCAGGTTTCAACTTCATATTGAAAATAGACAATTGCGGCTGTTTTGTGTAGTCCTTCTGGTTTTTATGCACTCTTTAACACATGAAAATAAGACTACATAAAAGTTATGTGTCTAAATATCTTTTAGACGCATAACAACCCGCTGCAATTGTTTGCACTTGTCCTAAGTCAGGAATCTGATGTTCATTAGTTGTCGTTTGTTGATGTGGTTCATTAGTGTTTCTCGTTTCTCGTTTTTAAGATAGATTAGATCGTTGGTTTTCCCGTTTGAATGGTTTTACACTAGTAATTTTTGGGGCCCTTTATAGCTTGCTGTTCTGTGTGAGCCAAGGCTTCTTGTTGAAGACCGTACTTTGACCTATAAGGGTTTACTTTCATAAATTATGACTTGGATGGAGAGTTGTCTCATTGGCACTCATACCACATCGTTTTATATCTATTTCTCGATTTACCTTAAATGCTTTAATTCGAATATTTTGAAACCTAAGGAAGTTTAATAATCGGAAAAGTTTAAGAGTTTAATGACAAAAAACGGACATAGAATATTAGCCAAATCTATCGAAGGTCAACCTTGTCTGGTGGAATTGAGACCTTAGTTTCTTGATAATATATCAATTTATAAACGGACAATTTATGAAGGTTATGTAAAGTTTTATATTTTTGGCACTAAACATTTTGTCTAATTGGTGTTCCATGACCATTATTCAAGAAATACGAAGAAGTTATAAGTTCCTGAAACATTAGCTAGTCCTTGTTAAAAAAATAACATAATGTGGCAATCGTTGAAATATCGCATGGGTTTATAATAAACTATTTGCATAGGTATCTAGCTATGTATTGGTGGCAGTTGTTTTAATTTACACACATTAAGCAGTAATCAAATTGTGGTTGTCTTGCTAAGTTGATGAGTTGTTTTAAATATCTGTAAAATAGCTCTCAAAACCTATGCAAAGTCTTTAAATCTTTTAGTAACATGCTTATTTATAAAAGATTGTTTGATCGTACTGATCATTACATGACAATTCTAACAGAAAACACCGTAGAGAGTATAACTGATCACACCAACAACCGTATACTTTTCTTTGGTAAGGAATGAACACCACAATGGGTACCACATGTGGAGCAGGATCTGCTTACCGTTCCGGTTTTTGAGAGGTTGGTGTTGCTCAGTCTTTATTTTTTTATGCTGTGTGTTGTGTGATGTTGTTCGTCTTTTTGTCTTTTTCTTTGTTTTTTTGTCATGGAGTAGTCATTTTATTTTCGACTTATGAATTTGGATGTCCCTTTGGTATCGTTCGCCTCTCTTTTGCATTAGAGTCATTTTAATAATTAGGTATTTCCATGTTTGGTTTTTGTTGCTCAATTTTAATTAATATTTTTTTGTTTGTTAAGTTAAGGTTATCACATCTTATTATATGTAATTTCAAGCAAGCTGGCTTTAAACCAGGTTTAACCTACCATGTTCTTCGGAAAATGCTTGTACCAAGTCAGGAATATGGCAGTTGCTTTTCACTTGTTCCGTTGATTGATAGTGTTTGGTTAAGTCAGTTTTTATGGACTTCCTTTTTTTTAAATTTTTCCTTGGAGCTCAGTATTTTTGTTTTACTTTTTTCATTAGATTTCATAAGCTTCAAACGAAATAATATCCAGGGAGGCAGACAAACACTATGAGAGAAGAAGATAAATTCAGCATGGCCAATAGAAAAAGTTTGTCAAACATCAGTACCGTTGGTTCGACAAACTGAGGAGGTTGATAATGACAAAATCTTAAAAGTTGTTAACTACAATACCGAACTCCAAGGTATATTTAGAAAGTAGGTGTCCATAAAACTGATAAAGTCAAACGTTAGACTATATCAAACCAATGGAATGAATGGACAACAACTGTCATACTCTTAAGTTGTTACAGGCTTTTTTTCGCAAAGAAAGGTGGGTTAAACCTAGTTCTATATTAAGCTAAACCTCCCACTAGTATGACAGCTGTTTATAATTCCGTTATAGTGAAAAAATTGGAAGAGCAACCAAAACAGACATCATTGGTTAATGTGACAATAATTGGGATTGAACCTATTTAACCAGAAAAGCCCAAATATTTCAAATGACTTTATCTTGTACGACTCTACTGATTATTTTTTAAGACATGACTTAAGAGTGAACAAAAATCCGTTATCAATGTTATGATATGCATTTATTTGAAACTTATCTACAACTGTTTTAGATTTTAATAATATGTAAATATTCATCAGTATAAAGAATCGTGTTTTAATATCCTCCTTTCATCATTGGCATTGGCATTGGCATTGGCATACCAGGCTTCATCATGTCCATCATTTTCATTGGCATGGACATAGGCATATCAGGCTTCATCATGTCCATCATTTTCATTGGCATGGGCATTGGCATATCAGGCTTCATCATGTCCATCATTTTCATTGGCATGGACATAGGCATATCAGGCTTCATCATGTCCATCATTTTCATTGGCATGGGCATTGGCATTGGCATTGGCATGGGCATTGGCATTGGCATTGGCATTGACATTGGCATATCAGGCTTCATCATGTCCATCATTTTCATTGGCATTGGCATATCAGGCTTCATCATGTCCATCATTTTCATTGGCATTGGCATATCAGGCTTCATCATGTCCATCATTTTCATTGGCATGGGCATGGGCATTGGCATATCTGGCTTCATCATGTCCATCATTTTCATTGGCATTGGCATATCAGGCTTCATCATGTCCATCATTTTCATTGGCATTGGCATGGGCATTGGCATGGGCATTGGCATGGGCATTGGCATATCCGGCTTCATCATGTCCATCATTTTCATTGGCATTGGCATATCAGGCTTCATCATGTCCATCATTTTCATTGGCATTGGCATATCAGGCTTCATCATGTCCATCATTTTCATTGGCATGGTCATTGGCATTGGCATATCAGGTTTCATCATGTCCATCATTTTCATCTGCATTGGCATTGGCATATCAGGCTTCATCATGTCCATCATTTTCATTGGCATTGGCATATCAGGCTTCATCATGTCCATCATTTTCATTGGCATTGGCATGGGCATTGGCATATCTGGCTTCATCATTTCCATCATTTTCATCATTGGCATGGGCATGGGCATTGGCATATCAGGCTTCATCATGTCCATCATTTTCATTGGCATTGGCATGGGCATTGGCATATCTGACTTCATCATGTCCATCATTTTCATTGGCATGGGCATTGGCATTGGCATATCAGGCTTCATCATTTCCATCATTTTAGGCATTTTGTCCATTTGTGGCATCATTTCCATCATCATAGGCATCATTTCCATTTTCATTGGCATCATATCCATTTTCGGCATCATTTCCATCTTTCCTTTCATCTCCATCATTTCTTTCATTTTCATCATGTCCATCATTTCTTTCATTTTCATCATTTCCATCATTTTGCCTTTCATATCCATTTTACCATTCATCTCCATCATTTTCATCGGCATCATCTCCATCATCATAGGCTTCATTGGCATCATTTCCATCATGCCACCTTTGCCGTCCATTCCGCCCATCATTTCCATCGGCATCTCAGGCTTCATTTGCTTCATGTCCATCATGCCACCTTTATCACCCATTCCGCCCATCATTTCCATCATGCCACCTTTGCCGCCCATTCCGCCCATCATTTCCATCGGCATCTCAGGCTTCATTGGCATCATTTCCATCATGCCACCTTTGCCGCCCATTCCGCCCATCATTTCCATTGGCGGTGGCATCTTTTTCATCGCATAGGCATTTACGCTAGCCAATATGGCTGCAGTTATAAGTACGATTAAAGTTGCCATGATTTGAGACACGACGAATCCTGAAAAACAAAAAGAATACGTCACTAGTAGAATAAATAAATAATCCAAACAGCTATTTTCGATTTACGTTTTAGGATATGAAATTTCCATACATTTTTTATCTCGAAAGTAGCCAAATGTTCTGTACATAAGTCTGATTAACAAACCTGAAAGGTGGCATGGATAGATATTGCAATCTTTTTTTTTATAGCTTAATATATTTGATCTTAAAAGATTATATTGTATTTTCGATTGATAACCATGTGTCTGTTTGATACGGTTGGAGGTCTTTCAATGAGGATAAGACTGTCCGCCTAGCACTTTGACTAAACTGCTGAACATAAAATATTATTGTATTTTATTCTATCAAATTTAGAAAAGTAAATTTTCCATTGAAACATTTACTGCTTCTAGTTAACTGTCTTTACATTTGCTGCAATTAACATGTTTCTTTTACGGGAAAACATGTTACAAGCAAACACAAGATCGATACATTCTCATTGCAAAAATTATTTAATATATGCGAAAAAAAGAATAAAAAAAAAATGCTGAGGATCGACATTTTACCTACAAATGTGTCAATTATATCTACAAATCATCTTCACCTCAACGCTACCAACTTACAGTATACGATCTCCTTTATTGCATATATATACTTAATGTCAAACATGTCCATATACATGTACTTATATATGTATGGGAAAAAACATAAGACTGAAAATGCACTAAATATTTATATTCAATATGAATATTTACATAAAGTCGATCAAGACATTAAATTGTTTTAAAATTTTCTTCATCATTTCCTTCCGGTTTCACTATTTCACAAATATGCATGGATATAGTTGCTTGCGATATATATATATTTTTTAATTGATATTTGCTGACTTAACTCTTTTTTGACACGACTCGGTTGACGCTATAAATTGGAATTTATACAAAATATATTGTAACCATTGTAACTCTATATAAAATGAAATTTTACCATAAACGCAATGGTATGTTCGTGCATATATGAAATTGACATTAGAATACCCAAGTTGGTAGTTGAAAAGGCCTGTCGATGAACGAAAAAGGCAAATTATTAATAGATCAGAAGGTGGAATTTGTCAGTCAATGTAATTTGCAAACGGCAAAAGTAAATCTGTAAACGTTCTTGAACAGATATTATTGAAAAAGCAAATTTGCATTTAAAATTTTACGAATAAAGTGAAACATTATACATGATTAAGTGACTGCATTTCAGAGACTAGTTTAAAAAGCGATTATTGTAAAAACTGGAACAACAGTTGAAGATTTGTTTAGGCTGACCAAACATCAATGGTTTAATAATAGAATGCCGAATAATGTTACGTTCATGTAGTGTATATATCTTTCCTATGTCGATTTCAAAGTCGACATTTGTATCGGCAAATGTTAACTTTAGAAAATGTTTATACATTTTTATCTCGAATGTAGCCAAATGTTCTGTACATTAGTCTGGTTAACAAATACGGAAGGATGGCATGGACAGATATTTCACTGTCATTTTTTACAGCTGAATATTTTTTATCTTTAAAGATTATATAGTATTTTCGATTGATAACCATGTGTCTGTTTGATACGATTGTAAGTTTTGAATGGAGATAATAATGTCTGTCGTATACTTTGAACATACTGCTGAACCGAAATATTAGCGTATGAATTATATTTTATTAAATTAAGATATAACATAAAAAATAGTTTATTCTATCAAATTTAGAAAAATTTACTTTACCTTTAAAGATTTACTACTTTCAGCTGTTAAAAACTGTCCTTACATTTGCTGCAAATACTATGTTTCATTTACAGGAAAATATATGTGACATTGCTAAATGCTTTTAGAAAGTTCACACAACTATTGTGTTTATTGTATTTGAGATATTGGCATATTGGTTATTGTTTGACTACTGCTGGCAAACTTGATCTTGTAAAAAATAGCTTTTTAAGGTCCCTTATAGTTATGTAGCTCTTCATGTGATTAGGTCTTGTACATTCTTGGCTTTCTAATGTTTGTGTTTGATTGTTTCTTATGAAAGTAAATCAGCATGATGGAAAAAGCGCGTCAGACGCACCAAATTAATATAGTTTTTATTTTCATTTAATATTCTAATAATGATTTAATTTTAGTTTGAAGCAGTCACTTATTTACTGTAAATTCAGAAATTATTGCGTGAATTTATTATTGCGATTTTTGAAGAATGGACATAAATGCAAGATTAATTATTGCAATTTCAGGAAAAGCTGCATACAGATATATGCATCAGATATCAGAATGCGAGTTCTTATTATTGCGATACTCACACAGTCGCATTATTCGCATTAATAAAAACCTCGCAATAATTTCTGAATTTACAGTATGTTTATCCGTCGTAAAACGTTTTCATGGTAAAAATCAATGTTATAAATTTTACACTTTCAAATGTTTCGGTTTTTTATAATGAAATAACAGTTGCATTAAATTGGTGCGTCCGAAACGCCCTTCTGGATGTATCGTCATTAGGAAAGATCAATCCTTTACGTTTGAAATCCAAGTATAAAATTGAGAATGGAAATGAGGAATGTGTCAAAGAAACAACAACCCGACCAAAGGGCAGATAAATAGATACCTGATGCCCCGCATGGGGGTGTCAAAGTAATCACATAATCATTAATCATTTTTTCAAACAAGATATTCAAATAATCAAAAACACAGTCCTAGATTAACAAATAATAAAAAAATCATGAAATATTTGGTCTGGTAATCAAATAATCACTATAAAAACGGCTAAGTAATCACATAATCAAAAACACCCTGAGGATGCTCTGAAATCCCAGGATGAATAGATACTGGAATACGTGAGTATTTACAGGACCAAAAGGGACTATGACGAATAAGTCCTTTGTACATGTTGTATGGAATACAATTGTATTAGGTCGTGAACTAAAGGTCTATGTATGTCTATGTATGTATGACCAAAAATTGTCTGAAAATTTCTTAGTATTGAGCGTTTGATTAAAGTTTGAAACAAAAATGGTGTTATTACTTTAGATTATTATTAAAACCGAACAAAAATCCATTTTATATGAATATAAATCCCATATCTTTGTATTTTTCTCTTATCAGGACGATAGTCGCACCCATCCAATTTATGTGGTATACTGAAGGTTGATAATGAGAAATGTAATTTCTTACCTGAGTTTTCCCTAGGCGGCAAGTTTGTATCGATGGAAAGCCAAGGAAAGTTCTGCGATCGCTTCCATTAACATTCGCCTATTTATGCAACCTATAATTTTTGCTAATTAAGCTCATTACGTAATAAAACATATGTTTTATTAAAAATATTCCTCGACTTTTATTTTCATCAAAATTATGTAATAGGCAATACACGATAGCTATGTCTGACACCTTTTTTGTCAAATAATACATAATCTTTTTCACATCATAAAATGAATACTACAGATGATACAACTACTATGTTAGGGTTCATATGATAACATGCTTTTTCATTGCGTTTTTAATTCATTGACATATTTCCCACAGCTTTCTTAATTCATAGAAATGAATACTAAAGTACATGGTGTAAAAGTGTTATAAATGTAAATATCTACATTTAACGCCATTTGATTCGTATCATTCTTAAATTCTTTTGCAAATGATTTGAAATATTCTTTTCTAACATGAAGGAGCAATTATTGTGGTGGTGCATGTAGTCGTTTATGTCATGGAGACAAATATGTCCCTCTTGAAAACTATGTGGTAAGACAAAAAGGGCATACGATACAGAAAAGTTTTCTCATTGTTTATTCTTCAAAATTGACAATATGTCCATTTTTTCAGTAAGATTGAAATGCACAAAGACAAATATGGGTCATTATAAAAAAACATGCATATTTTGACTAGGGATGTTTCGGAAAACTGATGATATTGTTTTAAAAATTTAAATATGTCCTGCTATTCTGAAATATGGTAGCAGGCTATATTCAGAAATATGCAATGGACAAAATTAGGAGTCCCTTCAATTTTCACAATTTTAAGGTCATCCTTTGATAGAATCATGTCAATGAAGTTACCAATATAAAAACAAGCTTTAAGTTATTACAAATATTTTTAAGTACCAAACAACTGTTCCAATTTTTGGGTTAAGGTTTAAATTACTACTTATTGACATCATTTTTATAGGTATGCATTATAATTGAACATAAATTTCAGAATAAATTATTGTAAAAAACGTAGCTGTCCTAATTATGGTTGTTGTTAATATTAAATAATACACTAAAACTGAATATATGTAAAATGTGTAAGGCTGAATGATTAGACAATGTCTAATCCTTCGTATACAGCATAAAAAAACTTGTATTTAATTATAAAAAAATAAGAATTATTGCATGTGTATATAGTAACACCACTGACCCTTTAGTAACTAAAATGACACAAAAGTATCACCATTGACAACAAAATCAAATTTCACTTTTATATAAAGTACTGAACACAAAACAAAGAACACTAAGCAAAAGGAAAAGAAAAAAAAAACTAATTCTTAGGCTAAAACATCCCAAATTATATAACATAACATCAATAACTAAAAATTCAATAGTGTTACTTAATATGTGTTACCAGCATATACCAGTTTGTGAAAACTTGGTATAGTCAATACATTTTATTGTTAAAATATTGTTAAGTAAGTATTATATTTCATAAAAAGTATGATGTTTCCGTTGCTAAACATGCAAAATACACAAAAAAATGCTGATTGTCATAATATATTCAGACGTGTTACTAAACTGGTCAATGGTGTTACTTTATTAAAGTGGTCTCACCATTGACAGTAACACCAACGTCGTACAGGTGTATTTTTAGATTTAGTTGCCAATTAAGTGCTTTCTACCCCTATTTTATATGTTGTTCCTGTGCATGTGTCTACAACCAATATATTTTCATAAATCAAGTTCAGGAAATCTTTTGGAAAATGATTTTTATAAGGGTACACCATGGACACCAAATTCATTTACGATACAGTTTTTACTTACATTAAAGATTTTTTCACTAATTTTCAACACAGATTTTTTTTTTGTCGTCTGCATTACATGCTTACAGGTACTTTTGCTAGGGGAGAAGCTAATGTAAATGCTGAAATCTTGAGAAAGATCACTCTTACCCAACCAATTTGTCTTTTGGTTACACCAGTGACTTAAAAAAAATGAGACTCTTCTTTTTATTTAAATTTTTATTATAAAACCAACATACACTTTCTTAATTAATAAAAATTGTTTGTATATATCAAAATGCAATAAATAGTGATAAATCCTAATAAAAAAAGGATATGCATTATAGTCATATTTAAGGTCTGAAAGGTACTATATGAAAAAATAACAGTTATTTCTGGCTATATCCAAGGGTTTCAGAAAACATTAAGGATATCGCTTATAACATTTCATACTGTAAACTGTATAAATTGTATCAGTAAACATTAATAGCTAACATATAAAAGTGTTATCTTGATAAAGTGTCATGTCTGTGACAAAAAAAAAGACCAATCACATATATTTGCATGTTGTTTTTATAATGACACATATACATTTATGATTTACTTTTGAGATCTTTCAGTTTGATTTTGACCTGTTTTTATACTTTTCGAAAAACAGCAAAATTTCAAAAAGATATTTGTTTGGAAAGTGTTTCAATTATAAAATGCATAGTACTTTTGTCCAAATATTGTATATAAGCAAAAACTTTCCTTCGTGTAAATTTCATTCTTGGTCTACACTTAATCTCAAAACTCATAGCATATCTACTATTCCAGTCAAAGGTGGTTAGCGGCGTTGCGATGCTTAGTTCATTACAAAATTATGTATGAAATGAGACTGAATTATTCATTTACATATGTTTGTTACTTAACTTCTTCATTCCTTGCCTTTGAATATCTGCGTATAACTTCAAGTTTTGTAATTGCAAAAGGGCCTGTGTCATTATCTCATAAATTTAACCAATGGAAAAGATTTAATCTTACAAAAGCCACAACTAAGCCTCAATGAATACATAATGAAAAATGTTATAAACTTACGATTAAGTACTAAATGTTCTGTTCAAGGTGACAATGAATATTGAAAGAACAACATGCTGATTTTGGTTACAAGATTCTTCTCAAAGTAAAAATGTATTTCAATAATAGCCAAAACAAGTGACTCTTGTCTTTTCTGTTCAAATCAGATAGCAATGAATGTTTACCGAAATACGTATTTTGCAAATTTTTGTTCCATGTGATTCAATAACCTGTAATTAAACCACAAATTTGCCTGATGTTCATAGAGATTTGATTTCTAATCAATATTCATAATTTATCGGGCCAGATCTTTAATTCAGAAACTAATAATGTTCAAACAGAAACATGTCTCGCCTTTTTGCTATTTTGACAGTAAATGCATATGTTGAAATTAATAAATCATATTATTATATAGGGAACAGATATACAATTAACCATATATCAGGAATTGCACAACATTTATAAAGTTATATTTTAAATAAAGGCCTCCTATGATCATTCGAATGCCCTACTATGCGAGCTACCTGAACTACACACAAAAATCGTCAAATCTCGTTTAATCTCGGATTCTTGTAAGTATTGTACAACTTATTTGTCCATCTTTTTAACTCGTTCTCCTACTTCTATTAAGGATCTTTGTAATTTCATTCGGTTGAACAAAGAGAATAAGAATGAAATTTATTTCTCCGGAGTGTTTTCATTGTTTGTATGTATAGATGACGTTTTGGTTTTTCCGCTTTTTGGCATGGTTCGCGGGAATTTTTCCAATAGTACTTCACTCAGCATGATAACATTCTTCTGGTCGCCTGTTAAATCTTTTAGTCAGTTTGATTATTTATATTTTGAAAGTAGGTTTGCATATGTTTCTATGTATATATGTATATATATCCATATTGTTTTATGACTTATAATAAATACATATAACAGCATCGTTTATCCACTTTATATACGTTATATTTCATCTTATATTCAAAAATCTTAAACATAGAATACAGGCTTTTCCTTCGTTTAACATCGACTGTTCTTTTTATTGTATTTAGTCAGACAATGATGAACTGTGGAGAGTGAAAAATTCTTTAGTGTTTTAGATCAATTATGTGATTTTGATCGTCCTTTCAGTTAGGTTGACAGTTATGACTCTCTCACCACTACACTCCAATACAATCTGATCAAACTCTTTTTTCTTATTTGATTCAATGGTCCTCTAAAAAATGTGATAGCAAATGTATTTTCAGAAACTCATGTAAAAGAGCGAAGAATAACGAACAAATGTTCAAACTTATAAGTCGAAAACAAACTAACAATGTCAAGACAAAACGACGAAAAATGACGAAAGGACAAACAACAGAATACATAGAAAAATACAGACTGAGCAACAACAAAAAAATTGGGGTGATCTCTGGCGATCCGGAATGGTAAAAAACCCGCATTCACATGTTGCATCCGACGTGTTGCTCATGAAAGTACAAAACGATGATCAGTCTAGTTCGGTAGGTCACATTCGAGGAATAGTGGTCCGAATTGTGGTTACATCATCGTCATCTATGAAACAGATATTCAATAACAGTCACCAACTCGTGATGGCGTTTGTAAAATTTTCGAAGGCAAGATTTCAACTTCAACACATGGAAATTTTGGTTACTACAAAACGTTCTTTTGTAATGAAAAGGGTAAATATGCTAGGTATAACTACTGAAAGTGTAAAGAAATGAAAAAGACTATAAATATCTCCTTGACAACATTATATAGTTACGTAAGTTTGTACACAAATGGAAGACAATTCTATGCACTCCAATTGCATCCCTTCAATCAGAAACTGTATATTCCAATTCGTTAGCTGTTCTAGCATCTGAAGTGACGTTATATATAGATTTCAATGAACGTAACATATGTATCACTGGTGAATTATAACGTCAAGGATTTCGCTGCTACCATGAATTACTTTAAAACTTTACTAACTTCTTTCATAGCAACACAATTTGTGTTTCGAACCTCTAGAAAAACTGATGACAATGGGGATATCACAACCTCATTTTTACGGTGATGTTCTTTATAGAGCCCATCAATTTCGATACGATCCATGAATAAACTTATTCTAAAGGGTTATCAATCTAACATGGTTATAAATTTTTTGATCGGTACTAAAATTGATTTTGTTTATTGATAAATTAAAACATATGTAAATATATGTTCCTATACATTTATGAACATTTACGTCTTACTTCGTGTCGATGGTTACATTACTTGTGTATTATACAGTTTCGTGTACCCTTAATGTGATACTTTGTCTCCGAAGTCTTTTATTAGTTGTTTGTGTGCTTTGTGTCGATCTGATGAAGCCTTTTCAACTACAATTTACAGTTTGTTCGTATGATGTACTTTAACTCCACTGTTCCAGCTTTTGAAAGGGGTGAACGCTCTCAAACATTTTAAAATCAGCAACATTCGTTATATGCCTGTCCGAAGTCAGGAGCCGGTAATTCAGACCTTTTCTTGCAGGTTGCTGTCTGTCATATTTATTGTTTGTGCAGAAAACAGGTCTTTGGTTTTCTCGTTTGAATCGTTTTCCATTTTGTCAAATCAATGCTGCCTTGTACAGCTTACTATACGGTATGGGTTTTGCTAATTGTTGATGGCCGTACAGTGACCAATAGGTACTTGCATGTGATTCATCTAGTCCCTGGTTTATATTTGTCTCATTGGCAAGCATACAACAGCTTTTCATTTTTATATTACATGTAGCAGGATGTGTTTGCCTTGTCAAGGCACATTGTCTCACTCCATTTGGAATTAATGTGTACATGGGTACTAAGTGTATCTTTGTATCAACTAAATCAGATTGTGGATTATAAATTTATTTTACAGTGATTAAGATTATAACATTATGTTGACTGCTGGACCCCATTTTTTGACATTTTTATCTACTATGTCTGTTTGCTTTGGTCGCACATTTTCTACATAAGGAAATGCCTGTACCAAGTCAGGATTACGACAGTTGTTTTCCATTCGTTTGATGTGTTTGAGCTTTTGATTTTGCCATTCGATAAGGGACTTTCCGTTTTGAATTTTCTTTTGAGTTTTTTAACTTTTTGCAAACAAAAGGAATCATATGAAAGATGTACGGCCTTTGGATAGGTCAATCTATATTTTTGCAAATTTTTCAAGTCAATCAAGAGAAGATGATACTGGGGGAATATAAAAACAACATAATTCGAAGAAATACAAACAACACGATGGCAAAACAGACAACCCATAGTATAGAAAATATTGCATGTGGAGGACACCAAAATTAACTTTCAATTTGTTAGTGACGAATATAAACCTCTCATTTGCAGAATATATTTCACAAATGTCTGTCGCTTGTCCCGAGCTACTGCCGGCATGTTCATAGACGGAAGTGACCTGTTAGGGGTAAATGGTTACGAAATGTTAAGCTCACTTAGCCATGTAATCTTATCTATTTTATTTCCATTTGTACGACTTTCCAAATTTGTCATTCGTTTACTAAGTAGTAACTGAAAACAGTAAACAACACTTTATTATGAATGATATATACATTTATTTCGCAACTTATCTACAACTGTTTTAATTTAATATAATATGTAAATATTCATCAGTTTGAAGAATCGTGTTTTAATATCCTCCTTTCTTCATTGGCATTGGCATTGGCATATCAGGCTTCATCATTTCCATCATTTTCATTTTCATTGGCATTGGCATATCAGGCTTCATCATTTCCATCATTTTCATTTTCATTGGCATTGGCATATCAGGCTTCATCATTTCCATCATTTTCATTGGCATTGGCATATCAGGCTTCATCATTTCCATCATTTTCATTGGCATGGGCATAGGCATATCAGGCTTCATCATTTCCATCATTTTCATTGGCATCATTTCCATCATTTTCATTGGCATCATTTCCATCATTTTCATTGGCATTGGCATATCAGGCTTCATCATTTCCATCATTTTCATTTTCATTGGCATTGGCATATCAGGCTTCATCATTTCCATCATTTTCATTTTCATTGGCATTGGCATATCAGGCTTCATCATTTCCATCATTTTCATAGGCATCATTTCCATCATTTTCATTGGCATCATTTCCATCATTTTAGGCATCATTTCCATTTTTGGCATCATTTCCATCATTTTAGGCATCATATCCATTTTCATTGGCATCATATCCATTTTGGGCATCATTTCCATCATTTTAGGCATCATTTCCATCTTTCCTTTCATCTCCATCATTTCTTTCATTTTCATCATGTCCATCATTTCTTTCATTTTCATCATTTCCATCATTTTATCTTTCATTTCCATCATTTCCATCATAGGCTTCATTGGCATCATTTCCATCATGCCACCTTTATTGCTCATTCCGCCCATCATTTCCATCGGCATCATAGGCTTCATTGGCATCATGTCCATCATGCCACCTTTATCGCCCATTCCACCCATCATTTCCATCATGCCATCTTTGCCGCCCATTCCGCCCATCATTTCCATCGGCATCATAGGCTTCATTGGCATCATTTCCATTGGCGGTGGCATCTTTTTCATCCCATAGGCGTTAACGCCAGCCAATATGGCTACAGTTGTAAGCACCAAAAATGTTGCCATGTTTTGAGATTCGACGAAACCTAAAAAATAAGCAGTAATCGTTATAACTGGAATATAAAACATTTTTTTTTCTAAAGAGTTAGCTTAAAATTTCGGATAACATTTTAGACTCGATCTAAGTTTTATGATATGTAATGAAAAGGGGTGGTTTGTAAAAAATAAATAAAATGAACCTTGATTTGTAATTTGTACGGTTTTTCATTTATTCTTTGACATAAATCCTCGTTAAAAGGTCCTTTTTTCAATGTTACTCTTGTTCTTTATCAAACCATATTGTACAACGTAAAAATAAGTATAAATTCCCTCAATGACGTAATGAGAACATAACATTTAACCAATCAAGTACTATTTAAGTTGCATAAAAATTACATGAATGCATAAAAGATATAATACACATGCACAAAATAAAACATTCTGATTGCAAAAATATCTACATTAAGCAAAACAGAAACAAAAGAAAGTTTAATTGCAAATGTCTAGTCTGACCTCACGGAAATGGTTCCACAATGCATAATTACAACCTTTCATAGAGTGCAGGATATCATCACATGTTGAAAATACCTTTTATGTTATAATATTCAAATAAGATATTTGTCTGGGCAAATATTAATTTGTGTAATTGATATACAACTTTTAGCTCGAAAGATGCCAAGAGTTTTTTTTACATTAGTATGATTAACAACACGGGGGCGCGCATATAGATATTGCAAAGTTTTTTTTACAGTCGACTATATTTTATCTTAAAAAAAATATATAGTATATTTGATTGGTTACTAAGTGTCTATTTGATACAGTTGAAAGTCTTAAAATGAAGGTATTAATGTTTGTCTTACACTTTAAACATACTGCTGAACTGAAATATTTGTGAATGAATTGTATTTCATTAAATGGACGTATAATATAAAAAATTTCTATCAAATTAAGAAAAGTTCATTTTTCGTTAAAAAAAATGCCTGCTTTCGGTTAACAGTTTGAACAGTCGCTACAAACAACATGTTCTATCTACGGTACATATATATGTGACCTTCCTAAAATCTTTTAGAGAACACACACAACTATTGTATTTTTGTATTGAGATATTGGCATATTTGTTATTGTGGGGTGTTTTTGTACAATTGGTCTGCATCAGGCAACGTCGATTTTTGAGGAATTTAGCTATTTTTATGTCCTTTTAAGGAATGACAGTAATATTTTTTCTGTCTATGAAGAAATAACATAAAAAATGTGCCGCACACTGAATAAATATTTTAAAGTGTGCACCACATTTTTTATGTTATTTCGAATAGACAGAAAAATATTACAGTCATTCCTTATAATTTAATTCTAAATTCCATTTTAAGCCGGGGTAAATCGTGAAAAAACGTTGATGACGTCACGGTTACATGACAAAATTATGTCTATGAGCTGATAGACAAAACACTGTCAGCAAATCAAAAGACGTGTTACATCCAAAATTAAATTATTTGGTTACATAGCTCTTCACAGGTTTAGGTCTTATACATCCTTCGCTTTCAAATGTTTTGGTTAGAGCGTTCCTTATGACAGTAAATTAAAAAAAAAAGCGTCTAGGACGCACCAAAATTGATAAAGAGTTATTTTCATTTTATATTCTAGTCAATATTTCATACTATTTTGAAGCGATCATTTATTTATGTTAATCTGTTGCTTTAGTAATTATAAATTGATTTGGTAAATAACCATGTTGGGAATTTTACAGTTTTGATCTCTTATCCCATATCAAATTATCAATTATCCCAAAACAACTGACATTTTTGTAGTTATATGAAAAAATCTATGTGCAATTAATCATTAAACTACTTGTATTTTACAGTTTTATGATAGACTCGATAGGAATAAGAATGCAGAGAAGTTGCATATTTATATAATTGATTAAAAGTTTAATAGTTATTAAATTGGTGCATCCGTAGCGCTGTTCTTGATTTACCTTCATTAGGAACGATCAATCACAAAACGTTTAAAAGCAAAGGATGAATTGATGCCTGGATATGTGAGTAAGTTTATGACCAAAATGGGTAGTAAATGAATACGTCGTTGTAAATATATTGGAAATTGATGCGACTGTCATACAAGTGAGAGGTTTAGCGCTATAAAACCAGGTTCAATCCACCATTTTCTACATTTGAAAATGCCTGTACCAAGTCAGGAATATGACAGTTGTTGTCCATTCGTTTGATGTGTTTTATCATTTGATTTTGCCATTTGATTAGGGACTTTCGGTTTTGAATTTTCCTCGGAATTCAGCATTTTTGTGATTTAACTTTTTATATGAAATATAATTGTAATAGACATGTTACATCGCGAACTAAATGTCTAGAAATGTACAGAATATGTTATTTGACAACATATAGACTGTTATATTGTATGTATTTCCATGCGAGTTCCCTGTATCTTTGACATAGATACATTGCATAATTAACACACAAAATATAAAAAAAGAATAGAATCGATTTGAGAATCCGATATTAAATGAAACCATGCCGAAAAAAAAATGTCCGAAGGGACTTTAAAATAGAGTGTTTCCTTTAATTGTATAACAAAAAATAATTGGTTGGTCGACATATCATTTTTGTATCAAAAAAGGAAACAGGATAATAATTCAATTATATATGAACACATGATAAGTCTTTAACAAACTTTTATTTCAATGTTTTGAAAAACGATAATGGTTGATTAACACCACATTATTAAAGCATTGAAATAATTAAATTTGAATAAAAGATTAGTCTGAAAGATTTTAGATTAGAAAATGTAATGCGTTATCGGTATTTCATTTACTATTCTTTTTTTGATAACATTTTGTCTTTTTAAAATATGATCCTATTTTTTTTTTTTTTTTTTTGTACTTTGATTTAATCGAAATATACCAACTTGAAGGCTGAAACAAATTTACTATTTTCTTACCTGAGATAACTAGGTGGCAGGTTGGTATCGATGGAAAGCCAAGGAAAGTTCTGCGATCGTTCCAACCATCATTCGCCTATTTATGCAATCTATTATTTTTGCTCATTAAGCTTATTACGTAATAAGACATATGTCTTATTGAAAATATGCCACGACATTTATTTTCATCAAATTTATGTAATAGTCAATACACGATAGCCATGTCTTGCACATACTTGTCAAATAATACATCTGTTCAACATCATAAAATTAACACTTCAATTTACACAACTATTTTGATGGTGGTCATAAGATAACATGCTTTTTCATTGAGTTTTTATCTCGTTGACATGTAGCCGACAGCTTCCTTCATTCATTCAAATGAAGACATTGTGTAAAAATGTTTTAAATTGTAATTATCTACATTTAAAGCCATTTGACCCACATCATATAAAATCTCTGTTGTCATGGATTTAACAATTTCTGATTTAAAGATAAATTAATGTAGTGGTGCATGTAGTCGTTTACGGTACATGTTTGAAGACAAATGTGGCTCTGTAATGTACGTAACAGAACGATGTGGTAGGAAATTACTGGTATGCGAAACGTTATCTTATTGAGTTTATCTTAAAACTTTGATACAAAATCTATTTTTAGGAACTATTGAACTATGCAAAGAAAGGAATACATTCATGACCTACTTTTCAAGATATTTCGGATTATCTTGACTTATTTTAGGTAGAAATACAAATTTTCATTGTTTCAATACTTCGTCGTAAAAAAACGTTTCAAATTAAAAGAATAGATTTTGGAAAGTGCTCAATAGGCCTTTTATAAGTTGCAGGTAAAACAAGATAAAGTTGTTATGATATCAAGCAAGTATCGACGACAAAAAGTCTCAGATAGCTTTCGTGCCAATACAAATGCACGCAGACAGAAAAGGCGTTGATTTTGATTGTAATTAATGCCAAAACATTCGCAAGGCAATACATAATCAATTAACTGCCAATACATGGAGGTTTATAATAACTGGTCACTGATCATAAAAACAGAAAACTTGTTAATGCTAAAGAGATGGTATTTCTGTATTTGAAGCAAAATCACTTTGCGGTGAATTGCTTATGCCACAATGTTATACGAATTCCTAACATTTATGGAATAGTTTTGGTGTCAGAAAAGTCATCATTTGTTTATTTAACTCAAGCTTTGTGTCCACAGTCGATTTTATGTCACCTTCCTTTTTTGGGTTCAATCAATTTTTCTGTTTACGGTCATAATGTAGGGACCATGCATAACAATTCTGAGTGGTGGTATATTTTATAAAAATACTTGACGTATAAAACTAGATATCACTTCAATCAAAAACCAAGTTTATAATGAAATTAAGATAAAGTGTAATTTTATAAACATAATAAAACAGCTCAACTCAAAGAAATTGATAACATAAATTGCCCTCTGTCAACTACGAAAGCTTGAAATCAAATCATTTGTATACCTACAATGTATGTAGGTATAAAAGTATAAAAACATTGCCAAAAAAACTCCAAGGTAAATCCAAAAAGGAGAAGTCCTTAAAAACTGACAAAATCAAACGTTATCAATCAACGGAACGAGCGAAAAACAAGTGTAATGTTCCGTGCACATTTCAGATAAAAATAGCAGTAGCTTCCAACAATGTTTTTAATTTTTCCTACCAAAAAAGGAAGTGTACATAGTTGTTTAGAAATAACACAAGTATATCAATATTAATTTTTAAATCATTTTCATTATTCAACATGTTTTAACTGAAATCTAACTTACTAATTCTTTGGAAACAGATTAAAGTAAGCACTGTTGCTTGTTTATGGATACATTTTTTATAATGTGTTATCTTATATATATATATATATATATATATATTATCATGCTTTGATTTATTGAATAAAAATGGTTTAAACCAACTAATTCTTATTATTAATTATAAAACACATGATGCTTTTGTCCAAATAACGTAAAAAAACATGGACTTTTCTCTATGTCATTTTTTATTCTGGGCCTACACATATCAAGTCTCATAGCAGATATACTTTACCGGTCGAAGGAGGTTATGAGCGTAGTAGTACAAAACACGTATTTAGTTCATGAAAAAGTAAATTTGAAATGAAAATGAAAAAGGATATTACAGAGGCCCACCACGTTTGCGTTAATTCACCTCTTTTGACCTCACCTTTGCAATGATATTTAAAACATTTGACTTTTGTAACCTTTACATAAGTATTCCTATTCCAAACTAAAAGACAAATTGAAAGAATCGGTCGTGCTTTGTTTCATAAAAAAGAATTACCAACGCAGAAATAATAATATTTTCTAAGGGATTAATCAATCGTACTTTGGAAAAAAATTATTTCTGTTTAAAAAGCTCTAAAACTTACATTATCAACATGCTTGACTACACATTTGCTACTATTCAAGATCTTGGTTTTCAACAAACGATTGGAATTCATAAGAGCACCAACTGTTTTCCCCTTCGTACTGACTTGTTCCTTTATTCATAAGAGGCTGACTTCATACAGGAGCTTCTTAAGAAGAATGAAAATAAGCTAGCATCTAGCATTATCCTTTAACTTCAACTTCCGTTGTAAAGATGATGTTTTCTAACCGAATAATTCAAAGTTTTGAGACTCTGTTGAACGCAACTATTCCATCGAACTTGAAATAAAAGATACAACTGTTAAATCTTCTTCATATCTTTTCTTACATCTAGAAATTAACAATGAGGGTTGGTTAAGAACAAAAACTTTACTACTAAAGAGATGATTTCAGCTTCCTAATTGTGAACTTTTCATTTCAATGTAGCAATATTCCAGCAGCGTATGGAGTGTATGTCTCCCAGCTGATACGATATTCCAGAGCTTACATTTCCTATCATGATTTTCTTGATAGAGAATTGTTGCTCTTAAGGAAACTATTGACTAATGTAACCCCGCCATTTTCTATACGTGCTTGGCAGAAGCCTGTTAGTCAGTGGTTGTCGTTTGTTGCTGTATATCATATTTATTTTTCGTTAATTACTTTGTACATTAATCAGGCCGTTAGTTTTCTCGTTTGAATTGTTTTACATTTGTCATTTCGGGGCCTTTTATAGCTGACTATGCGATATGGGTTTTATTTATTGTTGAAGGCCGTACGGTGACCTATAGTTGTTAATTTCTGTGTCATTAGGTCTCTTGTGGAGAATTGTCTCATTGGCAATCATACCACATCTTCTTATTTTTATATGAAAGCAAGAGTGCCGTGTGTAAAATTGAAATCACCAATTCCGGTATTATACAGACGCCATCATGAGTTTTTATAGATTGTAAAAACAATTATTTCCCCATAGACGACTATAGGGGCCGTTTTCGAGATACAGACTTTAGGAAATAGATTTAAAGAACGAAACCTTGCTATATTAAAAGAAAAATTATTAGGACAGTACTTTTTGGTCCAAAAAATATAGGTTCCCATTGATTTTCTTAACGTAATTTGTACTTATCTCCAATGGCTATCAATTCTACACTTAAGTAAACCTGTCTCATCACAGCGTAGAAAAGACTTCTCAGTTCCGTTAGGGTTAAGGAAAATAGATCATTTTGCCTTTGGTATAATGCAGAGAATATAACACATATCGGCCAATCAATTAGCTATACTCTTAATTCTGATTACATAATATTTAATGGTTGATTGTAACCTTTAACCGTTATGGAATATCTGTTTCAGAGAGCACCCCTGAGATCACCCCTAGATTTGTTTAAATAGTGCTCGTGTTGATCTTCCCTTCGTTTTAAGTGTCCTTCTTTGTGTTTTTGAACTTTTCAATGTCTGTGTTGTTTATACCGATAACATACTTTGTCATTAAAACGTATTTCAATTTCAAAATCTCACACTCGTTCAAGTTTCAGGGTGAGAAAACTATACATGACCGATGGTTTACGAATTTTGTGATGTCTTAGGGTTAGTTAAGAAACAATTACCATTTTTTTTTTTTTGCCTGATGCCTCATCTCTTGATATTACTGAGCAGCTAATGTTATAGGAGTAACACTACGGGTTCCGGATCACCTGAGATCACTTCCGGATTTTTGTTGTGTTCATTTTATTAGGTTTTTAGTTTTCCTCGTTGTGTTATGTAAATTGTTATTTGTCTTCTTTTCGTTTCTTGTTGTTTTGTCATGGCGTTTCAGCTTGTTTTCGGCTTATGAGTTTGAATATCACTTTCATGACTTTGGTATATTTTGACTCTCTTTTGCAAATAACATAATTATTTGAATAACTACATACATGTTTTAACTCATGATATTAAAGAATCATTGAAATATATTGTATTGTTATTACATGATAACAGGACTATGAAATTAAATAGCACGTACGACTACCAGAAAACACACTAACTCGTCTTAATTTTTCAGACAATAGAATCGATTCATGGTTTGGAATAAAGTAAACTCTCAATCAAATTAAAGAGGAATAATCACAAAAATAGCAATAACGACTGAGAATGAATCGGATTAAATTTTGCTTTAATGTCGTTCTGTAAATTCTTAGTATCTTTAGTATACAAATGGAGTTACCAAGAAGTAGTTCACGTGTGATTCTCATAGATCGTCATGGAGCAGATAAAACAACAATTTACCAGTGAACGAGTTAGTGATCATACATCTAAAGCATCTCATCAAGATTTAATTCCATATTAGGATTCATTATGCATAATTCAAAGTTAATTCATTTTCAATTCAGTAACTGGTAATGTTATCGATAAAAACTAATGCTGATAAACGTCACGACATACGTTCTGTCTGACATTCTGTTTTTTTAATAAATTTTACCTACCTACAGCAACCCTAAGCATATATTCTGGTTTTATGTTTTATTGAAGTCATTGCTTTGACCCGAATCTGTGCAACATATATTTTGCTTTCAGTCCGGTTTATAAATGAGGAAGTTGTACATTATAGTATTAACATTGAGTTGTTCCATAGTCATAATTCGATTGAGCAAAACCATATCCGGGTTACAAACTAAAGCCGAGGGAAACACATCAACTGCAAGAGGAAAACAACGGAACAAATGAAGCAATTGACTTCAACAAAAGCAAACACCAATATACATAGAAACGGACTATCTGCTAACAATTGCCATATTCCTGACCTGGCACAGGAAATTTCAAGAAAAAATAGTGGGTTGAACCTGGTTTTATGGCTAGCCAAACCTACCGCTTATATGGCAATGTTAAAAATACCGCTAAAATGACAACACATTTTCATGTTTTCTTAGACTCTTTATTGCGTCTCCAAACTAAATCCATTGGATGATTGATTGGTATTTAAATCGAGGTAACATGATTAAATTATTAGTTGTAAATAGCTTTTAACTTGTTCTCAATAACTGCGAGTACTCTAAGATTGGCACTTTTTGTATAAGATTTTTTTTATCGGTTGATTTTTGTGCTTCATGTAATTTTACAAGCCATTTTTAACTAAATATTACAGTTTGTTCGTGCAATGTACTTCTACACCACTGTTCCAGCTTTGGGAATGATAGAGAGCTCTCAAACATGTTGATCCTTGCAACATTTTGCATGCGCCCGTCCTAAGCCAGGAGCCTGTAATTCAGAGGTTGTTGTTGGTTGCTGCCAATTTAAATTTATTTTTTGTTCATTGTTTTGTTTATAAAATAGACCGTTGGTTTTCTCGTTTGAATTGATTTAAAGTTTGTTAAATGAGTGCATTGCAAAGCGTGCTATACGGTATAGATTTTGTTTCTGGTTGAAGGCCGTACAATGACCTATAGTTATTCAACCCGTTTAGAGTGAAAATGTAAATCTTTTCTTAGTTTGAAATGTCAAACAAAGGCCATAAATCTGTCATGGCATTATGACTAAGGCATAGATAATATTATGTTAAAACCAAAAACTGAGTATATAAATTTCATAGAGGTTTTGAGCTTTTAGATTTTTCTGATCGCCATTTAAAACAAAAACAGAAAAAAACATCTGCATACACATGAGCTGATGGGACAATTTACATAGATTATTAATGCAAAGTATGTCTATAAAAGAATGAAGGTAATTGAAAAGGAACTTGATTTGTTCACATATTAATGTTACATGCATCTGATATTTATTCTTATTATATATTTAGTAGTAAAGACAAGTAAATTGTATGTGTAATAAAATCGATGGTAATCATGCTGTATCAGCCAACAGTGATGATATCGATATCAGTCACGGTTGCAAAGGCTTTATCAAATCCCTTATCTGTAAGACGTTACGTAATTGACATCTGTCACGGTTACAAGGGCTTCATCAAACCCCTTATGTATGTTTTACGTCATGTCACGTGAAAAACCATCTAAATTAGTTGTACTTGAGGTAAATGTATATAATAAAGTGTTTATGATATGGCTTTTACAATATCACACTCTGTATTAACCCTCAACCACTATAATCCCTCGAGCAGAACTCTTGGGATTATATTGGTGTCTCGGGTTGATACAGGTATGATATTGAAAAAGCCATATGATATTCTCTATATAATCAATCAAATGTTTTAATAACCTATCTTAAGACTTGTATAGGTTGTTTTCAGTTTTAGATTTATTTTTTTTATGTATCTAATTAAATAATGAAGCAACAATTTCTGATGTGTCTTCACATAAAAACACATTGTATCTTTTATTCTCCTTGCATGTATATATTCATAAATCGCAGATGATAAATTTACTTTGATAAAGTGTGGATTAATGCTGGTATTGAATATTAATTAAGTTAAGCAATAATTACCACCCATGAAGCAGAGAAAATAAACATGTGGTATTTATTAACAAACAAATTATAGTTGGAGTGACAGATTTATTTGACAAAATTGTGTTTTCCTTAGTGGTGCAGATGATGAGTTTAGATATATCCAACATCATTTTGCTACAAATACTTTGGGATAGGTGTAGAACAGTTACTTGCATGTACGTCATCTGGTCCCTAGTTAATAGTTGTCTCATTGGCATGCACACCACAGTTTCTTATCTTATATATGAGGAGGATGTACACGTGCATACACTGTCAACGCACCTGGTGATATCGGGGGTTTGTAAAAACAAAGCATCATTCGAAGAAAGGCAAATAACACGCGGCAACAAAGCAAACAACCCACTGTATAGAAAAAAGTGAATGTGGAGCACACCAGAATTAAAATCTCTAATTTGAAAGTGACGAATATAAACCTCTCATTTGCATTACATATCCACCTTACCACTTTCACAAATGCGTGTCTCTTCCAGAGCTACTACTTGAATCATCATAGACTGAAGTGACCGCATATTAGTACTGTATACACATATGCATATTCACGGTACTACACTCTGTCGATACCTATATTTTGGCTTTGCACAAGGTCATGTTTTTCTCTGACTGTTAATGATTACTTACACTAAATTGGATGTTGGATTTGTACTGATTGATATTTTATTCTTAGATACATGATTTCTTTTATTAGTTGTTATTGGCTTTGAACTAGCTGTCAGTAACTGCGAGTAATATCAGATTTTACTTTCTATCTTTTTTGTTGTAAGGGATGTATAGATATCCTGCCACGTACGGTTTTGTTTTGCTAGATGCATTTCGGCTTTGTTTTGATCTGATGAGTTTTTGCTAGATGCTTTTCTGCTTTGTATTGATGTGATGAATAAAACCCTTTTCAACTGATTGTTATAGTTTCTTCTTATGTTAGTTTTCTCAATTGAATTGTTTCATATTTTTGCATGTCGGGGCCTTTTATAGCCGTCTATACGGTATGGGTTTTCTCATTGTTGAAGGCCGTACGGTTGCCAATAATTGCTTAAATCCACTTCCTTTGAACTTTGGTGGATAGTTGTTTTATAGGCAATCATACCACATCTCCTTATTTTTATATTTTAGTAATAGTTGTTTACGAAATATTAATCTCACTCAGAGAGAGAAGCTGAATTACTTTATTCCCATTTGTGCGACTTTGCCGAATTTGTTATTCTTTTACAAAGTAGTTACTGATAACAGTAAACAACTCTTTATTATGCATGATATATTCATTTATATGCAAATTATCTACAACTGTTTTAGAATTATATAATATGTAAATATTCATCAGTATTAAAAAAAGCGTTTGTTTAATATCCTCCCTTTTTCATTGGCATGGGCATTGGCATTGGCATCATTTCCATCATTTTCATTTTCATTGGCATAGGCATTGGCATTGGCATATCAGGTTTCATCATGTCCATCATTTTCATTGGCATTGGCATATCAGGCTTCATCATGTCCATCATTTTCATTGGCATTGGCATATCAGGCTTCATCATGTCCATCATTTTCATTGGCATGGGCATTGGCATTGGCATATCAGGTTTCATCATGTCCATCATTTTCATTGGCATGGGCATTGGCATATCAGGCTTCATCATGTCCATCATTTTCATTGGCATGGGCATTGGCATTGGCATATCAGGTTTCATCATGTCCATCATTTTCATTGGCATTGGCATATCAGGCTTCATCATGTCCATCATTTTCATTGGCATATCAGGCTTCATCATGTCCATCATTTTCATTGGCATATCAGGTTTCATCATGTCCATCATTTTCATCGGCATTGGCATTGGCATTGGCATACCAGGTTTCATCATGTCCATCATTTTCATTGGCATTGGCATATCAGGCTTCATCATTTCCATCATTTTCATTGGCATCATTTCCATCATTTTAGGCATCATTTCCATTTTCATTGGCATCATATCCATTTTAGGCATCATTTCCATCTTTCCTTTCATCTCCATCATTTCTTTCATTTTCATCATGTCCATCATTTCTTTCATTTTCATCATTTCCATCATTTTACCTTTCATTTCCATCATTGGCATCATTTTCATCATTTCCATTTTACCTTTCATTTCCATCATTTTCATCGGCATCATTTCCATCATCATAGGCTTCATTGGCATCATTTCCATCATGCTACCTTTATTGCTCATTCCGCCCATCATTTCCATCGGCATCATAGGCTTCATTGGCATCATTTCCATCATACCACCTTTATTGCTCATTCCGCCCATCATTTCCATCGGCATCATAGGCTTCATTGGCATCATTTCCATCATGCCACCTTTATTGCTCATTCCGCCCATCATTTCCATCGGCATCTCAGGTTTCATTGGCATCATTTCCATCATACCACCTTTATTGCTCATTCCGCCCATCATTTCCATCGGCATCATAGGCTTCATTGGCATCATTTCCATCATACCACCTTTATTGCTCATTCCGCCCATCATTTCCATCGGCATCATAGGCTTCATTGGCATCATTTCCATCATGCCACCTTTGCCGCCCATTCCGCCCATCATTTCCATTGGCGGCGGCATCTTTTTCATGCCATAGGCGTTTACGCCAGCCAATATGGCTACAGTTGTAAGCACGAAAAATGTTGCCATATTTTGAGATTCGACGAAACCTGAAAAAAAGACAGTTCTCGTTATAACAGGAATATATATATATATTATTCAAACATGCATTTTCCAAAATAATTTGCTTAAATTGGAGATAAAATTTCGGTCACGATCTGAATATAAGGATATGTATATTAAATGAGTAGTTTGTAAAAAAAGTTACAATGAACCTGGATTTATGATTTTTTAACTGAACATACGTTTTTCCATTTATTCTTTGACATACGTCCTCGTTAAAAAGTTTTTATTTCAATGTAACTTTTGTTCTTTATCAAGTGTAAAAATAAGTACAAATTCCCTCAATGACGCAGTGAAAACTTAACATTTAACCAATCGAGAACTATTCCAGTTGCATGAAAATTACCTGAACGCATAAAACCTATAATGTCAATACAAAATAATAATTCATTCTCATTGCAAGAATATCAAACTTAAGCACAAAATAAAAGAATACTAATGATAGAAATGTTATTCTATCAGCTTTAGAGAATGTTAACCTTCCTTTGAAACATTTACTGCTTTTACTGAACTAGTTTTACATTTGCTGAGTTAATGGATCATGGAAATTTTATATTGGAGGAATTTAGCTATGTTTATGTCTCTTTGGTATGATGGTGAGAGGTTTTGCTAGCTATAAAACCAATTCAAATCCACCTTTTTCTACATAAGAAAATACCTGTACCAAGTCAGGAATATGACAGTTGTTTTCTATTCGTTTGATCAGCTTGAGCTTTTCATTTTGCCATTTGTTAAGGGACTTTCCGTTTCGAATTTTCTTTGGAGTTCGGTATTTTTGTTATTTTACTTTTTTGGTTATATAACTCTTTAGGTGTTTATGTCTTATACATCCTTTGCTTTTAAATGTTTGAATTTAGGCATTCCTTATGAAGGTAAATCAAGAAAAGCGCATCGGACGTACGAAATTAATTAAGTGGTTTTTTTTTCTTTCAATATTCTAGTGAAGATTTCATATTATTTTGAAGCGGTCACTTATTTATGTTTATCCTTTGTTTTGGTTATCGTAAAATGTTTTTCATGGTAAATAACCATGTTGTGAATTTTGCATTTTTTATCTCCTATCACATATAAATAATATATTTTCAATTAATCCAACACAACTTACATTTTAATGGTCATATGATAAAATCAATAAGAATGATAAAATACGAATTTAATACGTATTGAATTGGTGCATCCGAAGAGCTTTTCTAGATTTACCATCACCAGTAACGATCAAACACAAAACGTTTGAAAGCAAAGGATGAATTGATACCTGAATACGTAAGATGTTATATGACCGAAAAGCTCCGTAAAAGAATAAGTCGTTTGTATGAAATATAATTGTAATAGATCGTGGACTAAACGTCTATACATGTATGTACAGATTATGTTGTTTGACAACATATAGAGTGTTATATTGTATGTATTACGCGAAAAACATGCATGTTTCATAAAATAAATTGCCTAATTAACACACACAAAATAAAGATAGAATAAAACCGAGATAAGAATCCGATATTGAATTAAAGTGTGCCCAAAAACATTTCTGACGGATTTAAGTATTGAGTGTTTGATTTCATTATATGACAAACAAAATCATTTTGAATAAAAAATGAAAAAGGATAAATATTTCAATTATATATGAATAAATGATAAGTTTTATTTAGAATTGTATTTCAATAATGGTTTGTTAACACCGCATTATCAACAGATCAAAGCAAACATAAACATGGTATTTTACTTTTATCAAAATGTGCCAACTTAATCATGTTAATACTCATTTGCTTCCTAGACAATATTTACACCTATCTGTTTAATGTGGTATACAGTAGGCTGATAATACGATAAAGTCAGTAGGAATGATAAAATCAGAATTTGACAGTTATTAAATTGATGCATCTGACGCGCTCTTCTGGATTTACCTTCATCAGGAACGATCTAGAACAAAAAGTTTGAAAGCAAAGGATAAAGTGGTGCCTGAGTACGTGAGATATTGTGTGACCAAAACAGAAGCCCCATAAAAGAATAAGTCGTTTATAAATAATTTAATTGTAATAGATAGTGTACTAAACGTCTATAAATGTATGCATCGATTATGTTATTTGACAACATATAAACTGTTATATTTTATGTATTACGCGAAACACATGCATGTTTCATAAAATCAATTGCATAAGTAATACACAAAATAAAGATAGAATAGAACCGAGTTGAGAATCCGATATTGAATAAAAGTTAGCCCAAAAATTTGTCTGAAGGGATTTAAGTATTGAGTGTTTGGTCTAATTACATGACTAACAATAATCATTTTGCAATTAAAAAAAAAGATAAAAAGATAAATATTCAATTATATACGAATAAATGATCAGTCTTATTCAAAATTATATTTCAATAATGGTTTGTCAACACCTCATTTTCAAAGAAAAATATGCCAACTTTATCATATCAATACTTATTTCTAGACGATATTCACACCTATCTAATTAATGTTGTATACTGAAGGCTGACAATAAATTAATTTCTTACCCGAGTTTTAACTAGGTGGCAGGTTGGTATCGATGGAAAGCCAGGGAAAGTTCTGCGATCGGTTCAACCATCATTTGCCTATTTATACAATCTGAAGTTTTGCTAATAAAGCTCATTACGTAATAAAACATATGTTTAATTAAAAATATGCCACGACATTATATCTCATCAAAAATATGTAATAGTCAATACACGATAACCATGTCCGACACCTGTTTGTCATAAAATACATAATCTTTTCCATACCAAAACATGAACACTTTAATTGACACAGATATTTTGTAAGAGTTCATATGATGACATGCTTCTTAGTTGACTTTTTATCCCATTGACATATTTCCCACAGCCTCATTTATTCATACAAATGTAAACGTTTTGTAGAAGTGTTCTAACTAGTAATTATCTACATTAAAAGCCTTTTGATCCACATCATATTTAATCTCTGTTATTAAGGATTTAACAATTTCTAATCCAAGGAAGAACTAATATGGTAGTGCATGTAGTTGTTTGTTTTATGGAGAAAGGGGTGGCTATTGAATGTACGTTACAAAAACATGTGGTAAGAAGTTAATGACACGCGACACAGAAACGTTCTCGCATTGATTTTCCTTAAAACTGTGACACAAAATCCATTTTGATACTACTATTGAAATATGCAAAGACAAATATACATTCCTGAGTCCCTTTTCGAGGTACAAGTATATCATTCTGATTTAGGCATGTTTTGGGTAAAAGCTATACACACAATCCATTTTGATACTTTTTGATATATTGTTTTGATAAGTATATCATTTTGATTTTGGCATGTTTTAGGTAAAAGTTAAAATTCATTATATCAATACTTCGTCAAAAAATTGCAAATTTCAAACAGAAAGATACATTTTCGTCAGTTTTTTGTTTTTTGTTTTTTTTTAGGGGGGTGGGAGTGTTCCATAGTTTTAGATTTTTTTTTTGCCAGTACACAATCAATTAATTGCGAGAAAATAGGAGTTACAAAACACCCGTCAACATAAAAAAAAAACAGAAAAACTCATGTGTCAATGCTATAGATAAAAAATTGCATATTTTTTTGGCTCAAAATGACTTGTGCATAACAGGGTATTGTCAGCATGCCTGCTCAATTACAACGTTATACGAGTTCCTGGAATTTATTGAAAAGTTTTGGTGACAAAAAAGTAATAATTTGTTGATTTAACTAAAGCCTAATGTTCAGAGTCGATTTTGTGTTCTTCATATAATAAAACATTTCTAATGACTAATGATTAGCATTTAATTACTTTGGTTTAAAACAGTTATGATTGCATCATAAAACCAATCAAAGTTATATTTTATTTTACTTGTGTGTTGCTATATTATCATAATATATGGAAGAAAATAACAAATATAATATATATAAATAATAATAAAAATTGGCACGAGTTGGTAAAAATAGGATACGAGTTGGTGGAGTACGAATTGGCGAAGGTACGAGTTGTCGTGTACCCCCACAGTCGATTTTATGTTCTTCCTGTTTTCATTTGAGTGCAACCAACAGTTTTCTTTTTGTGACGTCATATTTCGAAGGTCAATGCATAACAATCCTGAGTGGTGGTATCGTTGTATATAAAGATACTTGTATAAAACTAGATATCACTTAAATCAGAATACTCCCAGGTTCAACCCACCATTTTTTCTTAAAATGTCCTGTCCCAAATCAGGAATATGGCAGTTGTTATCAGACAGTCCGTTTCTATGTATGTTGGTGTTTGCTTTTGTTGTAGTTCGGTGTTTCAGTTGTTCTGTTGTTTTCCTCTTATAGTTGATGTTTTTAATCGATTTTAGTTTGCTACCCGGATTTGTATATGCTTATTCGGATTGTGACTATTGAACAGCGGTATACCACTGTCAATGACTGTTGCCTTTATTTATAATGAAATTAGAATAAAGTATAATATTAACATAACAAAAAACTCTACGAAAATGATATTCACTTTACGTTACTGCTCTGCCTGCGCCGGAGAGAGCTTCAAGGTGTTTCTTAAATTTTCCCTTAAAAAAAAGGAAGTTTACACAGTTGATTTCTTTATCAAAGGTATATCGTCACTAATTTTTTCATAATTTTAATTATTCACATGTTTATTGAAAGCTAGGTAACTATTTCTAATTATCAATTATAAAACACTTGATAATTTTGTACTTACGTATATAAACAGAGATTCTTCTCTATGTTTTTTTAAATATACGTAAATTATTTTGCCCTCGCCTTTTGCACATAAAATATTTTAAAATTTACATCAAATCACTTCAAATTTTTTTTTTTTAAATGCAAAAGGTAATGTTTTAATTAGCGCAGATAATCAAACAAAAGAAATATATTTAATTTCACGGAAGCCACAACTTAATCTAAATAACCAAATAACAAATATGTCATAAACTTACGAAGATCTATTCTGTCTCAGAGGACATGAAATCTTAAAAAAACAACAGGCTGATTTTGTTCACAATATTTTCCATAATGTATAGATGTATTTTAATAATATTAAGAATAATGTAATCGCAACAATAGGAATAGGTGAATGGACCGGATAAACCTTAACAACGTTTTGTGAATTAACTACCATCATCTTTAGTGTACAACTGTAATAACCGAGAAATAACACATATTTCTGCATGTAGCACATAAAACAAAAAACAAAAGACAACAGTAGTATACTGCTATTCAAAAGTAACAAATCGTAATACTGGCCAAGCAATTTCAAAAGAATGAAATTATGAATTCTTCTACTATTGTTTCCATTCATGTCCGTTCTCTCCCGAGAGAGTCTTATAATGAACAATCATATTATTAACCACATCTACGGAATTACATGAATGTATCAAGTGTTTTTTTTTTTATGTAAGGCCATCTATGAACATTTGAATGTCCCTACTATGTGTTGGATACCTACACTACACACCACAAGCCGTCAAATATCGTTTAATCGCGTCTTCTAGTACATCACAGTGTTTAACTGTTTTCCATACTTCTTTCAAAAGATTTTATTATTATAATGCATATGAAAGTAATGGAACTAATTTTTTTAGGAGGTTGAACAATTCTGTGTGTGTTTTAAATAATTAAGTGCGTTTAATGGTTCGCTCAATTTGATTGACAGCTACACCACACTTCCATTCAATCTTATCAAATAAATGTTTCCTATTTATTTGAATGGACCTTTGAAAAATTGAAAGCAAATGTATTTTCTGAAACTCATTTAAAGTCTTCTTCTTTAACATCTTAAACGAAAAATGTAAATATGATATAATTAGTAGAAGTGTGAAGAGAGGATAAAAGCTATAAAATTGATTCCTTGATAAAATTTATGTACGTTTCGATAATAACGTTTATCGACAGGTTGAAGGCATTCCAATTGTGCCCATTTCATGGCAGATGACTCGTTCTGTATTTTCGTGTTTGTAGTGATCTCAATGAAAGAACAATTTTACTTTCCCTAGTAAATTGTTCTGTCAGGGATTTCGTGACCATGAATTACTTAAAACGAGAGCCAATAGATGTAGATACGATCAATTTAGCCTTATCGATCAATTTGATTAACTTATTCTAAAGGGTTTTGAATTTACCATTGTAATGAGAAATTTAATCAGTACTAAGATTAATTTTGTTATTGATAAATTAAAACATACTTAACTATGTGTTTCTATACATTCATGAACACTTCCTACTTCCTGTCGATACTTATATTTTGGCATTGCACAGTTTCATCTTTTCTTAGACTGTTATTGCTTCTCCAAACTGAATCCAATGGATGTGTACTGATTGATATTTTAGTCTAGGAAACATTATTTAGTTATCAGCTATAATATGCTTCCAACTAGTTATTAAAAACTGCGAATACTCTTAGATATATTCTTTGTGTCTGAAGTCTTTGTATTAGATGTATTTTCCTTTATGTCGATTTGATGATACAATAGAAGAAAGAATGGAAACGGAGAATTCGTCAAAGCAACAATAACCCGACCAAAGAACAGAAAACAGCTCAAGGTCATCAATGGGTATTCAATGCAGCGAAAAATTTGGCTTCAACTGGCCTCTTAACAATAATGTTTACTAGTTCAGCGTTATGGACGCCAAACTAAACTCCGGAACATACAAATGAATCAACTTTGAAAAAACACACACAAGACTAGTATTAACAAATGCTATAGGTTCCTAACTTTGGACAGGCGCAAAAATGTGTCAGCGCCTGTTTCGTGAGATCTTAACCCTCCTCCTATACCTCTAGCATATATGGAATAAACAAACACACATTAAAACTCCGTTTAAAAGAAGTCCGAGTCCGATGTTAAAATAGGTAACAGGGGAAACTAAGCAAAATGACAATGCTAACATAATTTAACCAAGCACTACTAGCAATTACTGACAGGCCAGCTCCTTACTTCAATTAAACTGATTAAACAATTATGTCTTCATCAAGTGAAAATCAACCACAATCCCTCCCGTTAGGGTTTAGTATCATGTCATCAAAAGTAATACGAGAAGAACATAACTCGTATCATGTCAACAACTGGTTTTAGAATAAATGTGTTTATTTCCGATGCAAAGACCCTGTGAGTGAATCAATATAAATTTCAAAAAATGCCTTCCTTAATGAGTTGACAACAGTATCGTAACCATATTCCTTGTGTGAATAAGTCTATTTAAGGGTTAGGTTAGATTAAGAGGTGAATGATGACATTTTTGCGCTTTGCATAGAATATTACCATAAAAGATTGGATGTGAAACACCTGAACGTATAAGATGCCTGCGCGTAAACCTATATTTACGAATGACGTCCTTGTAGCGATGATAAAATTAAGTTCAAGTTTGACAATACGTTGTTACATACACGTTGTGTATAAGCCTTTTTCAACTTAATTTTGGATTTTGTTCCTATGATGTACTATTACACAGCTGCCCAAGCTTGAGGTAGGGTTGAGATCCCCAAGCATGTTAAACCTCGCAGCATTATGTATTTGTCTGTCCGGTGTCAGGAGCCTGAAATACAGAGTTTCTTATTGGTTGCTGTTTGTCATATATATTTTTCGTTTTTTGTACATAAAGCAGGCTGTTCTCGTTAGAATTGTTTTACAATTTGTCAAATCAGTACAATCAATGTAAAGCTTACTTTACGGTATGGATTTTTCTCATTTTTGAATGCCATACATTGAATTATAGTTATTTGCATGTACGTCATCTGGTCCTTGGTTGATAGTTGTCTTATTTGCATGCACACCAAAGCTTCTTATCTTATATATAAGCAGGATGTGAGTACCCTGTGTACGCACATTGACTCACTTCATTTTGAAGTCAACACACTCAAACTGGTATTAAGTGTATCGTTTCTTGAATAAACTACATTATATAGTGGATTGTAACTTGCAAATATAGACAATCATACAGCATACATATTATATGTACTAATTAGAAAAGGTGATGTGCCAATCTAACTAAATTGCAAATAAATTGTAATGATGGAACGTGATTGAAAGATGTCTGACCACGGGTCGAGTCATTCTATATTTTTTGTTAATTTCATAAGAGTTAATTAAGGAAAATGGTATCGAGGGAAGATATAAGCAGCATAATTCGAAGAAAGCTAAACGACACGATGACAAAAAACCATACAGACAACTCCTAGTATACAAAATAGTGCACAGGTGACAATACGAACATCATTTTAAGCATGTGGAGGATACCAAAATTACACTCCCAATTTGTAAGTGATGAATAATTCTCTCATATGCAGAATATATCCACCTTGTAACTTGAGACATTCATTGTCGAAATGGGCATCTGGTGCAGAAAAATGTGTACCGTTATATGTGACTACTTCCACTGGGTCGATCCCTCTGATGGTGGACTGTTAGTCATTGAGGTTATCACCAGCCCAATAGCCATTACTTTGCTACTGGCATGAAAATACGGATTTTGTTTTTTAGAATATGCTGTTACAATACTTTGGAAATTAATTTGAATTAAGGAATATATCTCCCTCATGCAACATTTTATGCAAAGCTCTGATTCCTTGCCCGAATTTTTTTTTTTTTTTTTTTTTATTTTGGTTCTTTTTGGTTTATAAGCTTTTCTTTGTTTTGATATGCTTTGAGTTTTCAAATATTTTGACCTCGAGCATCACTGAAGAGACATTTTTTGTCGAAATGTGCACCTGGTGCAGATATATTGGTACCGTAAAATGTTATTTCATCAACCGGAATGAGCATAGACTTAAATTATCTTTAAGCGGTAGATGTTTTAATATTAAGCTCACTCAGCGAGAGAAGCTAATCTACTTCATTCCCATTTGTGTGACTTTCAATATTTCTCATTTTTTTACAATGTACATCTAGTAACTGATACAAGTAAATAACACTCTGTCATCAGTATTATCGCCAGCGGGTCATTTTTGCCATTAACGAAATTTATAAAAGTATAAATAATAATTGTACGACATTTTACAATGCAACAAGTTTATGAACAGTTTAGCACCACAACATGTGTCATAATTTGTTTTTACAGGTAATCCGCTTATCTGATGGGTCATTAATGATCATCAAAACTAATTCATACAAATAGAATCTGTCAGTCGCCATTAATCATTTCGAATTTAAGAAATTTTTCAGACGACTACACAATTTGCAGCGTTTACCGTAGTTTCATGATGAAAACGTTGTTGACGGAAAGACAAAAACAGTCATGAATTTGAATTCTGTTAAAATTGTTAAATTTTGATGTATTCTGTCTTTGCCTGTTCTCACTTTTGGTGAGAAATAAAAAAAACGGTTGCCATTGATTGTATTCACTTCTACTGTAAACAATTCTCCGAAGAGGTAGGAACACACCCTAATCCAAGAAAGATACCTTTATTTATACCAGTTTTTCCTAGTATTGAAAGACCTACTTAAGATTTGTCTACACACTTCTGACTTAAGAACTTGTAGGTTTAAGGGGTCTTTTGATTTATGATGTAAAATTAAGAGGGTCTTAGCAGAGGGTTAGGGAAAGGGAAGTCGTCATTTTCTGTATTCTTTATTTTTTTATCCAAATTTTCTGTATTTGTATCTTTAAGCACACGTTATTTTCTCTTTTTCATTTTGTTGCCTATTTGTCTCTAATCGTTATTTTAGGTTCTAAACCATTTTCTCTATTCTGTAGCATATACAGACCATTAGCTGATTATGAAGACTGAACGTACAAAAAATCATTATATTAGTCACACTAGTCCCTGTTTTGAGACATAACAATCAAAACCAGCACATGCAATCTTTTAAAGAAAAACAGCTGTTTTGTTTAATCTTTATTGTTATCTTTGTATTTGTATACTAATGAAATACAGAAAAAGAAAATGAAGGTACACATGTTTTTTTCATGTATTTAACCCTATGCAAAAACTACCTCAGTCCTATCATGTGAAGCTGCTACCCAGGAAAAGTCTTTTTGTCTGATCTCGAAGTAGTGACTTAAGCCCTCAAGATTCTAGCTTAAATCCTGATGTTATGAATGAAATCTATATTTATTTTAATATTATCTACATCTGCTTTAAAATTATATAATATGTAAATATTCATCAGTTCAAAAGGTTTGTCTAGTAACCTCCTTTTTTCATTGGCATTGGTTTCATCATTTCCATTGGCATTGGTTTCATCATTGGCATGGGCATTGGTTTCATCATTTCCATTGGCATTGGCTTCATCATTTCCATTGGCATTGGTTTCATCATTTCCATGGGCATTGCTTTCATCATTTCCATTGGCATCATTTTAGGCATCATTTCCATTTTCATTGGCATCATTTCCATCATTTTCATTGGCATCATTTCCATTTTTGGCATCATTTCCATCATTTTCATAGGCATCATTTCCATCATTTTTGGCATCATTTCCATCATTTTAGGCATCATTTCCATTTTCATTGGCATCATTTCCATCATTTTTGGCATTCCCATCATTTCTTTCATTTTCATCATTTCCATCATCTTTCCTTTCATTTCCATCTTTCCTTTCATCTCCATCATTTCTTTCATTTTCATCATGTCCATCATTTCTTTCATTTTCATCATTTCCATCATTTTACCCTTCATTTCCATCATCGGCATCATTTTCATCATCTCCATTTTACCTTTCATTTCCATCATTGGCATCATCTTCATCATTTCCATCATCGGCATCATTTCCATTTTACCTTTCATTTCCATCATTGGCATCATCTTCATCATTTCCATCATCGGCATCATTTCCATCATTTTCATCGGCATCATTTCCATCATCATTGGCTTCATCGGCATCATTTCCATCGGTGGTGGCATCATTTTCATCATACCGGCGTTTACGCTAGCCAATATGGCAGCAGTTGCAAGCAAGATAAAAGCCATGTTTTGAGATACGACGAAACCTAAAAAAAACACAAAGCACACGTTATAAATCGAATATGTAAGTTAGTCAAGCATGCATAGTCTTTGATTAAAATTTATAATCAAATTTTAATGCCGATGAATCCATAAATAAGAACTTGTAATGGAAAGGGTGGTCATGGTTTGTTTAAACAATATATACAATGGGTCTGGAAAATTTTTATCTTTTATCAATATACGCTTTTCCATTTAACCTCAAACATAAACCAGCATTTAGACGTCCTTCCAATGTGACACTTTTCACAATCTTTTAATTAAAAATCCAAGTACCAAATCTAGTTTTTGGTGTTAGATAACTTACTCAGTAGGAAAAACATTGGAGAGGTTGCACATTTTTATAAGGTCGTTTACATGAAACACAATTGTATTCGATCGAGAACTAAACGTATATGAATGTAAGTAGAAATTATGTAATTTAAAACATATGAGCTGTTATATTGTAAATAGTATGCGCATAACATGCATCTTTGACATTAATAAATTGCATGATTATAACCAATTGACAAAGAGGGAACTCAGATCAGAAATATGCCCCATAAATTTTATAAAAGGTCATTTTACAATGTTTCAAGTTGTGAGTGTTTGATTTTATGACAAATAATGACAAATAATAATTGTTTTTTAGCACCTCATAATTCGAAATTACAAAATATTATTGAATAAAGATTCAATCATATATTAATAGTTAATTACTCTTAAAAACTTATATTCAAGAAAAATGTACTCTGTATTTCATTTGTTTTATATTCATGACTATTCTTTTAGATATTTTATATAATTATTTTTTAGCATTTTACTTTAACTGAAACATGCTAACTATATGCGTATATATGCTTTTTAGCTGACTGTAACATCTATTCAATGTATGTGTTATAGTGACAACTGTTAATAGTTTAATAATTTTCTTACCTGAGTTTTAACTAGATGGCAGGTTGGTATCGATGGGAAGCCAAGGAAAGTTCTGCGATCGCTTCAACCATCATTCGCCTATTTATCCAATTTGTTATTTTTGCTAATTAGGCTCATTGCGTAACAAAACATATGTTTTATCAAAAATATGCATGGAAATTTATTTTCACCAAATTTATGTGATAGTCAATACACGATAGCTATGTCTGACACCTATTTGTCAAAAACTACATAATCTTTTCCACATCATAAAATTTACACTTCAACTGACACAACTATTTTGTTAGAGTTCATAGGATAACGTGTTGACATTGTACTTTCCGGTTGTTCGACATTGTAAAATTCCTTTAACTTTCCGCTTCATAATAATAATAAATTACCATCAAAGTTGTTATTAGACATAAACTAATTAAATTAATTGATGGTAAGGGCATGATTTATTAAGCTTTTTTTCTTTCCCGAAAGTTACAATGGCGAATGTTTTAATTTTCACAGATATATAAATAGTTAAGATTTACAGTTTGTTCTGATTTGAAAAAATAAACAACAGCACTTTCCGTGTACACAGAAATTTTGAAATAAATCAGTCAGAATAACTAGAGATCAATTTCAGCTCTTAGATATTTAGCAATAAGAACTGCTAATTTATTTTATGCTGACAAATATGAAACAAACACTGATTCTTTAATTTCCTTGTAATCTCTGTACTTAATACATGTTTAAGAATTAAATAAATCTGTCATTCTAGGATCGTTCAATTTAAATTCCTTAAGAAAGTTTAACTGATTAGTATATACAGATATCGTTATTAGGTTTATATATTTATAAATTCAGTAAGAAAAGATAAATATTAAAACACTAGTGGGCTACATCAGGGTTGTTATATATTGCACCACTTATATGTTGCATTTACCCTTTTTATCTGAAACTTGAAATTATTAATCCCATTCTGATAAGAATGTGCAATTAACCTTCAACGTTGTGATATTAACTCAAAATTTTATCAATAAGTCAATGAATGATTTGATCGTTGTAAATGCACTCAGAAATGTTTTAGCAGTGTGCAAAACCCATGCTATTAAACAAAAACGCAAAATACTTCTAACGATTTATTTAAGTAGTTTTCCTTGTCAAAAAAGTAATGAAAGTCACAAATAACATAATTTGTTGTTGGAAAGTTTTAATGTCCATAATTAAACGAACTTAATGTCAGGTTCTGGTGGAACACATTAACTATTGATACATTCCTTCTCACAATATTATATGTTTATTTATTTCCATCTTTACAATTATTATCGTTTATATAATTATACAATGTTCATTTCCATTGCTTTATGGAACTTATGTAATTTTTATTTTAAAGCTTTGGTTAATTAAGTGTAAAGTTTCTGTTCTTTTTGACAAATTTTGCTGGATGAGTTTTATTAGCTAATTTAGTTTTATGCTTAAGTTGATTCCCGTTAGGGGATATTATTTGATCCTTTGGAGGCCTTTTGCTGGAAAATGTATGGTCTTATTGAGCCACAGCATTTTTTTCCTCGGTAAAAAGGTGGTAAAACGTATGCTTTATTGTTCTGCATTTAGTTTCCTTAAATAAAGTAGTTCTTAACTTCGAGAAAGCTCATAATTATCAGGTTAAAATTTATTAATCAATATATATATGCATCTTTTTGTTTTCATTTATTTCTTTTTTTTTCAAGGTTAATAAAATTCTACAGTATTTTGGTGATCTCCAATCTATATTTTTGTGTATCACTCAGGTAGTTTTCCTTAAATAATCAGGTCCATTTTGAATAGTTTATAAAAGAATGCGTCAACAACTGATTTTTAGTCTAATGGGCCATCATTTTTTATGTTTATGTTTAGAAAGGAATATACTGAAAAAAATGCAAGTTTGGCGATATTGTCAGGGATTATTAATAGAATATTATGTGTTAAAAAGAGAGTTAATGAAGAACAAATTCTGTATTTTTCAACTTTAAATATTAACTTGTCCAGGGCAATTTGAGCAGCAGTTAATGACTAACCATGATAGTATTTCTTCAATATTTTATTATAATGTTCAAGATTTGGGGAAGTTACAATTTTTTGTATTTGTATGGATTTCCAAAATGGATGCATTGTAAAACAAAATCAACAGACACTAGACTTTTGTCAGCCTACGCTATGTTCGTCTATAAATTACTCGATGACACCCAAATCTAAAAAGTAAAAGGGCCGAATAAAGTACAAAGGAGAAAAGCATTGAGGACCCAAAATTCGGAAAAGTTTTGCCAAATACAGCTTAGGTAAATTACTTTTCCACTCGAGTGACGATATTTCTTTTTGGATAAGCACCAGAACTCAAAATTAGTAGCGGAACACCCTAGGTGCACATATGCTTTTTTAGGCGCTGTGTGTGGATATTTCTAGTATGGCTTCATTAAGTTCCTCTGAAGTAATCATATGTTATTTCAGGGTGGTATTAAAAATCGCAATACACAAGTATAATCATTCCATTTACATAGTGTTTAAATATGTGAGAAAACTTCTGATAAGAAGCTTTGTATTATTTGTATTTCGTTCATTGTTTTTATACATAAATCAGGCCGTTAGTTTTCTCGTTTGAATTGTTTTGCATTTGTCATATGAGGCCTTTTATAGCTGACTATGCGGTATTGGTTTTGCTCATTATTGAAGGCCGTACAGTGACCTATAGTTGTTCACTTCTATGTCATTTGGTCTCTGGTGGTGAGTTGTCTCTCATTGGCAATCATACCACATCTTTCCTTTTTTATATGATGTATAAATGAATTACCGTTTGTACTTGGGACACTTCAGTAGGCAGCAGGCATGGGGCGAATTACATTGCAATGTAATTCATTTTATCATCCTTCCCCACCTCTATATCAGCTTCCTCAACATATCTGTAAAACTCGTATCCAGTTAGCGCGTGCAAGTGAGGAGACATTATCAAGTGAGCAGGACTTATCAACAAATTCTCCCAACATATTGCCTTGTATTGTAATGGTGATAAGTCACCAAATAAATTCTTTAAATAAAATAAATTACACTTGCAGTACATATTTTACAATGAACCATTTCTTTTTTCCTAAAATTACTTTACATTCTAAAACGAGATGTTGATAAAATGGTGTCGACGGCAGTCTTGATAAGTTCTGCCGGGACTACTTTTTTCAGAACTGAACTATTTGACCTAATTTGAACTATTGATCTGACCTCTATTGAGATCAATCTATCGATACAAATGTCAACAATGCAGTCGGAAAGCAAGCTCTTAGGAACGACCGTTGTTGCTACTTTCTTAAGACAACAATGGGACTGATATTAAAGCCCGCCATTCTGAAATTGCGTTAATTTCGCGGAAAAAAATATTTTTGCGGCAATTTGGACATTTTTTTATTTTCTATTTCTAACATGCCATTGGGGTCAGAAATAGATTTCTTTCTATATGTTAAGCATGTGTCTTATTATTAAAGAAAATAATGCCTAAATTGGCCCTTCCTTTAACAATTACGATAATAAATTATTCGAAATTGTCTGTTATTTTTTATTCTTTTGTCATAGATAAACAAAGATTATATAGATTCTAGATGATCATAGATCTATACTATAAAACAAATTGATAATACGTATCTCAAAGTTAAAAAAAAAATCAAGTCTAACGTTCTGTCACCCCTTCTGAAACCCCGTTTTAACTAAATTCCAAAAGAAAGACATTTTTTGACATTGTAGTTTTTTTGGTTTTACACATCAATGTCAACATGCATCCGAACAGAATGTACACATATTTAGTGTCATTTAGTGTGTTTGTTTAAAAAAGCAATGGCGAGTTCAACTGTAGTAAATTTGACTGGATTAATTATTCTATTTAAGTAAAATGTTTGACGTTAAGGATGTTCGCTCTTCTTGTTTTTGAAATTTTGCCAGATTTTCGGAATCCTCTAATTTTATCCATGTTTTGCCACTAAATAATTTTGTCCACTTACCCCTACTTTTCTTTTCATAATTTTATTTCATATAGTTTTAAAAGCCATATTTGAAAATCTTATAAAATCCTTGTTATTTTTTCATAGTTTTTAAAAGAGAAAAGCGGACAATGTTAAAAGTATGAAAAATCTAGAGAGAATCATTTCCCGCCAAATTTTCAATGGCTTATATCTCAAAAGCAAGCACACGGACCCTTCATTTTTTTCTGCTTTTTTGGTTCCTTTATTTATATACTATAAATTTAGAACAGTCTTTTAAAAAGCTTGTTATTTTAAAACAGAGTAGCGAACATCCTTAACTAAAACCTAAGGTAAGGAAATTTTATACTGTCTGTGCACCACCTTAAGATGACTAAAACAAAACGCATTCATTGTTGGGAATATCATTTTTTTTTGGTGATGAATCAAGGAATCCTGCAAAAGGGTTGTCCTTTGAACTTAAAACAATCTCTTTCAGACTTGCATTTTAATCACTCTTATTCAAAGCATTTTCATACTTACATGAAGTGTGACTTACTTATGACTTGTGATCTAAAACATAATTGTTGACTTAGCAATCAGAAACTGCTATGAAGGACTTTTAATATGCATAGTTATTTATTTTGTTTAAATCGAAAAAGGAAAATATGAAATCGAATCTTTCTCGTTCTTAATTATTATATGCGCAAGTTCATGATTATAAACCATTTAAAGCCATTGGTTTAGGCTTTTTTTATAATTTGAGTCCATTCAGTAGAACTTGCATCATAAGGAATCAATGAGACAAAATTTATTGTTATATTTAGTTTAATCATACAAGGATTGCAAACCAATTTCTTTTTATTTCAAATTATGAAGAATTTACATTGAGAATACTTTGATTATTATCTCTTTTAAATGTATATCCTATAGGAAAAAGGTACAGCATGCTTTGGTTTCATTTGATATGACTTTTTGGAGGAAACAGAGTCGTTTCAGTTGAAGAAAAAATGACACAAAAAATGCGGGGGTGGCAGTTTAAATTATTAAAAACATTTAAATTCACAGTAAAACTTATAATAAAAATTGATTAATTAAATGCACATATATTATACACTCTAGATTAAACATTTCATTTTAAATAATAACTATTTACATACAAGAAGGACAATTTACCAACATCTGTCTTTCTCAAATTAACTTCTCCATTACGAATTACGACTACTTAAATATATATGTGTACTTTTAGTCTTGAAAACAAACAGCATTTTGATGCGTTTCTGGAATTTTTTTATGAAGCGTATGCTGTTCAGCAGTCAGCGAGTAGAAATTTTCTTCTTCTGGTGATATGAAATACTACGATCTTCCAATATAATCTTTCTTTTCTTTTTGTATCATCTTCAAATATTATACTCTCATATATGCATTATCATGTACACGAAACATTTTTCTTCCTCTGGTTAATGGGAATATTTTACCCTGCGTATTTTGGCCACAAGGTGTATCCGCGGTTTAATATTTTGATGACGTGTGTTGCCTAGTAATAACAGAGACACTCTGGTAATAACAATTCCCGCGAAATTATTGAAAAAGGAAATTTTGATAAAAAACATTGCTTTGAAAGATGATAAAAATGTTATCTGAATGTGGATTGTATAGATATTGAAAAATATCAGCCCCTCGACAGAATATGAAGCTAAATGGCTCGTTCGCTACGCTCACTCGACATTTAGCTTCATATTCTGGCTCGCGGGCTGATATTTTTCTATATCTACATATCCACATCCAGATAACATGTACATATTACAATTACTTTGACAAAACCATGCATTAAATTACAATTACAATTACATGCCTTTATCAAAGTAATGCATTATATTACAATTACTTTTGCAAAGTAATGCATTGAATTACACATTACATTTGTAAATTTTATTATTAAGTGAAAAGAAAAATCAAAGCTAGTAATAGCTGTACAAAATGGTAAATGATGATTGCTTATTGGTGTTTTAACGCCACTTTAAGCGCACTTGGGCTATTTCGTGGCAGCCAGTTTTCATTGGTGGAGGAAACCGGAGTACCCAGAGAAAACAATTGACCTTCGATAGGATAACTGACAATCCTAGTCAATCAAGATTGGAGTGCAGTCGCACGAGCAGGGTTCGAACTCCCAACATCAGTGCTGACTGGTTAGCGATTACAGAAATAACTATTTAGATCACACGGCCACCGAGGCCCCTTAAAATGGTAAATACACAAGATGACAAACAATTCTACATTAAAGGAGCACTAGCTACGAGATATAAAAAAATTATAAAATATGATTTTTTTTTGTTTAATCATTAATGAAAGTGGAGTAGTGAAATAATAATTCGCTTTTATCAGCCAGTATTGTCTAATTTTGTAAAAATAAGCAAATAAATATTGATGATGAATTATTCACTTGCAAGTATATAATTCGACCTCATTGAATCCGTATTCATGTGAACTTCAATTTAACCCCTTAGATAGAGTTGGATAACGCATGAATTGTGTGCATGTTTGATTATTTAAAGGAAAATAATGTCAACATTGAAAGTAAACAAAGGTATAATGTTCAAGATTTGGGGAAGTTACAATATTTTGTATTTGTATGGATTTCCAAAATGGCTGCATTGTAAAAAAAAATCAACAGACACTAGACTTTTGTCAGCCTACGCTATGTTTGTCTATAAATTACTCGATGACACCCAAATCTAAAAAGTAAAAGGGCCGAGTAAAGTACAAAGAAAAAGAGCATTGAGGACCCAAAATTCGGAAAAGTTTTGCCAAATACAGCTTAGGTAAATTACTTTTCCACTCTAGTGACGATATTTCTTTTTGGATAAGCACCAGAACTCAAAATTAGTAGCGGAACACCCTAGGTGCACAAATGCTTTTTTAGACGCTGTGTGTGGATATTTATTTCTAGTATGGCTTCATTAAGTTCCTCTGAAGTAATCATATGTTATTTCAGGGTGGTATTCAAAATCGCAATACACAAGTATAATCATCCCATTTACATAGTGTTTAAATATGTGAGAAAACTTCTGATAAGAAGCTTTGTATTATTTGTATTTCATTCATTGTTTTTATACATAAATCAGGCCGTTAGTTTTCTCGTTTGAATTGTTTTGCATTTGTCATATGAGGCCTTTTATAGCTGACTATGCGGTATTGGTTTTGCTCATTATTGAAGGCCGTACAGTGACCTATAGTTGTTCACTTCTATGTCATTTGGTCTCTGGTGGAGAGTTGTCTCTCATTGGCAATCATACCACATCTTTCCTTTTTTATATGATGGATAAATGAATTACCATTTGTACTTGGGACACTTCAGTAAGCAGCAGGCATGGGGCGAATTACATTGCAATGTAATGCATTATATTACAATTACTTTGACAAAACCATGCATTAAATTACAATTACAATTACATGCCTTTATCAAAGTAATGCATTATATTACAATTACTTTTGCAAAGTAATGCATTGAATTACACATTACATTTGTAAATTTTATTATTAAGTGAAAAGAAAAATCAAAGCTAGTAATGGCTGTACAAAATGGTAAATAATGATTGCCTATTGGTGTTTTAACGCCATTTTAAGCGCACTTGGGCTATTTCGTGGCAGCCAGTTTTCATTGGTGGAGGAAACCGGAGTACCCAGAGAAAACAATTGACCTTCGATAGGATAACTGACAATCCTAGTCAATCAAGATTGGAGTGCAGTCGCACGAGCAGGGTTCGAACTCCCAACATCAGTGCTGACTGGTTAGCGATTACAGAAATAACTATTTAGATCACACGGCCACCGAGGCCCCTTAAAATGGTAAATACACAAGATGACAAACAATTCTACATTAAAGGAGCACAAGCTACGAGATATAAAAAAATTATAAAATATGATTTTTTTGTTTAATCATTAATGAAAGTGGAATGGTGAAATAATAATTCGCTTTTAGCAGCCAGTATTGTCTAATTTTGTCAAAATAAGCAAATAAATATTGATGATGAATCATTCACTTGCAAGTGAATAATTCGACCTCATTGAATCCGTATTTATGTGAACTTCAATTTAACCCCTTAGATAGAGTTGGATAACGCATGAATTGTGTGCATGTTTGATTATTTAAAGGAAAATAATGTCAACATTGAAAGTAAACAAAGGTAATTCATTTAATTGACTGATTCGATCCTCAAAAAAATAATTCTTATACAGGTAAAAATGATGATTAACATATATTTTTAATCTATAAATGAAATTAAATAGACCTAGAAGAATCCAATTGCACAAGTTGCGCCATCTATTTTTATCTTTATTTATATTTATATCCTTATATGGGCATCGGTGGTTTTCGGGAGGTTAACTCGACAGTTAATTAGATGGCGTCTAGACTAAAAAAACACACAAAACGAAGCTACATATTATCGACCCTATGCCCTGTAAATTGTTTATTTCAGATTTTTTATAACTAGGATAAATGTTTTACATTGTTATATAACAAATATGAGAATTTGAGTCAAATCGGTGAACATGAATTTGATAGCTAGTGCCCCTTTAAAATATTCAAGTTTTCTGTAAACCAACTTGAAGGTTATGTTCAATTTTGATTTAGATTTCTTTAGTTTTGGCAAACAGACATGGTGTTAGAGAGCAGCCATTTAACTTTAAGGGGGGGGTTATGGTTATTTGTCCGAGTCAGAATTTTTTTTTCAAAATTTAACACTATAAGTTATGGAGAAAATCTGGATTCAGAATATTTTTTTTTTTTTGTCAACTGCTTGATCACAATATTTTTTTTTTGTCATCTGCTTGATCACAATATTTTTTTTTCATCAAATTGGGGATCAGAATATTTTTTTTAGGCAAACCATAACCCCCTCAAGTTAAATGGTCGGTCCCTTATGTTCCTATCCCCTTTCCAATGAGTGTCTAAATTTTACAAATTTATTCTACATAGAACATTTAATAACGTATGACGCGGTGAAATTATCTAATGTAAAAATAAGGAGATGCGGTATGATTGTCAATGAGACAACTATCCACCAAAGTTCAAATGAAGTGGATTTAAGCAATTATAGGCAACCGTACGGCCTTCAACAATGAGTAAAAAAAACCATACCGTATAGTCGGCTATAAAAGGAACCGACAAGAAAATTATGAAACAATTCAATTGAGAAAACTAACGGTCTAATTTATAACAAAACAATTTACGAAAAATAAATATGACAGACATGAACTAACGACAACCACTGAACTACTGGCTCCCGACTTTGGACACGCTGATATAGAATGTGGCGGAGTTAAACAAGTTTTCTAGCGCCATACCCCCCCCCCCCCCCTCCCCCCCTTAAACCTGAGACAACGCTTTCACTACCCCAATAAAATTACAAAATGAAGCATTAAATACTTTAATAGACTCATCAGATCGATACAAAGCAGAAAATATCTAACGAAAACATAGACCAGACGTGGCAGCGTATCTATACATCCCGCAAAAATTAGACACTAATTAAAGATCTGAGTGTACTCGCATTTCAATTCAAAGCCAATAAGCCTACTTACTTGTTCGTCATTTTCTAATTATCTACATTTGCTAGCTGGTGATTCCAATTTAACATCCTTAAATGTGAAAACATGATGAAATTTCATAAATTATTTGTACCGCCATCACATTCACTTCCCTTTGTAGAACATTTTAAGGGGTGTGCTTTATACAAGCTTCTGCGCTTGAAAGAAGCTTTACAGACATTTCATTCTATTGAGCCACCGTTGTGTTGCTCTTTTAAATGTCTTTGAACATCTATTTGAACAAAACGATTTGTTAAATAATATATACTGCACATGTATGTCGAGCAATCTGCATTTTTACAACGACATTCAAGTAAACTTCATTTTCTGGCGATTCTGAAATTCAAAAATATGTTACATCAGAATTTTCCGGCGATGCTGTAATTTAAAAAAATGTTGCATCAGAAATTAATTGCATTTGGAAAATTCATGACTATTTATACCTGCCTTCGGAAATTTCATGACGTTCATCTTTAATCGGGTTATGATGTTATTTGTTGCACATTTTCATACATTTTGACTGTCCTTTGGATTAGAAATATGCATACGTTTAGTACAATTTGGAATGAAAATAGTATATACAAGTGAGAAAAAAAAGTTAATAAAAAAATCTAAACAAAACGAACAATGAAAAACTATGTAACAACCCCGCCCCCACCGCCCTTTTTTGAGATTGCTTTGCAGATGAAGAAAATAACACTTTATCAGTTTATAAATTAATTAACCTTAAAGTTCATTAAGAACGCTCAAACCTTACCGTTTGAAAGCTAGGGATGCATAAATACATAGCAACGTTATGAACTAAATGACAAAAACTTCTAATAACAGCAAAATTCATTTACGGTCAACTTTGCCTAAGCGAGTTGGAACCTTAGTTTCTTCATAATTTCCTAATTTAATAACGGCAAATTTTACAAATATTTTAAATACCGTGTCATTACCAAAGAACCGACTAATAAGCTGAATGATACCCACTGGGACTTCGAGTCTTCCAGCAGTGTTACCGACCAAGTGCTAGTTAATGAACATAACACGTTACAAATTGTGTGCGTTTGGGTCGCAGTTTAGTTCATATATTTTTATCAGTTTAACTTTTATTAAGTTTAAACTTGTATTGTTATATAACATTTTTACTACATTCAATATCTATAACGGTTGACTTGAACATAGCTGATGAGGAGTGCCGATTTGGTTGTGTGGGTGGTATGAATACACAGAAACTTCAAGTCGGAATATAGACGTTGAACCTGTGTACTACATCGCGCATTTTGCAGGTAAAAAAAAACTGATGAGGATCTGTAGGATACCACATACTCTGATCCTTTAGCACGTATCATATTTTCCAGTTGCAGTCTAAATTTTTCGTAAAATTAGAGATAAGAGAAACACAGGCAAACAAATTAAAACAGAGATGATGAGGCAGAGAATACATGTAATAGGCAAAACATGCAGAATAACGGGTAAAATTAAAGATAAGAGAAACATAGGCAAACAAATTAAAACAGAGATGATGAGGTACTAAATTATAACAAATTATAGAATCATGGGCAAAATAAATAAAGAGTACAGAAAAGTGGTCCATAAAATAAAACAATAGAGAAATGTAGAACCCCCCCCCCCCTTTCAGACCCTCTTACATGTCGAGAGTTACAGGAAGCGCCATTATTTGAGGGGAAAACTGGATGATCTTTCTGAATATAAGATTTCACTTCGAATTTGGTTTGATTCGTATTTTTCAATAATTCTCTGTAGATTCGTTTACTATTATTTAACTTTTGCCTGTATTTTTTTCCTTTGATACGTGTAGTAGTCTCTGTTTGTTTTCGAATAAGGTTTTTAATGCTTCGCTACATTTCCTTACCTTTACTATTAATATTTTCTCCCCATGGTACGTTTATCATTAAAACATCATATTTTTTTTATCAGAAGTTGGATGTTTGTTATCACATGTAATGTATGAGATCTTTCTCGTAAAATATCCAACATACATGTCATGCATGCATGTATTTCATCATTCTTTTCTTAAATTGAATGTGCTAGTTGTCATCCATCGTGGCTTTTCTGGATATGAATAACATAGACAAAAAATGATTATACATGTATACAAGCTCACTTTGACCTCAACATGTCATGATGTAATCATATGTGTGTGACTTAGTTGAAAATTACTTTGCATATCCTTCAAAGGCCTTTTACAAATTTACGGTACTGTAATCCAACTTGAAATCCAGATATAAGGGATAATTTCTATATATATAAGTCAAAATTTGCTCGGAAATTCAAACGGGGTTTCTGCTTGTGGTACATTATAATTGAAAACTCCTTCATGCGTGAACTTACATTGGTATGATTTCAAACTGGTATAAAGACTAGACTTTTCCATAACTGGGTATATACAGGCGAACAATAATTATAAATTAGTTGTTCGCTATTTACATTCATTCGCATACTGTAGTACTGGTAACAATACATACACATGTGCAAATTTTTGTGCTATTTTGAATGCAGAGAAACCAGACATATTAACATTAAAGACTTCGTAAATAACAAATACTAAAAATAAAACTTTATAACTTTGAATCGCTTTTCTTCATCGGGAATGCTTAAACCCGTGTATTTGTAAATTACTAAATTTTGTTTTGACCTGTATAAAATAACATGTGTTTATTTCATTTGTGATCTAAATCAAATATAGTGATTTCTGAGTATATACCTCTTAAACTATTGCGTTTTTTTAAATGTTTTCAGTATTGGCAAACCGTTGGGAAGTCTAGAGACTACATAATGTCAAATTTTCTCCGTATTTGACTATCACCTTTTGACATATGGTTAGATCATATCTGACTATTGCCAACTATCAATGGTATGGTATCTTCTGATTAAGTATTGCAAAATAGAATTAACAAGGTTATTGACGATTAGTTATAGTTTAAATATTTGGATTTGACCATTAATTATAAAAAAAGTATTTGCATTTTGATCATTACAAATTGTCGAATGGTTTGGAAATCTGACTATTAAGTATAACTATAATTGTCAAATGGTTCGGATCCTTATTTTCACATGGTCAGTATCTGATTACTGCGTATTTTTAAAATCTTCGGTTTTGACGATTACATATCGTGAAATGGTTCGTAATCTGAGAATTTCAATTGTTTTAAATACTTTTGTTTCTGACGATTACTAATATTCGGTATTGAGGATAATGTTGTTACAAAAAATTCGGTATTGACATTAACGTATTGTTATTCGTTTATTATCTGACGATTATGTATTGTTAATAGTTTTGTATCTGACGATTACGTATTGTCCATGATTCGATATTTGACGATTACCTATTGTCCATGGTTCGATATCTGACGATAACGTTTTGTCCATGGTTCAGTATTTATAGAATAACTAATCGAAGAATTCAAATAGAGAAAAATATTCACCGAGTGACCGAACAACACATTAATTGGTCCGAGTACACAGTTATTTCGTAGTGCATTTCTTTTAGACAATAAATGAAAATAAAAAAAATCCCACCTGCGCTTTCTCAATAATATTTTTACAGTGTGTTGTACTACTTTTGGGACAAATTATATCAAAATTATAGAAAACTTCATCGGCTCTAACTCAAAATATGGACAATTCTATGTTAAGGGGGTCTTGAAATCTTTTGACAGCTTCCGAAGTGCTAATTTTTAACCTTTTTCAGCTGGACCAAATCACTACTTTACTTTACAATTCATGACCCAAATTTTTTTACAGTGTAATTTCATCCCCCTACTTGCTATTTGAGGCATAAAACATTAAGAAATACATTTGGAAGGGGTACTAAAAAAATTGGCAAGCAACACACTGTCCACACTAGGGACTTTATTCGTGGACAACGAAAATCAAAGGACGATAACTGTGTACTCGGACCTAATAGGATAGAAAAATTTGACCAATCTTAATAAAACTTGGTATGACCAAAGCTTAATAAATTATGAGACTGCTGACAAAGTTTCATGGCAATAGGATATATATTATAGACAATATGATAAATTCTATATATAACTTCGCGTGTTAAATTTTGACGTTAAAATTGAAAAATTTCAACTATCAACATTTGGGGCTTTAAAAATTAAAATATTGCAAAAAAATACATTTTAAATGCCTTAATATATGACATTTTATGTATTTAAAGCAATAGAATACTCATTTGATTTATCAGACTTATCACAATTATTTAAAAGTCAAATTTATATGAGCCTGTGCCAAAAAATGGAGGTTTTCCAATGAAGGGGGGCCTTACATGAAGATGTATTATTTTCCAGCAATTTTAAATTTGTGGAGTTTTTTGGTTATAAATAATCCTTACATATGTATTAAATGTACTTTAAATGGAAAGAAAAATTACAAATAGCATACCATATTAGTATAAAAGGGTCTTAAGCCAAGTAAGACTGAAAATAATTTAGGGTCAATTTAGGCCGTAGCACATATTTACATTTAAAAATGCATACTGAAGCTATAGGAAATAAAAATTTGTGTCTTTTTTATAATTTCTATACTCAGGTTACATGATACAATAAATCTGAGCATAAAAGGACTCCTGCATTCAACCTTTTTGCAGACAGTATGGTCTGATACAAAGATTTTTCACTTTTTAGTGAAAAATTTGCATGCAATTTTAGCCTCAACAGGCTTATATTTGAACCACTTGCTATTTAACATAAGAAAAGAAAGATACTATGTGAAATGAAACAGGTACAAAAGACATTGTGAAGTGCTTTTAATACAAATTTAGTGAAATCTTTATTATGGACTTCAACTTTTATGTACCAAGGTCCTCACATTTAACTTGATCCAAACAGGCCGTTAGACGAGGGTCATTTATACAACACATTTTGCACATATTGTCTGAGATAATCTTATTTTCTGTAGATTCAGAGTTCACAAATGAGTAATACAACTGGGTTAAAGCATAGAAACACAAATATTGACACAGGAAATTCTGTCACATAGAAAGTCAGAATGCCACTTATGCATCAAAATTGAAAAAGCTTTGAAATGCTTATTTTGACCATATAATGCCAAAATGAGTAATTTTTGCAGAATTTCTATCAAATAAAAGTTTAAATCCTTTAGTTTCATGCTATTTGACAAATTGACACCATTAAATCATTCAGGGAAGTTGCCAAAGTACAGATTCAATATTTACTGATTTCGCCTCTTAGGTCCGAGTACACAGTTATTTCGTAGTGCATTTCTTTTAGACAATAAATGAAAATAAAAAAAATCCCACCTGCGCTTTCTCAATAATATTTTTACAGTGTGTTGTACTACTTTTGGGACAAATTATATCAAAATTATAGAAAACTTCATCGGCTCTAACTCAAAATATGGACAATTCTATGTTAAGGGGGTCTTGAAATCTTTTGACAGCTTCCGAAGTGCTAATTTTTAACCTTTTTCAGCTGGACCAAATCACTACTTTACTTTACAATTCATGACCCAAATTTTTTTACAGTGTAATTTCATCCCCCTACTTGCTATTTGAGGCATAAAACATTAAGAAATACATTTGGAAGGGGTACTAAAAAAATTGGCAAGCAACACACTGTCCACACTAGGGACTTTATTCGTGGACAACGAAAATCAAAGGACGATAACTGTGTACTCGGACCTAATAGGATAGAAAAATTTGACCAATCTTAATAAAACTTGGTATGACCAAAGCTTAATAAATTATGAGACTGCTGACAAAGTTTCATGGCAATAGGATATATATTATAGACAATATGATAAATTCTATATATAACTTCGCGTGTTAAATTTTGACGTTAAAATTGAAAAATTTCAACTATCAACATTTGGGGCTTTAAAAATTAAAATATTGCAAAAAAATACATTTTAAATGCCTTAATATATGACATTTTATGTATTTAAAGCAATAGAATACTCATTTGATTTATCAGACTTATCACAATTATTTAAAAGTCAAATTTATATGAGCCTGTGCCAAAAAATGGAGGTTTTCCAATGAAGGGGGGCCTTACATGAAGATGTATTATTTTCCAGCAATTTTAAATTTGTGGAGTTTTTTGGTTATAAATAATCCTTACATATGTATTAAATGTACTTTAAATGGAAAGAAAAATTACAAATAGCATACCATATTAGTATAAAAGGGTCTTAAGCCAAGTAAGACTGAAAATAATTTAGGGTCAATTTAGGCCGTAGCACATATTTACATTTAAAAATGCATACTGAAGCTATAGGAAATAAAAATTTGTGTCTTTTTTATAATTTCTATACTCAGGTTACATGATACAATAAATCTGAGCATAAAAGGACTCCTGCATTCAACCTTTTTGCAGACAGTATGGTCTGATACAAAGATTTTTCACTTTTTAGTGAAAAATTTGCATGCAATTTTAGCCTCAACAGGCTTATATTTGAACCACTTGCTATTTAACATAAGAAAAGAAAGATACTATGTGAAATGAAACAGGTACAAAAGACATTGTGAAGTGCTTTTAATACAAATTTAGTGAAATCTTTATTATGGACTTCAACTTTTATGTACCAAGGTCCTCACATTTAACTTGATCCAAACAGGCCGTTAGACGAGGGTCATTTATACAACACATTTTGCACATATTGTCTGAGATAATCTTATTTTCTGTAGATTCAGAGTTCACAAATGAGTAATACAACTGGGTTAAAGCATAGAAACACAAATATTGACACAGGAAATTCTGTCACATAGAAAGTCAGAATGCCACTTATGCATCAAAATTGAAAAAGCTTTGAAATGCTTATTTTGACCATATAATGCCAAAATGAGTAATTTTTGCAGAATTTCTATCAAATAAAAGTTTAAATCCTTTAGTTTCATGCTATTTGACAAATTGACACCATTAAATCATTCAGGGAAGTTGCCAAAGTACAGATTCAATATTTACTGATTTCGCCTCTTAGGTCCGAGTACACAGTTATTTCGTAGTGCATTTCTTTTAGACAATAAATGAAAATAAAAAAAATCCCACCTGCGCTTTCTCAATAATATTTTTACAGTGTGTTGTACTACTTTTGGGACAAATTATATCAAAATTATAGAAAACTTCATCGGCTCTAACTCAAAATATGGACAATTCTATGTTAAGGGGGTCTTGAAATCTTTTGACAGCTTCCGAAGTGCTAATTTTTAACCTTTTTCAGCTGGACCAAATCACTACTTTACTTTACAATTCATGACCCAAATTTTTTTACAGTGTAATTTCATCCCCCTACTTGCTATTTGAGGCATAAAACATTAAGAAATACATTTGGAAGGGGTACTAAAAAAATTGGCAAGCAACACACTGTCCACACTAGGGACTTTATTCGTGGACAACGAAAATCAAAGGACGATAACTGTGTACTCGGACCTAATAGGATAGAAAAATTTGACCAATCTTAATAAAACTTGGTATGACCAAAGCTTAATAAATTATGAGACTGCTGACAAAGTTTCATGGCAATAGGATATATATTATAGACAATATGATAAATTCTATATATAACTTCGCGTGTTAAATTTTGACGTTAAAATTGAAAAATTTCAACTATCAACATTTGGGGCTTTAAAAATTAAAATATTGCAAAAAAATACATTTTAAATGCCTTAATATATGACATTTTATGTATTTAAAGCAATAGAATACTCATTTGATTTATCAGACTTATCACAATTATTTAAAAGTCAAATTTATATGAGCCTGTGCCAAAAAATGGAGGTTTTCCAATGAAGGGGGGCCTTACATGAAGATGTATTATTTTCCAGCAATTTTAAATTTGTGGAGTTTTTTGGTTATAAATAATCCTTACATATGTATTAAATGTACTTTAAATGGAAAGAAAAATTACAAATAGCATACCATATTAGTATAAAAGGGTCTTAAGCCAAGTAAGACTGAAAATAATTTAGGGTCAATTTAGGCCGTAGCACATATTTACATTTAAAAATGCATACTGAAGCTATAGGAAATAAAAATTTGTGTCTTTTTTATAATTTCTATACTCAGGTTACATGATACAATAAATCTGAGCATAAAAGGACTCCTGCATTCAACCTTTTTGCAGACAGTATGGTCTGATACAAAGATTTTTCACTTTTTAGTGAAAAATTTGCATGCAATTTTAGCCTCAACAGGCTTATATTTGAACCACTTGCTATTTAACATAAGAAAAGAAAGATACTATGTGAAATGAAACAGGTACAAAAGACATTGTGAAGTGCTTTTAATACAAATTTAGTGAAATCTTTATTATGGACTTCAACTTTTATGTACCAAGGTCCTCACATTTAACTTGATCCAAACAGGCCGTTAGACGAGGGTCATTTATACAACACATTTTGCACATATTGTCTGAGATAATCTTATTTTCTGTAGATTCAGAGTTCACAAATGAGTAATACAACTGGGTTAAAGCATAGAAACACAAATATTGACACAGGAAATTCTGTCACATAGAAAGTCAGAATGCCACTTATGCATCAAAATTGAAAAAGCTTTGAAATGCTTATTTTGACCATATAATGCCAAAATGAGTAATTTTTGCAGAATTTCTATCAAATAAAAGTTTAAATCCTTTAGTTTCATGCTATTTGACAAATTGACACCATTAAATCATTCAGGGAAGTTGCCAAAGTACAGATTCAATATTTACTGATTTCGCCTCTTAGGTCCGAGTACACAGTTATTTCGTAGTGCATTTCTTTTAGACAATAAATGAAAATAAAAAAAATCCCACCTGCGCTTTCTCAATAATATTTTTACAGTGTGTTGTACTACTTTTGGGACAAATTATATCAAAATTATAGAAAACTTCATCGGCTCTAACTCAAAATATGGACAATTCTATGTTAAGGGGGTCTTGAAATCTTTTGACAGCTTCCGAAGTGCTAATTTTTAACCTTTTTCAGCTGGACCAAATCACTACTTTACTTTACAATTCATGACCCAAATTTTTTTACAGTGTAATTTCATCCCCCTACTTGCTATTTGAGGCATAAAACATTAAGAAATACATTTGGAAGGGGTACTAAAAAAATTGGCAAGCAACACACTGTCCACACTAGGGACTTTATTCGTGGACAACGAAAATCAAAGGACGATAACTGTGTACTCGGACCTAATAGGATAGAAAAATTTGACCAATCTTAATAAAACTTGGTATGACCAAAGCTTAATAAATTATGAGACTGCTGACAAAGTTTCATGGCAATAGGATATATATTATAGACAATATGATAAATTCTATATATAACTTCGCGTGTTAAATTTTGACGTTAAAATTGAAAAATTTCAACTATCAACATTTGGGGCTTTAAAAATTAAAATATTGCAAAAAAATACATTTTAAATGCCTTAATATATGACATTTTATGTATTTAAAGCAATAGAATACTCATTTGATTTATCAGACTTATCACAATTATTTAAAAGTCAAATTTATATGAGCCTGTGCCAAAAAATGGAGGTTTTCCAATGAAGGGGGGCCTTACATGAAGATGTATTATTTTCCAGCAATTTTAAATTTGTGGAGTTTTTTGGTTATAAATAATCCTTACATATGTATTAAATGTACTTTAAATGGAAAGAAAAATTACAAATAGCATACCATATTAGTATAAAAGGGTCTTAAGCCAAGTAAGACTGAAAATAATTTAGGGTCAATTTAGGCCGTAGCACATATTTACATTTAAAAATGCATACTGAAGCTATAGGAAATAAAAATTTGTGTCTTTTTTATAATTTCTATACTCAGGTTACATGATACAATAAATCTGAGCATAAAAGGACTCCTGCATTCAACCTTTTTGCAGACAGTATGGTCTGATACAAAGATTTTTCACTTTTTAGTGAAAAATTTGCATGCAATTTTAGCCTCAACAGGCTTATATTTGAACCACTTGCTATTTAACATAAGAAAAGAAAGATACTATGTGAAATGAAACAGGTACAAAAGACATTGTGAAGTGCTTTTAATACAAATTTAGTGAAATCTTTATTATGGACTTCAACTTTTATGTACCAAGGTCCTCACATTTAACTTGATCCAAACAGGCCGTTAGACGAGGGTCATTTATACAACACATTTTGCACATATTGTCTGAGATAATCTTATTTTCTGTAGATTCAGAGTTCACAAATGAGTAATACAACTGGGTTAAAGCATAGAAACACAAATATTGACACAGGAAATTCTGTCACATAGAAAGTCAGAATGCCACTTATGCATCAAAATTGAAAAAGCTTTGAAATGCTTATTTTGACCATATAATGCCAAAATGAGTAATTTTTGCAGAATTTCTATCAAATAAAAGTTTAAATCCTTTAGTTTCATGCTATTTGACAAATTGACACCATTAAATCATTCAGGGAAGTTGCCAAAGTACAGATTCAATATTTACTGATTTCGCCTCTTAGGTCCGAGTACACAGTTATTTCGTAGTGCATTTCTTTTAGACAATAAATGAAAATAAAAAAAATCCCACCTGCGCTTTCTCAATAATATTTTTACAGTGTGTTGTACTACTTTTGGGACAAATTATATCAAAATTATAGAAAACTTCATCGGCTCTAACTCAAAATATGGACAATTCTATGTTAAGGGGGTCTTGAAATCTTTTGACAGCTTCCGAAGTGCTAATTTTTAACCTTTTTCAGCTGGACCAAATCACTACTTTACTTTACAATTCATGACCCAAATTTTTTTACAGTGTAATTTCATCCCCCTACTTGCTATTTGAGGCATAAAACATTAAGAAATACATTTGGAAGGGGTACTAAAAAAATTGGCAAGCAACACACTGTCCACACTAGGGACTTTATTCGTGGACAACGAAAATCAAAGGACGATAACTGTGTACTCGGACCTAATAGGATAGAAAAATTTGACCAATCTTAATAAAACTTGGTATGACCAAAGCTTAATAAATTATGAGACTGCTGACAAAGTTTCATGGCAATAGGATATATATTATAGACAATATGATAAATTCTATATATAACTTCGCGTGTTAAATTTTGACGTTAAAATTGAAAAATTTCAACTATCAACATTTGGGGCTTTAAAAATTAAAATATTGCAAAAAAATACATTTTAAATGCCTTAATATATGACATTTTATGTATTTAAAGCAATAGAATACTCATTTGATTTATCAGACTTATCACAATTATTTAAAAGTCAAATTTATATGAGCCTGTGCCAAAAAATGGAGGTTTTCCAATGAAGGGGGGCCTTACATGAAGATGTATTATTTTCCAGCAATTTTAAATTTGTGGAGTTTTTTGGTTATAAATAATCCTTACATATGTATTAAATGTACTTTAAATGGAAAGAAAAATTACAAATAGCATACCATATTAGTATAAAAGGGTCTTAAGCCAAGTAAGACTGAAAATAATTTAGGGTCAATTTAGGCCGTAGCACATATTTACATTTAAAAATGCATACTGAAGCTATAGGAAATAAAAATTTGTGTCTTTTTTATAATTTCTATACTCAGGTTACATGATACAATAAATCTGAGCATAAAAGGACTCCTGCATTCAACCTTTTTGCAGACAGTATGGTCTGATACAAAGATTTTTCACTTTTTAGTGAAAAATTTGCATGCAATTTTAGCCTCAACAGGCTTATATTTGAACCACTTGCTATTTAACATAAGAAAAGAAAGATACTATGTGAAATGAAACAGGTACAAAAGACATTGTGAAGTGCTTTTAATACAAATTTAGTGAAATCTTTATTATGGACTTCAACTTTTATGTACCAAGGTCCTCACATTTAACTTGATCCAAACAGGCCGTTAGACGAGGGTCATTTATACAACACATTTTGCACATATTGTCTGAGATAATCTTATTTTCTGTAGATTCAGAGTTCACAAATGAGTAATACAACTGGGTTAAAGCATAGAAACACAAATATTGACACAGGAAATTCTGTCACATAGAAAGTCAGAATGCCACTTATGCATCAAAATTGAAAAAGCTTTGAAATGCTTATTTTGACCATATAATGCCAAAATGAGTAATTTTTGCAGAATTTCTATCAAATAAAAGTTTAAATCCTTTAGTTTCATGCTATTTGACAAATTGACACCATTAAATCATTCAGGGAAGTTGCCAAAGTACAGATTCAATATTTACTGATTTCGCCTCTTAGGTCCGAGTACACAGTTATTTCGTAGTGCATTTCTTTTAGACAATAAATGAAAATAAAAAAAATCCCACCTGCGCTTTCTCAATAATATTTTTACAGTGTGTTGTACTACTTTTGGGACAAATTATATCAAAATTATAGAAAACTTCATCGGCTCTAACTCAAAATATGGACAATTCTATGTTAAGGGGGTCTTGAAATCTTTTGACAGCTTCCGAAGTGCTAATTTTTAACCTTTTTCAGCTGGACCAAATCACTACTTTACTTTACAATTCATGACCCAAATTTTTTTACAGTGTAATTTCATCCCCCTACTTGCTATTTGAGGCATAAAACATTAAGAAATACATTTGGAAGGGGTACTAAAAAAATTGGCAAGCAACACACTGTCCACACTAGGGACTTTATTCGTGGACAACGAAAATCAAAGGACGATAACTGTGTACTCGGACCTAATAGGATAGAAAAATTTGACCAATCTTAATAAAACTTGGTATGACCAAAGCTTAATAAATTATGAGACTGCTGACAAAGTTTCATGGCAATAGGATATATATTATAGACAATATGATAAATTCTATATATAACTTCGCGTGTTAAATTTTGACGTTAAAATTGAAAAATTTCAACTATCAACATTTGGGGCTTTAAAAATTAAAATATTGCAAAAAAATACATTTTAAATGCCTTAATATATGACATTTTATGTATTTAAAGCAATAGATTACTCATTTGATTTATCAGACTTATCACAATTATTTAAAAGTCAAATTTATATGAGCCTGTGCCAAAAAATGGAGGTTTTCCAATGAAGGGGGGCCTTACATGAAGATGTATTATTTTCCAGCAATTTTAAATTTGTGGAGTTTTTTGGTTATAAATAATCCTTACATATGTATTAAATGTACTTTAAATGGAAAGAAAAATTACAAATAGCATACCATATTAGTATAAAAGGGTCTTAAGCCAAGTAAGACTGAAAATAATTTAGGGTCAATTTAGGCCGTAGCACATATTTACATTTAAAAATGCATACTGAAGCTATAGGAAATAAAAATTTGTGTCTTTTTTATAATTTCTATACTCAGGTTACATGATACAATAAATCTGAGCATAAAAGGACTCCTGCATTCAACCTTTTTGCAGACAGTATGGTCTGATACAAAGATTTTTCACTTTTTAGTGAAAAATTTGCATGCAATTTTAGCCTCAACAGGCTTATATTTGAACCACTTGCTATTTAACATAAGAAAAGAAAGATACTATGTGAAATGAAACAGGTACAAAAGACATTGTGAAGTGCTTTTAATACAAATTTAGTGAAATCTTTATTATGGACTTCAACTTTTATGTACCAAGGTCCTCACATTTAACTTGATCCAAACAGGCCGTTAGACGAGGGTCATTTATACAACACATTTTGCACATATTGTCTGAGATAATCTTATTTTCTGTAGATTCAGAGTTCACAAATGAGTAATACAACTGGGTTAAAGCATAGAAACACAAATATTGACACAGGAAATTCTGTCACATAGAAAGTCAGAATGCCACTTATGCATCAAAATTGAAAAAGCTTTGAAATGCTTATTTTGACCATATAATGCCAAAATGAGTAATTTTTGCAGAATTTCTATCAAATAAAAGTTTAAATCCTTTAGTTTCATGCTATTTGACAAATTGACACCATTAAATCATTCAGGGAAGTTGCCAAAGTACAGATTCAATATTTACTGATTTCGCCTCTTAGGTCCGAGTACACAGTTATTTCGTAGTGCATTTCTTTTAGACAATAAATGAAAATAAAAAAAATCCCACCTGCGCTTTCTCAATAATATTTTTACAGTGTGTTGTACTACTTTTGGGACAAATTATATCAAAATTATAGAAAACTTCATCGGCTCTAACTCAAAATATGGACAATTCTATGTTAAGGGGGTCTTGAAATCTTTTGACAGCTTCCGAAGTGCTAATTTTTAACCTTTTTCAGCTGGACCAAATCACTACTTTACTTTACAATTCATGACCCAAATTTTTTTACAGTGTAATTTCATCCCCCTACTTGCTATTTGAGGCATAAAACATTAAGAAATACATTTGGAAGGGGTACTAAAAAAATTGGCAAGCAACACACTGTCCACACTAGGGACTTTATTCGTGGACAACGAAAATCAAAGGACGATAACTGTGTACTCGGACCTAATAGGATAGAAAAATTTGACCAATCTTAATAAAACTTGGTATGACCAAAGCTTAATAAATTATGAGACTGCTGACAAAGTTTCATGGCAATAGGATATATATTATAGACAATATGATAAATTCTATATATAACTTCGCGTGTTAAATTTTGACGTTAAAATTGAAAAATTTCAACTATCAACATTTGGGGCTTTAAAAATTAAAATATTGCAAAAAAATACATTTTAAATGCCTTAATATATGACATTTTATGTATTTAAAGCAATAGAATACTCATTTGATTTATCAGACTTATCACAATTATTTAAAAGTCAAATTTATATGAGCCTGTGCCAAAAAATGGAGGTTTTCCAATGAAGGGGGGCCTTACATGAAGATGTATTATTTTCCAGCAATTTTAAATTTGTGGAGTTTTTTGGTTATAAATAATCCTTACATATGTATTAAATGTACTTTAAATGGAAAGAAAAATTACAAATAGCATACCATATTAGTATAAAAGGGTCTTAAGCCAAGTAAGACTGAAAATAATTTAGGGTCAATTTAGGCCGTAGCACATATTTACATTTAAAAATGCATACTGAAGCTATAGGAAATAAAAATTTGTGTCTTTTTTATAATTTCTATACTCAGGTTACATGATACAATAAATCTGAGCATAAAAGGACTCCTGCATTCAACCTTTTTGCAGACAGTATGGTCTGATACAAAGATTTTTCACTTTTTAGTGAAAAATTTGCATGCAATTTTAGCCTCAACAGGCTTATATTTGAACCACTTGCTATTTAACATAAGAAAAGAAAGATACTATGTGAAATGAAACAGGTACAAAAGACATTGTGAAGTGCTTTTAATACAAATTTAGTGAAATCTTTATTATGGACTTCAACTTTTATGTACCAAGGTCCTCACATTTAACTTGATCCAAACAGGCCGTTAGACGAGGGTCATTTATACAACACATTTTGCACATATTGTCTGAGATAATCTTATTTTCTGTAGATTCAGAGTTCACAAATGAGTAATACAACTGGGTTAAAGCATAGAAACACAAATATTGACACAGGAAATTCTGTCACATAGAAAGTCAGAATGCCACTTATGCATCAAAATTGAAAAAGCTTTGAAATGCTTATTTTGACCATATAATGCCAAAATGAGTAATTTTTGCAGAATTTCTATCAAATAAAAGTTTAAATCCTTTAGTTTCATGCTATTTGACAAATTGACACCATTAAATCATTCAGGGAAGTTGCCAAAGTACAGATTCAATATTTACTGATTTCGCCTCTTAGGTCCGAGTACACAGTTATTTCGTAGTGCATTTCTTTTAGACAATAAATGAAAATAAAAAAAATCCCACCTGCGCTTTCTCAATAATATTTTTACAGTGTGTTGTACTACTTTTGGGACAAATTATATCAAAATTATAGAAAACTTCATCGGCTCTAACTCAAAATATGGACAATTCTATGTTAAGGGGGTCTTGAAATCTTTTGACAGCTTCCGAAGTGCTAATTTTTAACCTTTTTCAGCTGGACCAAATCACTACTTTACTTTACAATTCATGACCCAAATTTTTTTACAGTGTAATTTCATCCCCCTACTTGCTATTTGAGGCATAAAACATTAAGAAATACATTTGGAAGGGGTACTAAAAAAATTGGCAAGCAACACACTGTCCACACTAGGGACTTTATTCGTGGACAACGAAAATCAAAGGACGATAACTGTGTACTCGGACCTAATAGGATAGAAAAATTTGACCAATCTTAATAAAACTTGGTATGACCAAAGCTTAATAAATTATGAGACTGCTGACAAAGTTTCATGGCAATAGGATATATATTATAGACAATATGATAAATTCTATATATAACTTCGCGTGTTAAATTTTGACGTTAAAATTGAAAAATTTCAACTATCAACATTTGGGGCTTTAAAAATTAAAATATTGCAAAAAAATACATTTTAAATGCCTTAATATATGACATTTTATGTATTTAAAGCAATAGAATACTCATTTGATTTATCAGACTTATCACAATTATTTAAAAGTCAAATTTATATGAGCCTGTGCCAAAAAATGGAGGTTTTCCAATGAAGGGGGGCCTTACATGAAGATGTATTATTTTCCAGCAATTTTAAATTTGTGGAGTTTTTTGGTTATAAATAATCCTTACATATGTATTAAATGTACTTTAAATGGAAAGAAAAATTACAAATAGCATACCATATTAGTATAAAAGGGTCTTAAGCCAAGTAAGACTGAAAATAATTTAGGGTCAATTTAGGCCGTAGCACATATTTACATTTAAAAATGCATACTGAAGCTATAGGAAATAAAAATTTGTGTCTTTTTTATAATTTCTATACTCAGGTTACATGATACAATAAATCTGAGCATAAAAGGACTCCTGCATTCAACCTTTTTGCAGACAGTATGGTCTGATACAAAGATTTTTCACTTTTTAGTGAAAAATTTGCATGCAATTTTAGCCTCAACAGGCTTATATTTGAACCACTTGCTATTTAACATAAGAAAAGAAAGATACTATGTGAAATGAAACAGGTACAAAAGACATTGTGAAGTGCTTTTAATACAAATTTAGTGAAATCTTTATTATGGACTTCAACTTTTATGTACCAAGGTCCTCACATTTAACTTGATCCAAACAGGCCGTTAGACGAGGGTCATTTATACAACACATTTTGCACATATTGTCTGAGATAATCTTATTTTCTGTAGATTCAGAGTTCACAAATGAGTAATACAACTGGGTTAAAGCATAGAAACACAAATATTGACACAGGAAATTCTGTCACATAGAAAGTCAGAATGCCACTTATGCATCAAAATTGAAAAAGCTTTGAAATGCTTATTTTGACCATATAATGCCAAAATGAGTAATTTTTGCAGAATTTCTATCAAATAAAAGTTTAAATCCTTTAGTTTCATGCTATTTGACAAATTGACACCATTAAATCATTCAGGGAAGTTGCCAAAGTACAGATTCAATATTTACTGATTTCGCCTCTTAGGTCCGAGTACACAGTTATTTCGTAGTGCATTTCTTTTAGACAATAAATGAAAATAAAAAAAATCCCACCTGCGCTTTCTCAATAATATTTTTACAGTGTGTTGTACTACTTTTGGGACAAATTATATCAAAATTATAGAAAACTTCATCGGCTCTAACTCAAAATATGGACAATTCTATGTTAAGGGGGTCTTGAAATCTTTTGACAGCTTCCGAAGTGCTAATTTTTAACCTTTTTCAGCTGGACCAAATCACTACTTTACTTTACAATTCATGACCCAAATTTTTTTACAGTGTAATTTCATCCCCCTACTTGCTATTTGAGGCATAAAACATTAAGAAATACATTTGGAAGGGGTACTAAAAAAATTGGCAAGCAACACACTGTCCACACTAGGGACTTTATTCGTGGACAACGAAAATCAAAGGACGATAACTGTGTACTCGGACCTAATAGGATAGAAAAATTTGACCAATCTTAATAAAACTTGGTATGACCAAAGCTTAATAAATTATGAGACTGCTGACAAAGTTTCATGGCAATAGGATATATATTATAGACAATATGATAAATTCTATATATAACTTCGCGTGTTAAATTTTGACGTTAAAATTGAAAAATTTCAACTATCAACATTTGGGGCTTTAAAAATTAAAATATTGCAAAAAAATACATTTTAAATGCCTTAATATATGACATTTTATGTATTTAAAGCAATAGAATACTCATTTGATTTATCAGACTTATCACAACCCTACTGAAAATGTAAAGTGGGATTTCACTGAAAATACCAGTGGAGTTTCATCAGAGTTCCATTGGAATACCACTGTATTACCACTGGGAAATTTGGTCGGGATTTTCATTGGACATTCATTGTTTTCCATTGGGATATCAGTGGAATATCCAGTGGGATTCCGGTGAATACTCGAGTGGAATACAGTGGAAATTCCATTGGAATACCAGTGAAAACTTCGTTGGAATACCATTGTTTTCCCACTGGACATTTATTGTTTTCTACTGGGATACCAGTGGTAATTCCATTGGAAATTGTAACAATCAACCAAAGAAAACCAGTGATATTTCAATGGAAATTGACAATTCCACTGAAATGTTAGATATCATTTTGCATGCACTGCTTATTTTTGAATGAATTAATAAGAAAACTTGAAATAAGACAATAACCATTTTAATGCAAGTCAACAATTAAAGAAATTACAACAGTTTATACATCATCCACATTTAAGACCTTTTAAACGAAAAGATCAACCTCTTTAAAATATTAACGTTGATAAATTATCATTTTTTAGTCAAAGATGTATTTACTTAATTGTACATGTAAATCATTTTTCTGGTTAAATCATTCATAAGTCCATGGTAACTTTTGGTCCTCTTGAAATCTTTCACAAATGGTTTTAATTTTCAATTTTACAAATTTGTTTATTGTGCATTAACCAAACAAAAATGTCCAGTTTACATGCATACGAAATACTTTGTCAGTTTGGTCAGTTTTCTTCATCATCCATTGATATTATTCATGAATTAAGTCCAAAGTTTCTGCATTCCAATCCTGTTCCATTAAGTCTTCATCGATTAATCTGAAAGAAAAAAAATCATACATCATAACATGCATAGAATTTTGAATTAAAATAACATTACAATACCATGCTCCAGTCTGCAATTATTCAAAAATATATGTTACTGGCATATATATTTTATTTGTGTTTGTGTGTAATTTATTCACAACATTTATACACTAAGAGCAATTTAGACACATGTATGTCTATTGTTGAAGACTATGTGTTCTCTAGATATCTTTGGCTATAGTTGTTGGGTTGCTGTCTCTTAGACTTATAACACACATCTCTTTTTATCAAAATAGACTTCTATTGTTCATGGATCAGGTGTCTCTCAAAGCCAAATAAAATAGTATGTGTGGTTCCAGTTACATTTAAAAAAAATTAGGGTAGGTAGGTAAGAATTTTTTTTATTTTATGGTTTTTTTTTACATTGAGTCTATCATGTCTGCAATTATTCAAAAATATATGTTACTGGCATATATATTTTATTTGTGTTTGTGTGTAATTTATTCACAACATTTATACACTAAGAGCAATTTAGACACATGTATGTCTATTGTTGAAGACTATGTGTTCTCTAGATATCTTTGGCTATAGTTGTTGGGTTGCTGTCTCTTTGACTTATAACACACATCTCTTTTTATCAAAATAGACTTTTATTGTTCATGGATCAGGTGTCTCTCAAAGCCAAATAAAATAGTATGTGTGGTTCCAGTTATATTTAAAAAAAAATTAGGGTAGTTAGAATTTTTTTTATTTTATGGTTTTTTTTTACATTGAGTCTATCATGTCTATGGGAGCAACATTTTGACTTAAACAGTACTTACTGAAAAATGACAAAAAAATCTTTAGGGTAGGCTATTGTTAAGACTAAACAAAAAGGTAGGTAAGGTAATTGGAACCACGCATATATTTTTATTTAGCCTCATATTATCTTTCCCTTTGTGTTGTGTTTGTTGTTGGTTTACTATCTGGTTGAAGCATACCAGACACCTCATTTTGTTCACATAATAGCCATGATTAACCATTGTGCATGATGATCAGATCAATGTTTTTGAGATGTGTTTACAGCTTATAGATGTGAATGATTAACATGATTAATGTATTTTTATTTCAAGTGTGGGAAGGATGAAAAAATAATTCAATAAGTACCTTTCAATAATCTTATACTCAAATTTCTTTTCTGCTGCTGGTTCGTTTGTTTTCATCGTGTTTTCATATTATTGAGTGGATATTGATCGATGCACAGTCATCATTTTTGCAGCTTTGTACCTTCACCATGATCAATCCCTTTTAATATATGGACAACCTAAAAAAAATGTAAAAACATTTTATTAATCATTTTTAATTCTGGTCATGACCTGTATGCATCATATATTACTGATATTTATCATACAATGTACATATATAATTAAGAAGCTTCTTTCAGTTAAGTATAAAGACTCTAAAACACAATATTAACCTTTAGGGATTTTTTGTGTTGCATGTCCATCCAAATCAGAACATGACAAAATTAAGTTGAATGTGCCTGAGATTGTGTAGTAAACTGTAAACATCTTTCCTTGATTGTGAAGGCACACAATGTAATTTAATATTGAATAATAAAATTATTATTACATTCCCACCTCCCCCTTTTCAGAACACCAAATGGTCATCCTCAAAGTGTGAACTAACAGAGCCCATGAATAAAACTAAAGGGGGTATATATCTTTTCTTTTTAATTTTAATTAAAAATATTCATGATGTAAAAATCAAATGTAAAATCTCTTAAAAATTACCTGTATCTGCTGTACGTCTGCCCTACATCAGCACATCGTCTCATCGTAAATTCTTGGTTCAACAGCTAATGTCATACCTAAATGTTCTGCCTTTAATGTCTATTTCTTTATTTATCGAAGGTTGTTGAGTATTAATTATTATTAACATGATTAATGTAACCACAGCTGGACAATGCTGGACAGGATACATACTCGTACAATATTTTTAGTTTCAAATTTGAACACATTCCGTGTATTAATGATAACGACTATCTGATTGGCCGATCGGAAATCCCGGATATAGAGTTATCCAATCAAATCAGCGGTTATATATATAGTCTGGTAGAAAAAAATGGCAGCCTCCATGAATGTAAACATGTGTGTTGAAAAACAACATTATAGACTACAGTTTCACGAATTTTCTGCTCAAATTATGCCAAAAACACTGACATTTAGCGTACAATTGATTGGAGCGGATTATATGTGAAATGTTTCTATAGATTAACTTATATGACCCGAGTTCCAGTGCCGAGTTCAGGACATGAAAATGATGAAAAATTCATCACACGGACAAAGTTAAGATACCGAAACAGTTTATAGAACAATGTGGAAAATGAAAGCCGTTCACTTTACTTTTCTCAAAAGAACAGTAGACCAGTAACAGTTAATGAACATGATGAAGTCAAAGGAGAAATAATTATATTATTGTATACATGTAGACTGTAGTGCAGGGCAGTTGCCAGTACGGTCACTTGAAGAAAAAAACGGAGTTATCCTAACAATTCGTACAGTCTGAAGATAATTTCTGCAACAGATCTGTTTAAAACGGCCCTTTTAAGAGCCATGCACATTTTTCAAAAAGAATCTTAATTGTTTTTGTTCGTTAAATCAACCAGAATCTTATTCTCAACCCAATTTGATATAAAATATTCATTTCTTTATTTATATTATCTGATTATTGCACATTTAATTTTATTTCTTAATAGTTAAAATGTATCCTTTCAATGTGTCATACTCATAGGCTATATGGTGATGCATTATATTCACCCTACATCTGAGGAGCTACCATTTTACTTATTTTATATGGGTGTGGGGGGGGGGGGGGGGGGGTCTTTCAGACCAAATGATTATTTTCATTTGTTACTAGGCAAGTGATTTCATATTACATTTAACCATGTAACATTTTTTGAACAAATGTTTCATATACATGTATATATGTAGGTTTATGAAATATTCATAATACATCCCTTATATTATCATGATTATAATATTTAATTTCTTATCAGGCCAGCAAATTATATGCTACAAATTAAATCCTTTATATAATAATCATGCACTTAATTATTTGAAAAATTTAAATTAGAAGTATATATTCCTTTAAATTTCTAAGTCCAAAATTCCACTGGAATATTTGCATTAAATCAAAACTCCACTGAAATATAAACAATAATATTCCACTGGAAATTAATTGGAAAATCTTTGGAAGTTTCATTGGAAATTTCACTGATTTTCCATTGGAATTACAGTGTGAAAAATATTCCAGATGTTTTGGATGAAATTCTAATGGGATTCCATCGGAATATTTTTTTCCACTGAATACCCTACTGAAAATGTAAAGTGGGATTTCACTGAAAATACCAGTGGAGTTTCATCAGAGTTCCATTGGAATACCACTGTATTACCACTGGGAAATTTGGTCGGGATTTTCATTGGACATTCATTGTTTTCCATTGGGATATCAGTGGAATATCCAGTGGGATTCCGGTGAATACTCGAGTGGAATACAGTGGAAATTCCATTGGAATACCAGTGAAAACTTCGTTGGAATACCATTGTTTTCCCACTGGACATTTATTGTTTTCTACTGGGATACCAGTGGTAATTCCATTGGAAATTGTAACAATCAACCAAAGAAAACCAGTGATATTTCAATGGAAATTGACAATTCCACTGAAATGTTAGATATCATTTTGCATGCACTGCTTATTTTTGAATGAATTAATAAGAAAACTTGAAATAAGACAATAACCATTTTAATGCAAGTCAACAATTAAAGAAATTACAACAGTTTATACATCATCCACATTTAAGACCTTTTAAACGAAAAGATCAACCTCTTTAAAATATTAACGTTGATAAATTATCATTTTTTAGTCAAAGATGTATTTACTTAATTGTACATGTAAATCATTTTTCTGGTTAAATCATTCATAAGTCCATGGTAACTTTTGGTCCTCTTGAAATCTTTCACAAATGGTTTTAATTTTCAATTTTACAAATTTGTTTATTGTGCATTAACCAAACAAAAATGTCCAGTTTACATGCATACGAAATACTTTGTCAGTTTGGTCAGTTTTCTTCATCATCCATTGATATTATTCATGAATTAAGTCCAAAGTTTCTGCATTCCAATCCTGTTCCATTAAGTCTTCATCGATTAATCTGAAAGAAAAAAAATCATACATCATAACATGCATAGAATTTTGAATTAAAATAACATTACAATACCATGCTCCAGTCTGCAATTATTCAAAAATATATGTTACTGGCATATATATTTTATTTGTGTTTGTGTGTAATTTATTCACAACATTTATACACTAAGAGCAATTTAGACACATGTATGTCTATTGTTGAAGACTATGTGTTCTCTAGATATCTTTGGCTATAGTTGTTGGGTTGCTGTCTCTTAGACTTATAACACACATCTCTTTTTATCAAAATAGACTTCTATTGTTCATGGATCAGGTGTCTCTCAAAGCCAAATAAAATAGTATGTGTGGTTCCAGTTACATTTAAAAAAAATTAGGGTAGGTAGGTAAGAATTTTTTTTATTTTATGGTTTTTTTTTACATTGAGTCTATCATGTCTGCAATTATTCAAAAATATATGTTACTGGCATATATATTTTATTTGTGTTTGTGTGTAATTTATTCACAACATTTATACACTAAGAGCAATTTAGACACATGTATGTCTATTGTTGAAGACTATGTGTTCTCTAGATATCTTTGGCTATAGTTGTTGGGTTGCTGTCTCTTTGACTTATAACACACATCTCTTTTTATCAAAATAGACTTTTATTGTTCATGGATCAGGTGTCTCTCAAAGCCAAATAAAATAGTATGTGTGGTTCCAGTTATATTTAAAAAAAAATTAGGGTAGTTAGAATTTTTTTTATTTTATGGTTTTTTTTTACATTGAGTCTATCATGTCTATGGGAGCAACATTTTGACTTAAACAGTACTTACTGAAAAATGACAAAAAAATCTTTAGGGTAGGCTATTGTTAAGACTAAACAAAAAGGTAGGTAAGGTAATTGGAACCACGCATATATTTTTATTTAGCCTCATATTATCTTTCCCTTTGTGTTGTGTTTGTTGTTGGTTTACTATCTGGTTGAAGCATACCAGACACCTCATTTTGTTCACATAATAGCCATGATTAACCATTGTGCATGATGATCAGATCAATGTTTTTGAGATGTGTTTACAGCTTATAGATGTGAATGATTAACATGATTAATGTATTTTTATTTCAAGTGTGGGAAGGATGAAAAAATAATTCAATAAGTACCTTTCAATAATCTTATACTCAAATTTCTTTTCTGCTGCTGGTTCGTTTGTTTTCATCGTGTTTTCATATTATTGAGTGGATATTGATCGATGCACAGTCATCATTTTTGCAGCTTTGTACCTTCACCATGATCAATCCCTTTTAATATATGGACAACCTAAAAAAAATGTAAAAACATTTTATTAATCATTTTTAATTCTGGTCATGACCTGTATGCATCATATATTACTGATATTTATCATACAATGTACATATATAATTAAGAAGCTTCTTTCAGTTAAGTATAAAGACTCTAAAACACAATATTAACCTTTAGGGATTTTTTGTGTTGCATGTCCATCCAAATCAGAACATGACAAAATTAAGTTGAATGTGCCTGAGATTGTGTAGTAAACTGTAAACATCTTTCCTTGATTGTGAAGGCACACAATGTAATTTAATATTGAATAATAAAATTATTATTACATTCCCACCTCCCCCTTTTCAGAAGGAAGCAAGTTAACTCGTACCATTGTTAACTCGTACCACGTAAACTCGTACCAAAAAAGTTAATTCGTACCAACGTAAACTCGTACCACTGGGAAGTCGTACCAATCAGAACTCGTACCATTAAAAATATTCAAAAATACGAATGTTTTATGATTTTTTTTTTGGTAAACTAAATAAAAAAAGTTGAATTACTTGAATTTTATACTAGATTTTAATGAAAACTTAGACAAAAATACGAATGTTTTTATGAATATTTTTTTTTTAAGCTTTATACAAAAAATTAAAATATCTTTGAATTTTATACCAGATTTTAATGAAAACTTAGACAAAAATACGAATGTTTTTATGATTATTTTTTTTTTTAAAGCTTTATACAAAAAATTAAAATATCTTTGAATTTTATACCAGATTTTAATGAAAACTTAGACAAAAATACGAATGTAATTCTTAATTACCATGCTTATACATATATTAAATTCCTTTGATTGTGTGATTATTGGTTGATTATTAACTAATCAACTTGTTTAATCATATTAGCATGATCATATTCTGCTAAAATGTGCTGAATATTGTATAAAAATAAATTTCATACTTTCTAACTGTTGGTCATAAACAATTTTAAACCTTTAAAACACAATAAATAAATTCTTTCATTAAATAAAATTCCTTTTAGAACCAATAGAAAAATACTATTCAATGTTACTGATTTGGAATGATTAAAAATTAAGTCAAATAGTTGTCAGTAAAAGTTTAAAAAAGAGTCTATTCAAGGGAGACAACAAAGCCAATCTGCCACGGTTTTCTCTATCCAATTAGACAAGGAAAATTAGCTACAAATTGGTCATTGTAATTTCAAATTATATACATTTTACAGACTTAAGAGGTATTGAGTGAAATTAAAGTATATATTCATCATTAAACACCATTTGAATGCATTTAAATAAGTTGGTACGAGTTTACAATGGTATGAATTTACCGTGGTACGAGTTAGTAGTGGTACGAGTTTGCATTGGTACGAGTTTTTTTTAGTGGTACGAGTTGACATTGGTACGAGTTTACAATGGTACGAGATAACTATAATTCTTTCAGAACACCAAATGGTCATCCTCAAAGTGTGAACTAACAGAGCCCATGAATAAAACTAAAGGGGGTATATATCTTTTCTTTTTAATTTTAATTAAAAATATTCATGATGTAAAAATCAAATGTAAAATCTCTTAAAAATTACCTGTATCTGCTGTACGTCTGCCCTACATCAGCACATCGTCTCATCGTAAATTCTTGGTTCAACAGCTAATGTCATACCTAAATGTTCTGCCTTTAATGTCTATTTCTTTATTTATCGAAGGTTGTTGAGTATTAATTATTATTAACATGATTAATGTAACCACAGCTGGACAATGCTGGACAGGATACATACTCGTACAATATTTTTAGTTTCAAATTTGAACACATTCCGTGTATTAATGATAACGACTATCTGATTGGCCGATCGGAAATCCCGGATATAGAGTTATCCAATCAAATCAGCGGTTATATATATAGTCTGGTAGAAAAAAATGGCAGCCTCCATGAATGTAAACATGTGTGTTGAAAAACAACATTATAGACTACAGTTTCACGAATTTTCTGCTCAAATTATGCCAAAAACACTGACATTTAGCGTACAATTGATTGGAGCGGATTATATGTGAAATGTTTCTATAGATTAACTTATATGACCCGAGTTCCAGTGCCGAGTTCAGGACATGAAAATGATGAAAAATTCATCACACGGACAAAGTTAAGATACCGAAACAGTTTATAGAACAATGTGGAAAATGAAAGCCGTTCACTTTACTTTTCTCAAAAGAACAGTAGACCAGTAACAGTTAATGAACATGATGAAGTCAAAGGAGAAATAATTATATTATTGTATACATGTAGACTGTAGTGCAGGGCAGTTGCCAGTACGGTCACTTGAAGAAAAAAACGGAGTTATCCTAACAATTCGTACAGTCTGAAGATAATTTATGCAACAGATCTGTTTAAAACGGCCCTTTTAAGAGCCATGCACATTTTTCAAAAAGAATCTTAATTGTTTTTGTTCGTTAAATCAACCAGAATCTTATTCTCAACCCAATTTGATATAAAATATTCATTTCTTTATTTATATTATCTGATTATTGCACATTTAATTTTATTTCTTAATAGTTAAAATGTATCCTTTCAATGTGTCATACTCATAGGCTATATGGTGATGCATTATATTCACCCTACATCTGAGGAGCTACCATTTTACTTATTTTATATGGGTGTGGGGGGGGGGGGGGGTCTTTCAGACCAAATGATTATTTTCATTTGTTACTAGGCAAGTGATTTCATATTACATTTAACCATGTAACATTTTTTGAACAAATGTTTCATATACATGTATATATGTAGGTTTATGAAATATTCATAATACATCCCTTATATTATCATGATTATAATATTTAATTTCTTATCAGGCCAGCAAATTATATGCTACAAATTAAATCCTTTATATAATAATCATGCACTTAATTATTTGAAAAATTTAAATTAGAAGTATATATTCCTTTAAATTTCTAAGTCCAAAATTCCACTGGAATATTTGCATTAAATCAAAACTCCACTGAAATATAAACAATAATATTCCACTGGAAATTAATTGGAAAATCTTTGGAAGTTTCATTGGAAATTTCACTGATTTTCCATTGGAATTACAGTGTGAAAAATATTCCAGATGTTTTGGATGAAATTCTAATGGGATTCCATCGGAATATTTTTTTCCACTGAATACCAGTGTAATTTCACTGGAAATCCAGTGGAATCCCGTACTCATTTTCAGTAGGGTACCAGTGTAATTTCACTGGAAATCCAGTGGAATCCCGTACTCATTTTCAGTAGGGAATTATTTAAAAGTCAAATTTATATGAGCCTGTGCCAAAAAATGGAGGTTTTCCAATGAAGGGGGGCCTTACATGAAGATGTATTATTTTCCAGCAATTTTAAATTTGTGGAGTTTTTTGGTTATAAATAATCCTTACATATGTATTAAATGTACTTTAAATGGAAAGAAAAATTACAAATAGCATACCATATTAGTATAAAAGGGTCTTAAGCCAAGTAAGACTGAAAATAATTTAGGGTCAATTTAGGCCGTAGCACATATTTACATTTAAAAATGCATACTGAAGCTATAGGAAATAAAAATTTGTGTCTTTTTTATAATTTCTATACTCAGGTTACATGATACAATAAATCTGAGCATAAAAGGACTCCTGCATTCAACCTTTTTGCAGACAGTATGGTCTGATACAAAGATTTTTCACTTTTTAGTGAAAAATTTGCATGCAATTTTAGCCTCAACAGGCTTATATTTGAACCACTTGCTATTTAACATAAGAAAAGAAAGATACTATGTGAAATGAAACAGGTACAAAAGACATTGTGAAGTGCTTTTAATACAAATTTAGTGAAATCTTTATTATGGACTTCAACTTTTATGTACCAAGGTCCTCACATTTAACTTGATCCAAACAGGCCGTTAGACGAGGGTCATTTATACAACACATTTTGCACATATTGTCTGAGATAATCTTATTTTCTGTAGATTCAGAGTTCACAAATGAGTAATACAACTGGGTTAAAGCATAGAAACACAAATATTGACACAGGAAATTCTGTCACATAGAAAGTCAGAATGCCACTTATGCATCAAAATTGAAAAAGCTTTGAAATGCTTATTTTGACCATATAATGCCAAAATGAGTAATTTTTGCAGAATTTCTATCAAATAAAAGTTTAAATCCTTTAGTTTCATGCTATTTGACAAATTGACACCATTAAATCATTCAGGGAAGTTGCCAAAGTACAGATTCAATATTTACTGATTTCGCCTCTTAGGTCCGAGTACACAGTTATTTCGTAGTGCATTTCTTTTAGACAATAAATGAAAATAAAAAAAATCCCACCTGCGCTTTCTCAATAATATTTTTACAGTGTGTTGTACTACTTTTGGGACAAATTATATCAAAATTATAGAAAACTTCATCGGCTCTAACTCAAAATATGGACAATTCTATGTTAAGGGGGTCTTGAAATCTTTTGACAGCTTCCGAAGTGCTAATTTTTAACCTTTTTCAGCTGGACCAAATCACTACTTTACTTTACAATTCATGACCCAAATTTTTTTACAGTGTAATTTCATCCCCCTACTTGCTATTTGAGGCATAAAACATTAAGAAATACATTTGGAAGGGGTACTAAAAAAATTGGCAAGCAACACACTGTCCACACTAGGGACTTTATTCGTGGACAACGAAAATCAAAGGACGATAACTGTGTACTCGGACCTAATAGGATAGAAAAATTTGACCAATCTTAATAAAACTTGGTATGACCAAAGCTTAATAAATTATGAGACTGCTGACAAAGTTTCATGGCAATAGGATATATATTATAGACAATATGATAAATTCTATATATAACTTCGCGTGTTAAATTTTGACGTTAAAATTGAAAAATTTCAACTATCAACATTTGGGGCTTTAAAAATTAAAATATTGCAAAAAAATACATTTTAAATGCCTTAATATATGACATTTTATGTATTTAAAGCAATAGAATACTCATTTGATTTATCAGACTTATCACAATTATTTAAAAGTCAAATTTATATGAGCCTGTGCCAAAAAATGGAGGTTTTCCAATGAAGGGGGGCCTTACATGAAGATGTATTATTTTCCAGCAATTTTAAATTTGTGGAGTTTTTTGGTTATAAATAATCCTTACATATGTATTAAATGTACTTTAAATGGAAAGAAAAATTACAAATAGCATACCATATTAGTATAAAAGGGTCTTAAGCCAAGTAAGACTGAAAATAATTTAGGGTCAATTTAGGCCGTAGCACATATTTACATTTAAAAATGCATACTGAAGCTATAGGAAATAAAAATTTGTGTCTTTTTTATAATTTCTATACTCAGGTTACATGATACAATAAATCTGAGCATAAAAGGACTCCTGCATTCAACCTTTTTGCAGACAGTATGGTCTGATACAAAGATTTTTCACTTTTTAGTGAAAAATTTGCATGCAATTTTAGCCTCAACAGGCTTATATTTGAACCACTTGCTATTTAACATAAGAAAAGAAAGATACTATGTGAAATGAAACAGGTACAAAAGACATTGTGAAGTGCTTTTAATACAAATTTAGTGAAATCTTTATTATGGACTTCAACTTTTATGTACCAAGGTCCTCACATTTAACTTGATCCAAACAGGCCGTTAGACGAGGGTCATTTATACAACACATTTTGCACATATTGTCTGAGATAATCTTATTTTCTGTAGATTCAGAGTTCACAAATGAGTAATACAACTGGGTTAAAGCATAGAAACACAAATATTGACACAGGAAATTCTGTCACATAGAAAGTCAGAATGCCACTTATGCATCAAAATTGAAAAAGCTTTGAATTAAATGCTTATTTTGACCATATAATGCCAAAATGAGTAATTTTTGCAGAATTTCTATCAAATAAAAGTTTAAATCCTTTAGTTTCATGCTATTTGACAAATTGACACCATTAAATCATTCAGGGAAGTTGCCAAAGTACAGATTCAATATTTACTGATTTCGCCTCTTAGGTCCGAGTACACAGTTATTTCGTAGTGCATTTCTTTTAGACAATAAATGAAAATAAAAAAAATCCCACCTGCGCTTTCTCAATAATATTTTTACAGTGTGTTGTACTACTTTTGGGACAAATTATATCAAAATTATAGAAAACTTCATCGGCTCTAACTCAAAATATGGACAATTCTATGTTAAGGGGGTCTTGAAATCTTTTGACAGCTTCCGAAGTGCTAATTTTTAACCTTTTTCAGCTGGACCAAATCACTACTTTACTTTACAATTCATGACCCAAATTTTTTTACAGTGTAATTTCATCCCCCTACTTGCTATTTGAGGCATAAAACATTAAGAAATACATTTGGAAGGGGTACTAAAAAAATTGGCAAGCAACACACTGTCCACACTAGGGACTTTATTCGTGGACAACGAAAATCAAAGGACGATAACTGTGTACTCGGACCTAATAGGATAGAAAAATTTGACCAATCTTAATAAAACTTGGTATGACCAAAGCTTAATAAATTATGAGACTGCTGACAAAGTTTCATGGCAATAGGATATATATTATAGACAATATGATAAATTCTATATATAACTTCGCGTGTTAAATTTTGACGTTAAAATTGAAAAATTTCAACTATCAACATTTGGGGCTTTAAAAATTAAAATATTGCAAAAAAATACATTTTAAATGCCTTAATATATGACATTTTATGTATTTAAAGCAATAGAATACTCATTTGATTTATCAGACTTATCACAATTATTTAAAAGTCAAATTTATATGAGCCTGTGCCAAAAAATGGAGGTTTTCCAATGAAGGGGGGCCTTACATGAAGATGTATTATTTTCCAGCAATTTTAAATTTGTGGAGTTTTTTGGTTATAAATAATCCTTACATATGTATTAAATGTACTTTAAATGGAAAGAAAAATTACAAATAGCATACCATATTAGTATAAAAGGGTCTTAAGCCAAGTAAGACTGAAAATAATTTAGGGTCAATTTAGGCCGTAGCACATATTTACATTTAAAAATGCATACTGAAGCTATAGGAAATAAAAATTTGTGTCTTTTTTATAATTTCTATACTCAGGTTACATGATACAATAAATCTGAGCATAAAAGGACTCCTGCATTCAACCTTTTTGCAGACAGTATGGTCTGATACAAAGATTTTTCACTTTTTAGTGAAAAATTTGCATGCAATTTTAGCCTCAACAGGCTTATATTTGAACCACTTGCTATTTAACATAAGAAAAGAAAGATACTATGTGAAATGAAACAGGTACAAAAGACATTGTGAAGTGCTTTTAATACAAATTTAGTGAAATCTTTATTATGGACTTCAACTTTTATGTACCAAGGTCCTCACATTTAACTTGATCCAAACAGGCCGTTAGACGAGGGTCATTTATACAACACATTTTGCACATATTGTCTGAGATAATCTTATTTTCTGTAGATTCAGAGTTCACAAATGAGTAATACAACTGGGTTAAAGCATAGAAACACAAATATTGACACAGGAAATTCTGTCACATAGAAAGTCAGAATGCCACTTATGCATCAAAATTGAAAAAGCTTTGAATTAAATGCTTATTTTGACCATATAATGCCAAAATGAGTAATTTTTGCAGAATTTCTATCAAATAAAAGTTTAAATCCTTTAGTTTCATGCTATTTGACAAATTGACACCATTAAATCATTCAGGGAAGTTGCCAAAGTACAGATTCAATATTTACTGATTTCGCCTCTTAGGTCCGAGTACACAGTTATTTCGTAGTGCATTTCTTTTAGACAATAAATGAAAATAAAAAAAATCCCACCTGCGCTTTCTCAATAATATTTTTACAGTGTGTTGTACTACTTTTGGGACAAATTATATCAAAATTATAGAAAACTTCATCGGCTCTAACTCAAAATATGGACAATTCTATGTTAAGGGGGTCTTGAAATCTTTTGACAGCTTCCGAAGTGCTAATTTTTAACCTTTTTCAGCTGGACCAAATCACTACTTTACTTTACAATTCATGACCCAAATTTTTTTACAGTGTAATTTCATCCCCCTACTTGCTATTTGAGGCATAAAACATTAAGAAATACATTTGGAAGGGGTACTAAAAAAATTGGCAAGCAACACACTGTCCACACTAGGGACTTTATTCGTGGACAACGAAAATCAAAGGACGATAACTGTGTACTCGGACCTAATAGGATAGAAAAATTTGACCAATCTTAATAAAACTTGGTATGACCAAAGCTTAATAAATTATGAGACTGCTGACAAAGTTTCATGGCAATAGGATATATATTATAGACAATATGATAAATTCTATATATAACTTCGCGTGTTAAATTTTGACGTTAAAATTGAAAAATTTCAACTATCAACATTTGGGGCTTTAAAAATTAAAATATTGCAAAAAAATACATTTTAAATGCCTTAATATATGACATTTTATGTATTTAAAGCAATAGAATACTCATTTGATTTATCAGACTTATCACAATTATTTAAAAGTCAAATTTATATGAGCCTGTGCCAAAAAATGGAGGTTTTCCAATGAAGGGGGGCCTTACATGAAGATGTATTATTTTCCAGCAATTTTAAATTTGTGGAGTTTTTTGGTTATAAATAATCCTTACATATGTATTAAATGTACTTTAAATGGAAAGAAAAATTACAAATAGCATACCATATTAGTATAAAAGGGTCTTAAGCCAAGTAAGACTGAAAATAATTTAGGGTCAATTTAGGCCGTAGCACATATTTACATTTAAAAATGCATACTGAAGCTATAGGAAATAAAAATTTGTGTCTTTTTTATAATTTCTATACTCAGGTTACATGATACAATAAATCTGAGCATAAAAGGACTCCTGCATTCAACCTTTTTGCAGACAGTATGGTCTGATACAAAGATTTTTCACTTTTTAGTGAAAAATTTGCATGCAATTTTAGCCTCAACAGGCTTATATTTGAACCACTTGCTATTTAACATAAGAAAAGAAAGATACTATGTGAAATGAAACAGGTACAAAAGACATTGTGAAGTGCTTTTAATACAAATTTAGTGAAATCTTTATTATGGACTTCAACTTTTATGTACCAAGGTCCTCACATTTAACTTGATCCAAACAGGCCGTTAGACGAGGGTCATTTATACAACACATTTTGCACATATTGTCTGAGATAATCTTATTTTCTGTAGATTCAGAGTTCACAAATGAGTAATACAACTGGGTTAAAGCATAGAAACACAAATATTGACACAGGAAATTCTGTCACATAGAAAGTCAGAATGCCACTTATGCATCAAAATTGAAAAAGCTTTGAATTAAATGCTTATTTTGACCATATAATGCCAAAATGAGTAATTTTTGCAGAATTTCTATCAAATAAAAGTTTAAATCCTTTAGTTTCATGCTATTTGACAAATTGACACCATTAAATCATTCAGGGAAGTTGCCAAAGTACAGATTCAATATTTACTGATTTCGCCTCTTAGGTCCGAGTACACAGTTATTTCGTAGTGCATTTCTTTTAGACAATAAATGAAAATAAAAAAAATCCCACCTGCGCTTTCTCAATAATATTTTTACAGTGTGTTGTACTACTTTTGGGACAAATTATATCAAAATTATAGAAAACTTCATCGGCTCTAACTCAAAATATGGACAATTCTATGTTAAGGGGGTCTTGAAATCTTTTGACAGCTTCCGAAGTGCTAATTTTTAACCTTTTTCAGCTGGACCAAATCACTACTTTACTTTACAATTCATGACCCAAATTTTTTTACAGTGTAATTTCATCCCCCTACTTGCTATTTGAGGCATAAAACATTAAGAAATACATTTGGAAGGGGTACTAAAAAAATTGGCAAGCAACACACTGTCCACACTAGGGACTTTATTCGTGGACAACGAAAATCAAAGGACGATAACTGTGTACTCGGACCTAATAGGATAGAAAAATTTGACCAATCTTAATAAAACTTGGTATGACCAAAGCTTAATAAATTATGAGACTGCTGACAAAGTTTCATGGCAATAGGATATATATTATAGACAATATGATAAATTCTATATATAACTTCGCGTGTTAAATTTTGACGTTAAAATTGAAAAATTTCAACTATCAACATTTGGGGCTTTAAAAATTAAAATATTGCAAAAAAATACATTTTAAATGCCTTAATATATGACATTTTATGTATTTAAAGCAATAGAATACTCATTTGATTTATCAGACTTATCACAATTATTTAAAAGTCAAATTTATATGAGCCTGTGCCAAAAAATGGAGGTTTTCCAATGAAGGGGGGCCTTACATGAAGATGTATTATTTTCCAGCAATTTTAAATTTGTGGAGTTTTTTGGTTATAAATAATCCTTACATATGTATTAAATGTACTTTAAATGGAAAGAAAAATTACAAATAGCATACCATATTAGTATAAAAGGGTCTTAAGCCAAGTAAGACTGAAAATAATTTAGGGTCAATTTAGGCCGTAGCACATATTTACATTTAAAAATGCATACTGAAGCTATAGGAAATAAAAATTTGTGTCTTTTTTATAATTTCTATACTCAGGTTACATGATACAATAAATCTGAGCATAAAAGGACTCCTGCATTCAACCTTTTTGCAGACAGTATGGTCTGATACAAAGATTTTTCACTTTTTAGTGAAAAATTTGCATGCAATTTTAGCCTCAACAGGCTTATATTTGAACCACTTGCTATTTAACATAAGAAAAGAAAGATACTATGTGAAATGAAACAGGTACAAAAGACATTGTGAAGTGCTTTTAATACAAATTTAGTGAAATCTTTATTATGGACTTCAACTTTTATGTACCAAGGTCCTCACATTTAACTTGATCCAAACAGGCCGTTAGACGAGGGTCATTTATACAACACATTTTGCACATATTGTCTGAGATAATCTTATTTTCTGTAGATTCAGAGTTCACAAATGAGTAATACAACTGGGTTAAAGCATAGAAACACAAATATTGACACAGGAAATTCTGTCACATAGAAAGTCAGAATGCCACTTATGCATCAAAATTGAAAAAGCTTTGAATTAAATGCTTATTTTGACCATATAATGCCAAAATGAGTAATTTTTGCAGAATTTCTATCAAATAAAAGTTTAAATCCTTTAGTTTCATGCTATTTGACAAATTGACACCATTAAATCATTCAGGGAAGTTGCCAAAGTACAGATTCAATATTTACTGATTTCGCCTCTTAGGTCCGAGTACACAGTTATTTCGTAGTGCATTTCTTTTAGACAATAAATGAAAATAAAAAAAATCCCACCTGCGCTTTCTCAATAATATTTTTACAGTGTGTTGTACTACTTTTGGGACAAATTATATCAAAATTATAGAAAACTTCATCGGCTCTAACTCAAAATATGGACAATTCTATGTTAAGGGGGTCTTGAAATCTTTTGACAGCTTCCGAAGTGCTAATTTTTAACCTTTTTCAGCTGGACCAAATCACTACTTTACTTTACAATTCATGACCCAAATTTTTTTACAGTGTAATTTCATCCCCCTACTTGCTATTTGAGGCATAAAACATTAAGAAATACATTTGGAAGGGGTACTAAAAAAATTGGCAAGCAACACACTGTCCACACTAGGGACTTTATTCGTGGACAACGAAAATCAAAGGACGATAACTGTGTACTCGGACCTAATAGGATAGAAAAATTTGACCAATCTTAATAAAACTTGGTATGACCAAAGCTTAATAAATTATGAGACTGCTGACAAAGTTTCATGGCAATAGGATATATATTATAGACAATATGATAAATTCTATATATAACTTCGCGTGTTAAATTTTGACGTTAAAATTGAAAAATTTCAACTATCAACATTTGGGGCTTTAAAAATTAAAATATTGCAAAAAAATACATTTTAAATGCCTTAATATATGACATTTTATGTATTTAAAGCAATAGAATACTCATTTGATTTATCAGACTTATCACAATTATTTAAAAGTCAAATTTATATGAGCCTGTGCCAAAAAATGGAGGTTTTCCAATGAAGGGGGGCCTTACATGAAGATGTATTATTTTCCAGCAATTTTAAATTTGTGGAGTTTTTTGGTTATAAATAATCCTTACATATGTATTAAATGTACTTTAAATGGAAAGAAAAATTACAAATAGCATACCATATTAGTATAAAAGGGTCTTAAGCCAAGTAAGACTGAAAATAATTTAGGGTCAATTTAGGCCGTAGCACATATTTACATTTAAAAATGCATACTGAAGCTATAGGAAATAAAAATTTGTGTCTTTTTTATAATTTCTATACTCAGGTTACATGATACAATAAATCTGAGCATAAAAGGACTCCTGCATTCAACCTTTTTGCAGACAGTATGGTCTGATACAAAGATTTTTCACTTTTTAGTGAAAAATTTGCATGCAATTTTAGCCTCAACAGGCTTATATTTGAACCACTTGCTATTTAACATAAGAAAAGAAAGATACTATGTGAAATGAAACAGGTACAAAAGACATTGTGAAGTGCTTTTAATACAAATTTAGTGAAATCTTTATTATGGACTTCAACTTTTATGTACCAAGGTCCTCACATTTAACTTGATCCAAACAGGCCGTTAGACGAGGGTCATTTATACAACACATTTTGCACATATTGTCTGAGATAATCTTATTTTCTGTAGATTCAGAGTTCACAAATGAGTAATACAACTGGGTTAAAGCATAGAAACACAAATATTGACACAGGAAATTCTGTCACATAGAAAGTCAGAATGCCACTTATGCATCAAAATTGAAAAAGCTTTGAATTAAATGCTTATTTTGACCATATAATGCCAAAATGAGTAATTTTTGCAGAATTTCTATCAAATAAAAGTTTAAATCCTTTAGTTTCATGCTATTTGACAAATTGACACCATTAAATCATTCAGGGAAGTTGCCAAAGTACAGATTCAATATTTACTGATTTCGCCTCTTAGGTCCGAGTACACAGTTATTTCGTAGTGCATTTCTTTTAGACAATAAATGAAAATAAAAAAAATCCCACCTGCGCTTTCTCAATAATATTTTTACAGTGTGTTGTACTACTTTTGGGACAAATTATATCAAAATTATAGAAAACTTCATCGGCTCTAACTCAAAATATGGACAATTCTATGTTAAGGGGGTCTTGAAATCTTTTGACAGCTTCCGAAGTGCTAATTTTTAACCTTTTTCAGCTGGACCAAATCACTACTTTACTTTACAATTCATGACCCAAATTTTTTTACAGTGTAATTTCATCCCCCTACTTGCTATTTGAGGCATAAAACATTAAGAAATACATTTGGAAGGGGTACTAAAAAAATTGGCAAGCAACACACTGTCCACACTAGGGACTTTATTCGTGGACAACGAAAATCAAAGGACGATAACTGTGTACTCGGACCTAATAGGATAGAAAAATTTGACCAATCTTAATAAAACTTGGTATGACCAAAGCTTAATAAATTATGAGACTGCTGACAAAGTTTCATGGCAATAGGATATATATTATAGACAATATGATAAATTCTATATATAACTTCGCGTGTTAAATTTTGACGTTAAAATTGAAAAATTTCAACTATCAACATTTGGGGCTTTAAAAATTAAAATATTGCAAAAAAATACATTTTAAATGCCTTAATATATGACATTTTATGTATTTAAAGCAATAGAATACTCATTTGATTTATCAGACTTATCACAATTATTTAAAAGTCAAATTTATATGAGCCTGTGCCAAAAAATGGAGGTTTTCCAATGAAGGGGGGCCTTACATGAAGATGTATTATTTTCCAGCAATTTTAAATTTGTGGAGTTTTTTGGTTATAAATAATCCTTACATATGTATTAAATGTACTTTAAATGGAAAGAAAAATTACAAATAGCATACCATATTAGTATAAAAGGGTCTTAAGCCAAGTAAGACTGAAAATAATTTAGGGTCAATTTAGGCCGTAGCACATATTTACATTTAAAAATGCATACTGAAGCTATAGGAAATAAAAATTTGTGTCTTTTTTATAATTTCTATACTCAGGTTACATGATACAATAAATCTGAGCATAAAAGGACTCCTGCATTCAACCTTTTTGCAGACAGTATGGTCTGATACAAAGATTTTTCACTTTTTAGTGAAAAATTTGCATGCAATTTTAGCCTCAACAGGCTTATATTTGAACCACTTGCTATTTAACATAAGAAAAGAAAGATACTATGTGAAATGAAACAGGTACAAAAGACATTGTGAAGTGCTTTTAATACAAATTTAGTGAAATCTTTATTATGGACTTCAACTTTTATGTACCAAGGTCCTCACATTTAACTTGATCCAAACAGGCCGTTAGACGAGGGTCATTTATACAACACATTTTGCACATATTGTCTGAGATAATCTTATTTTCTGTAGATTCAGAGTTCACAAATGAGTAATACAACTGGGTTAAAGCATAGAAACACAAATATTGACACAGGAAATTCTGTCACATAGAAAGTCAGAATGCCACTTATGCATCAAAATTGAAAAAGCTTTGAATTAAATGCTTATTTTGACCATATAATGCCAAAATGAGTAATTTTTGCAGAATTTCTATCAAATAAAAGTTTAAATCCTTTAGTTTCATGCTATTTGACAAATTGACACCATTAAATCATTCAGGGAAGTTGCCAAAGTACAGATTCAATATTTACTGATTTCGCCTCTTAGGTCCGAGTACACAGTTATTTCGTAGTGCATTTCTTTTAGACAATAAATGAAAATAAAAAAAATCCCACCTGCGCTTTCTCAATAATATTTTTACAGTGTGTTGTACTACTTTTGGGACAAATTATATCAAAATTATAGAAAACTTCATCGGCTCTAACTCAAAATATGGACAATTCTATGTTAAGGGGGTCTTGAAATCTTTTGACAGCTTCCGAAGTGCTAATTTTTAACCTTTTTCAGCTGGACCAAATCACTACTTTACTTTACAATTCATGACCCAAATTTTTTTACAGTGTAATTTCATCCCCCTACTTGCTATTTGAGGCATAAAACATTAAGAAATACATTTGGAAGGGGTACTAAAAAAATTGGCAAGCAACACACTGTCCACACTAGGGACTTTATTCGTGGACAACGAAAATCAAAGGACGATAACTGTGTACTCGGACCTAATAGGATAGAAAAATTTGACCAATCTTAATAAAACTTGGTATGACCAAAGCTTAATAAATTATGAGACTGCTGACAAAGTTTCATGGCAATAGGATATATATTATAGACAATATGATAAATTCTATATATAACTTCGCGTGTTAAATTTTGACGTTAAAATTGAAAAATTTCAACTATCAACATTTGGGGCTTTAAAAATTAAAATATTGCAAAAAAATACATTTTAAATGCCTTAATATATGACATTTTATGTATTTAAAGCAATAGAATACTCATTTGATTTATCAGACTTATCACAATTATTTAAAAGTCAAATTTATATGAGCCTGTGCCAAAAAATGGAGGTTTTCCAATGAAGGGGGGCCTTACATGAAGATGTATTATTTTCCAGCAATTTTAAATTTGTGGAGTTTTTTGGTTATAAATAATCCTTACATATGTATTAAATGTACTTTAAATGGAAAGAAAAATTACAAATAGCATACCATATTAGTATAAAAGGGTCTTAAGCCAAGTAAGACTGAAAATAATTTAGGGTCAATTTAGGCCGTAGCACATATTTACATTTAAAAATGCATACTGAAGCTATAGGAAATAAAAATTTGTGTCTTTTTTATAATTTCTATACTCAGGTTACATGATACAATAAATCTGAGCATAAAAGGACTCCTGCATTCAACCTTTTTGCAGACAGTATGGTCTGATACAAAGATTTTTCACTTTTTAGTGAAAAATTTGCATGCAATTTTAGCCTCAACAGGCTTATATTTGAACCACTTGCTATTTAACATAAGAAAAGAAAGATACTATGTGAAATGAAACAGGTACAAAAGACATTGTGAAGTGCTTTTAATACAAATTTAGTGAAATCTTTATTATGGACTTCAACTTTTATGTACCAAGGTCCTCACATTTAACTTGATCCAAACAGGCCGTTAGACGAGGGTCATTTATACAACACATTTTGCACATATTGTCTGAGATAATCTTATTTTCTGTAGATTCAGAGTTCACAAATGAGTAATACAACTGGGTTAAAGCATAGAAACACAAATATTGACACAGGAAATTCTGTCACATAGAAAGTCAGAATGCCACTTATGCATCAAAATTGAAAAAGCTTTGAATTAAATGCTTATTTTGACCATATAATGCCAAAATGAGTAATTTTTGCAGAATTTCTATCAAATAAAAGTTTAAATCCTTTAGTTTCATGCTATTTGACAAATTGACACCATTAAATCATTCAGGGAAGTTGCCAAAGTACAGATTCAATATTTACTGATTTCGCCTCTTAGGTCCGAGTACACAGTTATTTCGTAGTGCATTTCTTTTAGACAATAAATGAAAATAAAAAAAATCCCACCTGCGCTTTCTCAATAATATTTTTACAGTGTGTTGTACTACTTTTGGGACAAATTATATCAAAATTATAGAAAACTTCATCGGCTCTAACTCAAAATATGGACAATTCTATGTTAAGGGGGTCTTGAAATCTTTTGACAGCTTCCGAAGTGCTAATTTTTAACCTTTTTCAGCTGGACCAAATCACTACTTTACTTTACAATTCATGACCCAAATTTTTTTACAGTGTAATTTCATCCCCCTACTTGCTATTTGAGGCATAAAACATTAAGAAATACATTTGGAAGGGGTACTAAAAAAATTGGCAAGCAACACACTGTCCACACTAGGGACTTTATTCGTGGACAACGAAAATCAAAGGACGATAACTGTGTACTCGGACCAATTCACGAATGCGCGTAGCGCATGAGTTAATTATCAGTGTTGTTCGGTCACGAGTTGAATATTTTTCGATATTTGAATTCTTTGATTAGTTATTCTTTTTATTACATTGGCAAATGGTCTTTTTTCTGAAATTAAACTAGAATATGTGAGGAACTATATCTTTTTCTAAGCATTCACAATTTGTTTTCATCCGACGTCATGACAACGCCTATTGTTGTATGACGTCAGAGGAGTGAAATAACCACGTTTATTTCACATGTGAAATTATCGGTTTTTATTTCACTGGGAAATCAATGTAATTGAATTGCAACCAATGTAATAACTGTTGATATCATATTGTCCATGGTTCAGTATCTGAAAATTACGTCTTGTCCATGATTCAGGAATATTACGATTAAGTATTGTTCATGGTTCGGTATCTTACGATCACGTATTGACCATGATTTGGTATCTGACGATTACGTATTGTCAATGGTTTGGTATCTGACGATTACATATTGTCAATGTTTCGGTATCTGTGACTCATTTCACACAAAATCTTACAAGAAAAATTTCTCGTAAGTCATGAACATTTAAATACAACTTACGATCAATTTTAGTCGTAAGATTTTTTGTGAAAAGAGCCGCAGCTGACGATTACGTTTTCTCAAATTGTCCGATATTTGAAGATTAATAATTATGAACTTGTTCTGTCAAAAACATGTGATCACCCCTGGTTTTGTTTGGGTTGCTTAGTCTTATTTAATAAGTTTTCTATGACATCGTATTTCGTTTTTTATCATAATATCATAACATTAAATCAAAGGTTATTTTAATATCTAATATCGTTATATCGTTCCTTATATGTACATATTACCATTGGTATATATATAAATATAAGATGAACTTCTGAATAGAAAGATCGTATCCGACGTTTTCAAGTGTACAAAATTCAGGTTCCTATATAAACTGGATTTAAATAAATGAATGACTTTAAATGATTTTGCGACGAATAACAAACATGCACCTTTTTAATTGTTTTATTTTAAAAAGTAACAAAAATAAATATAAATTGACAAGTTGTTCTACAGTTCCTGCTTTGGTTTGGTTCTCTTACGACCTAAATTATTTTGTAGTTTTAGCATAGTCCTAAATTCATCTGTGCTGATACCGCCATCTTTGTTTTTATCAGCAAATTGAAATAGTTCATTCAACATTCCTTCCATTATTGCTGGGTCATCTGGCATTGGAAATTTACCATCCTTCATGGCAATGCTCATAACAGCTTCCAACTGTTAAATAAAATGTAAGAGCGAAAATTATAAATTTGTCCATGTCGATTTATACATCATGTCAACTTTTAAGGAACGATCTATGTAAATTTATTTAAATAATTTCCTAACCATTTTGAACCCTTATATACTTCGGTCATTAATATGAGTGGTGTTTGTTTCGTTTTTCTCCTTAATGTAAAGTAGTGAACAATTACTGTCTGTTAAGTTAGAGTAAATTTAGTAGTCTACTTCGCGCTTCCATACATTGATACACGCGAAAAACGAATCTGATGTAAGGATTACATATAATTAACATAAAAGTAATAAAACGGCATCTGAAAACTCAGACTCATCATTATTATTAATAACTTAAGAAAGAAGCATACTATTGTAAGAGTTATATATTTGCAAATTCAATATCATAACTTAGAAAAAAGTATAATATTGTAAGAATTAAATAAAATTTACAAATTCGAAATTCGTAATATTCGGTAATTAAGTGACCTTGCAAATTAGATTTAAATAATTATGGTTAGATTTAAATGTATCTACATTGCGGATTGGTGGCGTCAAACTTATTCCATGGAACTTTCCTTGAAACAAATTCATTCTGCAATACGAAATAATTTTATGTCGCCTCCACTTCGTAATGGATAAACAGGCACCTTTTGGATTTGCAGTGGAGTTAAATTGCTCAATATTTCGGTATGTTATCAAATTCCAAAGGATAAATTTAAAAAGTTTATATGGCATTTTTTTTTATGTTGATGTGTGGGTGGGAGAAAGAACCGTATCCGTCTCCAAAACGGAAATTCAATATATTAAACGAAAATCAAAACAACACATTTTCGAAGATACTGCCAGACAATTGTTGAAGATCCGAAAAATCATATAAAAACATTTCCCCAAGGAAATACGATACCACATTCCTTTCAGTGAATTTTATTCGTCGTCGTCGTCTCGAGAAGACCAATAGAAGGCGTGTCTATAACACAGATGAGGTAAGCATTGTGTAAAATATAACATGCTTCTGAACTACTAGTAATTTCATATCTATTTTACATTTATTTTTTTTTTAATCTCATATTGTCTTTTTTTTAATCAAAATTTGTAATTAAATCTGAAAAAAGCATACCTCTGTTACATCCAACACACCATCTTCGTTGAGATCTGCACGTGTAAATCTCTGTAGAACTTCATCAGCTAGCTTTGCGTCAAGTAACTCTATTTCATATATCACAGTGGCTCCCGGTGGGAAACGGTCTGAAATAAAAACAAATTAATTGATATATAATTATATATCTATATATATAGTCTATCAAGTACCTGTCCACGTCCACTTTGTGTTTTTGTTGGATGTATTTCTATTTGTATCCATCTGATGAGTTAAGCCTTCTCCAATTGATTTTTATAGTTTGTTCTTATGTTACACTGTTACACCACTGTCCCAGGTTAGGGGGAGGGTGGGCGCCTTCAAACTAGTTTAACCCCGCCACATTCTGTATGTGCCTGTCCCAAGTCAGGAACCTGTAAATCAGTGGTTGTCGTTTGTTGCTGTGTTTCATATTTGTTTTTCGTTCATTATTTTGTCCATAAATTAGGCCGTTAGTTTTCTCGTTTGAATTGTTTTACATTTGTCATTTCGGGGCCTTTTATAGCTGACTATGCGGTATGGGCTTTGTTCATTGTTGAAGGCCGTACGGTGACCTATAGTTGTTAATTTCTGTGTCATTTGGTCTATTGTGGAGAGTTGTATCATTGCCAATGATACCACATCTTCTGTTTATATATTTGCGACAATAAGTGTATATCGTTCATTATTGTTGTGATGGAACTTGTGTTTTTTGTTTTCTTTTTTCTAATATAGAAACCTATGTTTTTTCAATACTCGTTTTTATTCTACATTTCTTTTAAAATGTATCTTTCGTTTTCCAGTGGTCGAGATTAAAATGGGGAGATTGAGTTCTAAAAAAAAATCAGTTCAACACGGTCATATATTCACGTAACTGTCGGGAACCTCGTCAGTGGCAATCTTTATTTACTTTTATATATATATTAATGTGTTTGTCATTTAGGGATTTTGGTGTGTCTTGTCAAAATTTGATAATCTTGTAAATTCTTTTACATCTTTCTGACTCTGAGAATTTGAGCTTGATATGCTGTAAATCATTTGTCTGTTGTTTGCTCACCTCTGTATGTTTATATTATTTTTGTGTCCTTGGATGGTGTCTTGTTGACGAATACCCCACATCTCCTTTCATTAATAATTATATTTATGAAGTTTGCTCATTTCTTCGTCCGATAAATTGGTACTTTTTGTTGAACTATCGTAAAATGAATGGATTTAAAGAACATAGAGAATAAATAGTTATTCCTAGTCTGACAACCGTAAATAAAAATAGGTAGATGTGACTCACAACCGAAACATTTGACCTATATTTTGTATACTGGTATATAGTTGTGATATTTCATCCAAAGTTATTTCTCATTTTCCTACATGGAATAGATTTTTACGGGCCAAACTAATTTTGAAAAAAAAATTTTAGTATACATCGCTTTCTAATGTTTTCGGCTAAGAAGTGACTTTATTAGACCGTTAGTTTTCCCGTTTGAATGGTTTTACACTAGTCATTTTTGAGGCCCCTTATAGCTTGCTGTGCGGTGTGGGCCAAGGCTCCGTGTTGAAGACCGTACTTTGACCTATAATTGTTTACTTCTACAAATTTTGACTTGGATGGAGAGTTGTCTCATTGGCACTCATGCCACATCTTCTAATATCTATTTAGCCAATCCATCAACCTTTGTCATAAGCAGAATAACAGGATCTAAGCAGACTTTGCTAACACCCCCCCCCCCCCCCCCCCCCCCCCTTCCTGAGCACCCGAGATCACTCCCGGTTTTTGTTGGGGGTCAATCTAGTTTTGTGAACTGATTTGTCTTTTATTAGTTTTTCGGTTTTTTTTTGCCATGCCGTTGCTAGTTATAATTCTGTGATTTATGAGTCTTGTGTGTCCTTTTTGTATAGTCTGCTCCCTTTTTTGTTGGTTAACTCACCATTTCCCTTAGACCCAAACGCCATATGTGGTGGAAGAGTCAGTCTTCTTATTTCTCCCACACACATACCAGGGATGCCTTTAACTAGCCCCTTCAATGTCACTCCTTTCGTCAACATATGTACAACGCCTTTATCTTTAGCATTGTTTCCATTTTCGTACCTTTAAAAATAAACGAAATTTGAACCTCAAGTACAAGACAAGATTTAAAAAAAATATATGCATATATACTGAATACACTAATTTTAAATAGGTCTGCAACTTGCTTCTTCAGAAAAAATACCGGTGATAGTTCCGAGTACAAATTTTCATAAACGGTTGGTTGAACCTTCTCGGACTTAACTGTTCGAAAGATCGATATTTTTCTTTAAAATGAACAATAGGAAAAAAAAATAAGGCTTGATCTAAAATAAAATTTCGTGATAAAAGCATATACATCTAATTATAAGAATTGAACGCTTCTTTTCGCAATTGTAAAGAGTTGAAAAAGTGTTGATCGTGTGCATGTTTAAAAATGCGCTTCGGTCATCGCGTTACATCCAAATGAAATTAGAAATTAATAAGCATTAAATTCTTATAATATAACTGCTAAACATCGTCCACATCCTTGAACAAAAATGTGTTACACAAAGTTGAATTTGGGTTATGAGCAGATCCTCACAAAAAAAATGGAATTGTTGGTCCATACACGCGAAATTAACAAAAACAACATCCAATTTGGTCTATACAATGCCAATTTTATAACGTCAAATTGACATCGAGACATGTTCAACGAAGAAGATAAAACTTTATATTAAAAGGATTTTTTATACTTCTTTTCAACATTTAAATGACTAAAGATGGCTCCTTAGCTGGAATATCATAAAGTTTTAGGGCGAATATTATGAACACTCCGTTGCAAAACAGTTGCTACGGATTCTGACTGAGTGTCAACGATCTTAAATTTATAACTGATTTATCTTTAGTTGGAAAAAGAGGACTCCATCCAACACCAACGACCATGGCCTTCCCTATAAGAGATATCTTACGACGAAAAATTGTCGTTTATTATACTTATCTGTTTTTATCGACTTGCAAGAGAAATATAAGGTAAGGAGATGTAGTATGATTATATTGCCAATCAAACAACTATCCAATATATACTAGTAGTCCAAATGCACGTCGATATAAGCAATTATAGGTTATCGTATGGCCTTCAACAATGAGAAAAACGCTTAGACGGCGTGCACAAAGCTGAGTCCACAAACGTAACGTCTTCAAATTACTTCAATCATTTTACGACGTCGACATTTTCCCCCAGAAAACAAACGCGTAACAAAAACACTGGACACTTAGTTTATCACATAACTTTAAACATAAACGTTCAATATATTTCTTTTTTTTTAACAACAAAGTGCAGCATATGCACATTCTGGAAATATAAATATATATATGCTAAGAGCAGTGTAATGGAAATAATAAGCGACTATGTCGTGGACCCTATTCAGAAAATAGCGTTAAAACGTCATTTCTTTAAATTCAGTGTAACATAATAGCTGGACATTAAAAAAATTCAGGTGTTCAGCCTGGACTATCGAATCATTCATATTTTGCAGATTTTTTTTAAACCTCTTGTTATGCACATTTGGAATATCAAGTTATTTTGAAATAAAAAAATAGCAATTAAATATTTTTTCTTACCAATTCTTCCATTTTCGAATATTAATCCTTCCAAATTACTACTTCTTACACATAACGAACTACATTTCAAACTCATCCACCCTGGCCGTTTTTTAATTTTTTTGCGGTGAATTTCGTATAACGTCATAGTCCGAATCCGAAAAATTCTATTATACGAAAATGCGGGAAAATATGTTGAATTTGTATAAATTTTAGGTCAAAAACTCTATTTTATGTTTATTTAATGTTACAAGTTTCACATATTTTTGCCGTTTTCTCTATGTTCGTTTCATACTTTATAGATTTAATTTTGATAACCTTATTAGTAAATGTGGATTTTAATGGCTAGCATTCATCATTTTATCATAAAAAAGACTTCCTATTTAAAAGATATTTTAAACACGGTTGTATAAAACTACTTTTAAAAGCGCATTTTACAGTTGCCTTCAACTTTGTGCACGCCGTCTTACCGTACAGTCAACTATAAAAGGCCCCAACATGAAAAATGTGAAACAATTCAAACGAAAAAACTAACAAGCTTAGGAAAAGTTCGTTTAACATGCTTCTTGACCTTCCAACCATCGTAAAGAAAGCAGCAATACTTACGTAGACTCTGTTATGTCTGGGTGGCCTTCTACAGACAACTTATAATGAAAATGTACGACACTTCCCAACTGTGCTGATTTGTCGTCTGCGCATTCAATCTTCTTCAAAGTTTCTATTTTCATTTCTTTTCGCTTTGATTTGTTTTTAGAATTACCATTTGCATTACTTGCAACCGAACAAACTACCAAACAGACGATGCCAATAAAAAAAAATGTACGAATTTGTTTGTACATTTCGTTACTGTACAAAGTCAAATATCAAAATGAGGGAAATCTTGTATCTATATATTGAAAATCAATTCAAAGTACATGACTTCCGTATACAGTCCGGCCAACGGTCATGTCAGGACAAATTTGACCTCCAGCCAATACATATCTTGTCTTAAATCGCAGGTGGTTATCATACCTCGTGTAATACATGTAATTTTTACAAGACGACATTTGTTTATTAAAGTCAAGCGTTCAGTGTAGTATCATGAAAGCGATATAACATTGTGAATTGAAGGTTACATAGTACTATGGTATTATCAGGGTCTGTCTGGGTTTACAGAATAGAGAATAATGGGCCATCAGGGTCTGGCTGGGGTTTACAGAATAGAGAATAATGGGCCAAATCTACAGAAAATGGACCCCAAAAATAGAGCATAGAGAAATACAGGGCAAATAAATAAAGAATAGAGAATAACCGGGTGCTAAAATATAAACAATAGTGAATTATGGGCACATAATATAAAAGAATATAGAAAAATCACCTAAAAAATTAAAGAATACAGAAATGAAGGACCCCATACAGACCCTCTATTATGCATAAAATGAAATAAAGCACAGCCCACAACTGAAATGATTCTTATAAATATTTATCTTGCTTTCCTTTGCCTATATCTTCCTGCTCAGTAACTCATCAGTCGCTCAGTAGTTCTCGTATCACGACATTGAGACGTGGGCAAAATTATCAACGACGTCACCTTCACGGTCGCGAAACACGTGACTTCGTCGTGATCAGTTTCACGGAAAAATGGCGCCCGTCAAATTATTATAGTTCGCTTGGATGTAAACTTTAAACGTAAGTATTTTCATATCGTGTTCACATATAGGACCCCCCTCATCATATGCGTATTTTTCGTGCGAATATTTTGATGCATTTAAAGTTATATTTCACTGTTGGTTTCATAGAGAACATTCACAAACTATTTCAGACCTGCTGAAGATTGTTTGGGATGGTGTACACGATATGACCGTAAAATCACTGTAAATCCATTTGTGTGTCTTATTTTCACCAATCGTGTACAAAAGCTTACCCAAATTTACTAATTCATTCATATAAACTAGCGTCGATGTATATTTTTGACATTATTGCGAACTGAACGCAATAATATTTTTTTTGTCAATAAATGATCAGTGTACACGATATGTTTAAGTGATCAGTTCCACGGTTTAATTCTGAATCAGTATGATAAGATCATATTAAGGTTTATCTGGGAAAATGGCGGAAATCCAGTTGAAATTAAACAAGAAATTAAACTCTTTGCCAGAGCAGAGAAGGTAGAAAAAGCTAAATTGGTATATTTAAATTGTTTACATCTGTTTTTTAGGCTTTTAAAGATATAATAAAGGAACATATAACTTTAACTTAACGGAGCTTCGAGATATTTGTAAACTTTTAAATTATAGACAAATTTTCATTAAACAATCTAGTGTAGCCGGTTCAATTCAAAGTGGATCTTTTTTTGTGCATAAGTATAAATTCCGCCGAAAAAAAAATCCAAAGAAAGATAATAGATTTATCTTTCTTAAATATTAATTTGCATCTCTGCTCCCAAAGATAGTTTTTTTGGGGGGATCCTAAAAATGGGCAATAATTGCATCGAAAAAAAAAGCCAAGTGCACCTTTTAATGTTCGGGCGTGTTTGAGTTGAGAATTCTGTCTTGAAACGTTTAAAACAAAAATATTTGCTACATCATCTCGCTTCAGATTCTATTATTGTTATATGATTACACTGCAGGTTGATTTAATAACATTAAAACTTCAAAGTACTTAAAAAAGAAATATTCTGGTCAATAACCGTACTGATGAGTCATAACAGCAGAGTCGGTGTGTTCGAATAACATTTTTTTACTTAAAGTACTTGACGACAGACTTTACAAGTGGATCTTAAAAATGCATAACTTCAGAAAAACTTCATTTGTTGTGTGTGTTATCTAGGATTATTGTCTGTCCGTCTGTCCGGATTAGGATACATTGTTTGTCTAGCTATCTCCTCCTACGGTTTTGAAGATACGGTCAGCTTTAATATTTTGTAAGATGTTCAAACACAGAAAGTAGGTGTGCATGGCCACAGGATTTTATTTTTTTTACAAATTTTCTGGAAAAGACAGGCAGTTGGACTATTGGTTGTTTGTTGTACTACATGTAGCTGCATAAACAGATAATGGTTTGTCCTCCTTCAGTTACATCATCATACAAAGTGTTAAATTTATTATTTCTTATGGTCAGGCGGGGTCATCATTTGTGTCTTACAGACAGCGTAACAATTTGAAGTTGTATGCCAACATCACTGTCTAATCTAAAATATGTGGAACTATACTCATGCATATGGCAGAGCAGAAAGTAGGATGGGGGTATTGCCAATATCTAGTTTTCTCTGATTATAGGTCCCATTATGCGGAAAAAACAAAGCTTTCACAGCAACTCCAAAAGCATCGAGAAAAAACTGTCAGACAGCCAAAGAGTTAACCAAATAGACAATATCAATTTTGCAACATTACAGACAGGAATTTAATGAGGATATTATAAAAATCGCCATACACTGTCACAATACGAGAGAGTGCGAAAGATATCAGAGGGACATTATCCTTCTCCAAAACGTGAGAAAGTACAAGGGCACACAAAGCGCTCTGTATTCATTCCAACCAAATGTTCGTTAACAGTAATATATTCTCCTTCGCCTAAAAAGGGAATACAAAACAAATGACAAAACGTGCACTCTGCAGTTCATCAATATTACAACCACAAACATTAAATGTGATCTTATCATACTGATTCAGAATTAAACCGTGGAACTGATCACTTAAACATATCGTGTACACTGATCATTTATTGACAAAAAAAATATTATTGCGTTCAGTTCGCAATAATGTCAAAAATATACATCGACGCTAGTTTATATGAATGAATTAGTAAATTTGGGTAAGTTTCTGTACACGATTGGTGAAAATAAGACACACAAATGGATTTACAGTGATTTTACGGTCATATCGTTAACATCAACCCAAACAATCTTCAGCAGGTCTGAAATAGTTTGTGAATGTTCTCTATGAAACCAACAGTGAAATATAACTTTAAATGCATCAAAATATTCGCACGAAAAATACGCATATGATGAGGGGGGTGCTATGTGTGAACACGATGATATGTAAATACTTACGTTTAAAGTTTACATCCAAGCGAACTATAATTAGAATATAGCAAAGTACTCTCGACCAATGAAATTGTAGAATTGGATGCCTCTTAATTGTGAAGAATGAATGTAAATCATGTTCTTAGTCAGGGATTATCCTATTATTTGGGTCTATTTTCAGTTCAAAACAAAGAGTTTCTATAAATGAGTTACAACTGCCCCGAAGCACATTTATCAGGTTGAAAGGATTTATCACACAGTGATTGAAACTGACTAAAAGTTGAATTGTGAAACAAACAAAAATTTCAAAACAATTTTAAGTTTACTGGTGCAGTAAAATTGGTACCGTGAATTTTATTATGAAAATATTAATAACTTCAAATTACTATAAAATTAAACAATACCAAAGCAATGCAAAAAAAAAAAGAAAACAAATCTTTCAGATAAAAAATAACCTAAATCTTTAGCTTTCCAAAACTTTGATTACTTGATCAGCGGTTGGGGAGAATAGTTATTTCCAATAAATGTATTCCGAAAAAAAAAACCCACAAATTTAATTTTGAACATATTAAAAACTTTTAAGGGCATTATTTTTGAACATTTCCCTGACATAATGAAACAGTATTTGATATGTAAAAAGCCGGACCAAATTATTGGCTGTGAAATAAAATTTAGTTGTAACTCAAATGTATTAATTGATTTAAACTGTAAATAAAAAAGGATAATTCCTCACTAAAATATTACATGATTTACATTCATACTCACAATCAGGAAACATACAATTCCTACCTTTTCTTTCTCCTGTTGTGTCACCTAATATCTATAACGCATTTTAAAAAAAAATATTTCCCAAATGATAAGAAAGTCCTCACATCACTAAAACTTATCCATAAATGACATGCCGAAAAAGGAAGTCATGCATCAATTATAAACATTGCACTGACAATGAAACTAATTCTTGAATAAAACCAATCAAGAGATCATTTGAGCCTTGAGCACTTTACAATATTCTAAGTTTGTAAGAGAATGATAATCCCTTTCATCATGATAAGTACTCGCTAACGCTCGTACTTATTCATGAAGAAAGGGATTATCATTCTCTTACATATACTAATTTGACGGGCGCCATTTTTCCGTGAAACTGATCACGACGAAGTCACGTGTTTCGCGACCGTGACCTTGTCTGAGGAGAAGTTGTAAAGCTTACTTTTGTAACGGTCTGAAGGGGGGAGGGACCAGAGATATCACGATAAACAGATTATCGGGTTTTCTGCATATAGATATCGTAAAATTGCAGCCACTTTCAAAACACAATGTGAAGCTTTTTTGCTTGTTCGCTACGTTCATGCACCAAAAGAGTTCTCATTGTTGCTCGGTGCTGATCATAGTATATTATAACAATGTGAGGAAATTCCGATTAATCTATTATATGATATCTAAACAGATCATAACAGATAACTTTTTATACTAATTATTATTGTTTTGCTGATATTGAATAAATAAATGTGTTTACGGTATAATTTTTCCTAGTTAAGTAGATCTTGCAAATAAAAGAAGCAGCACAATCAAACAATACCAGTTTTAGTTTACATGCATTAAAAAAAGAAAAGAAAATTAAACACCGAGTGTAAGCTAAGATAAATAATCTTAATATTAATAGTTATTTACCATTTTTAAAATTAAGTATTTAACAGAAAAGACCATTGTTTCCGAATATCACTGAAGAGGGGCGGAAGGAAATTCGGTATTGGGCGGTTTAATTCGCGAGAATTCGGTAATAGCCAGTTTAATCGTTGGGAAATCGGGATTAATTTATATCGTGATGCGGAGAACGTAGACATCATTTTCACGGGAATTCGGGATTTGGACGAGACCTCCACCCCCCCCCCCCTTTCCCCCACACCCTAAACATGTATAGTTGGGTCGCGTAGCACTGAATATGGTTGCTTCATAACCGTGTAAACTCCAACTGACACACAATCCCATCTTGGTCAATGCCAATTAACCCTTAAAATAGTTATCCCAAAAACATGTGTGCTGCTATTGAGAAACTCAAGTGCAAACAAAATTAATGTATACCGACTACAAGTTTGTTTTTTCTGTTAGAAAATGAAAATCTTTTCGAGCAAACTATGTACTTTGAAGGTGTCTAGACCTGCAATTTGACAGTGCATGTAAAATAGAGAGACAACTTCATCATTCACAACACATTCACTGCTAAATCTACATCTGCAACTGTTATCGCTCTTCCACCAAACAGTTTTATTCATCCGCGATTCGGTCATGGGTTCTTTTCTTACGATGGATTTCTATCGTTTTCCATGAGTGTATGGATTGAGAGGGGGGGCTGAATACTGCATTCTTTATTTTTTAAAGGGCCATATTTCTCTATTCTGATAACCCCAGTCAGACCCTCTTCCATTCCCCTAATTTCTGCAATGATTGTAAAATTGATTGAATAAAATAAGTTGTAAACTAATGCATTTTTATTTGTTTTAATCGCGTTTGCTATTTTCATTTAACAAAAGGATTTGTGAATTATTGAAAGTAACACAGTGCTTGTTAAATTTTCCAATAGATTGACAATTGAATGATGGTTGCTTGATGTCTAGTGGCAAATATTACATTCATGACAAAATATATTACAGAAATATAAAAATACCCTGTTGTGTACTAGACTGACAAGATGAGTCAGATTTTTAATGTGCTACCTGATCCTGATCCTAAGGTCAATATTATGACACAACTGTTCTCTTTGTGCTGGATTTTTTCATCCTGGTACTTAATTTCTCCGTTAGTATTTTCACATGGTACTTAATGGTTAATTTGTTAGGCGCAGGATCGGGGGTTTTCAGGGATAAATGAATCTTTAAATCGCCCTGAACTTTGCTACCTCATCAGGTCATAAAGTCTGCTGGAACATGTGACACCTTAACTACACAGTCACTCCAAGACTGGCCCCAGGCATATATATACCTTATAAGAAGTGGACTTACAATTTCGGTTTTGTTGACCAATAAGTAGATCTGATTACAGTTTCTCTTCATCTTCTATAGGTTTTGTCTAACATATAAAAAAGGGTAAACATCGTAAATTAAGGGGAATTACTCTTGTTAGGCGCCAACTGACGATTTCAGCAAAGTTGACTCATTTGTAGATCTTGTCTTGCTAGTATAGTTTTAGTCTTTCTTTATAAAAATAAGGAGATGTGGCATCATTGCCAATGACACAACTATCTACCAAAGTTCAAATGAAGTGGATAGCGATTATAGTTTCTGTTTAATAAGCAAAAAATGCGCTCCGCCTGGCACAGCTGGATACGACCGCAGAGGTCGAACTCTGAATAGTTGGGACAAGTATGGACACAATATTCAAGCTTGACACAGCTCTGAATTTGGATAGTAATTAAATATTTGACACATTATAGATTTCTGAGAGAGAATAAATGTGGTCGGATAACTTAAAAATTTGAAATGGGACATTTAATCTACTTAATGGTCCAATATCCAAAATCTAATCCATGGTTAGATTCAGCATATAAAAAAAAAAACACGAATTCAAACAAAGTTTAATTTTAGACCCTTTTGACCTTATTATGGACTTATTTGAAAACAGGGCCCAAAATAAAAAATCTGAATGCACAGTTAGATTCAGCATATCATAGAACCACAAGAATTCAGTTTTTGATGAAATCAAACAAAGTCTAATATTGCACCCTTTGGACCTCAATGTAGACCTATTTAAAAATGTCCAAATATCCAATATAGTAATACATGGTAAAAACCTCAAACAATTAAAGACTTTAAATTAATCCTCATTGAAATTGGTTAAAAGATTTGTACTTATTTTCAATTGCTGTTGTGCAATACTTTGCTGTTGCGCAATACTTAGTAAATCTGATTACAAACTAAATATAATAATTTACACACCCTATTTGGTATGTATCTCTTGTCATATCAGTATTTAATTGTTGTTTCTATATATAGATCAGAAATAATTTATGTTAGAACCAGCTTAGCCAGTATTAGAAAAGTCTTGTTTTTGGCTCCTATTTGGCCTCTAGTTTCATAACGATTAAAGCCACAACCAACAAAATCGATCCCAACCTTCTGTGTTTGGTATGGAAAGTTGTGGTACAATTTCATAGAGATTCATTGACTAATACTTATTAATAAGTATTTGTCCGGAAACCAGAAAAACCTTGTCCCCCCTTTTTGCCCCTTATTCCTGAACGATTTAAGCCATAACCCTCAAAGTCAAACCTAACCTTCCCTTTCTGGTATGGAACCTTGTGTTTCAATTTCATAAGGATCCATAGACTAATACTTAAGTAATTGTCCATTAACCAGAAAAGCCTTGTTTTTTGCCCCTAATTCCTGAACGGTTTGGCCCATAACCCCCAAAGTCAATCCCAACCTTCCCTTTGTGGTATGGAACCTTGTGGTACAATTTCATAGAGATCCATATTCTTATACACAAGTTATTGTCCAGAAACTAGAAAAATGCCTTTTTTGGACTCTTTTTTACCCCTAATTCTTAAACAGTTTGGACCATGACCCCCAAAATCAATCCCAACCTTCCTTTTGTGCTATTGATCCTTGTGGTTAAATTTCATAGAAATCCATTCATTTATACTAAAGTTATTGTCTGGAAACCAAATGTCTTCAGACGACGACATGATAGCAATATACTAACACAAATTTTTTGCGGTCGTACAATAATGGGTAAAAATCAGCATCAAAGGGCATCAACTCCTATAAGTTGATTGTAATTTCAGGCCATGCTGTAATGTTTGCAGATCTTGTCCTTCTGATCATATTTGGGGCCTTGGTGGCCAATTGGTCTAAGTAGTTCTACTACTGTAATCACTAGCCAGTCAACACTGAGGTTGTGAGTTCGAACCCTGCTCGTGCAGGTGCACTTGACTCCAATCTTAATTGACTAGGATTGTCAGTTTTCCTATCGAAGGTCGGTGATTTCTCTGGGCACTCCAGCTTCCTCCACCAATAAAATCTGACTGCCACGAAATAGCCCAAATGTGGCACTTAAAAGTGGCGTTAAAACACCAACAATCAATCAATCAATCCAATCATATTTGCTGTTAAAAATTTTCTTCATCTACTGTAGTCTTGACCAAAAATGCAAAACATGGCAACTTTACCTATTGTAGTTTTCAAGATAATAAGCAAACACATAAAAGATTAGTCAAATTCATCATTGTTGGTAGATCTTGTCTTGCTCATCATTTTTGTATTATAAAGTTTCTCACTATCTATTATATTTTCTGTATAATAATATTCAAAAGTTGGGTACAAATCATCATCAAATGGCAATTACTCCTATAAGGACTCAACCAAAATTTCTAGCCATGTTCATATTTTTGCAAATCTTGTCCTTCTGATAACTTTTGCTTTTTGAAATTTTTCTTCCATCTGTTGGAGTTTTGGCCAAAAATGCAAGAAATTGGTAAAAATTGTCAGTAAGGGGAAATAACTCTCATAAGAATTCAACAATAGGCTTCAGCCATGTTGATAAATTTGACTTTGTCCTGCTGATAATTTTTGCTATTTAAAGTTTCTCTTTATCTGTCATACATAGCTTTCAAGATATTAAACAAACATGCAAAAGATTTGTCAAAATTATCATTGAGGAGCAATAACTCCTATCCTTATAATTTTTTATAATTTTAGCGATGTAGACCTTGTGTTGCTGAACATTTTTGTATGCTTAAGTTTCTCTCTATCTTGTTTAGTATTCCAAATTATAGGCAAATATAAAAGAATAAGTAGAGAGTACATAGACCATGTCAGATTTTCTCTATCTATAGCAGTTTTCAAGATAATAGACAAAACTTGAATTTTATTCTATTTATGTGCTATTTTAGCCGTGTAGATTTATGTTCTATTTTTAGCCCTGTAGGTATGTAGGAGTAATCACTGGACACATTTTTGGTTCCGATCGGCCCAGTAGTTAATTGCAGAGATTTTTGTAAAAGTTAACGGACGACAGCAGACTAAGGACGTCAAGTGACGAAAATAGGAGAGGTAAAAATACACTATGTACCAAAAGCGTAGTTTTACTTTTTATTGTCCTCTATGAATTACTGTATATATTCGTTATGTTCCTGTGTAGTAATTTTTGTGGTTTGAGTAAACAATTGAATGTTCGTGGATACATTTGTACTTGATTTCATGGTTTTAACCACTTCTATTTTCTGTACTTGAACACTTAGATTTAAAGGTTCACCTGAACCCACAAAATGAAAATTCAGTTACACACAAACAATAATGATAATTTAACCTATTGTATGTGAAATTGTCTGAACTACATTTATTTTCTATGTCTATTCTCATTTCACCTGATCTTAGGAAAGGTCAGTGGTTCCCTGTAATAACTCCAATTCCTCCACCAATAGAACCTGGCCGCCTTGATTAGGCCTTGGGTGAAGGAAGTGGTGTAAAATACCAACAAATAAACATACAAAAATTACAACAGAAACCCACTTACGGGGATACATCAAAGAAAATAGATTGTAAACACTTTTATCATTATTTCTTTATTTTATCTACATTCAAAATTGCACAACAACTTCAAATGCAAAGAAAATTATGTAGTACATAAAATCTTTTTTACAAAAACCATGTCTTAACAAATGTAAAGAAAATTCAACAAGATGCATTTTCTTGCAATATAAAAGTATAATGTTATGAAAAGTCAAAAAATAAAATAATACTTTCTTTTGACAATGATCTGAGTCCTAAAAATAGAAAAACACACAAGGCCCAAGTAAGTACCAGATGTACAGTGCATTTGTAAATGGCAATGTAACACAATTCAAATTGGATTATCTCCCCTACACCAGAAAAGTTCTCAATTAAAAAGTAACAACATTACAAATTATATATGCCAGATATGTCAGATACTTAAGTTAACTATAAACTATGTTGCTTGTGTGTTTTCTCAACTAAGATAATCCAATACTATGCACAGTTAACACAGGATAATTCTGTTAACTCTTGCTGGTGTAGAGTAAATCACAGGTTGATTACTGATGATATAAAGTGAACGTGTAATATACCATCTACTGATTTAATTCAGAGAAAATTACCAATAATGAGGAAATGTTTTTAAACTAATAACACTAATTTTAAAAAAAATGATTAGCTATAAAATATTTTTTAACCGCTGTACATAGTGAAAATTTTGTTAGAACATATATACCAAATTAAATATTTATCACGATTTCTGATGCCACAATGGGACTCATAGCTGTTAGTAAAAAAAAATCTTTCTTCATCATGGGTGTGTAAGGTCAAAATGATGTTAAAAGACTGTTTTTACTATAAAAATAAACCTTATAAAATGACACAATAAAAATTACTAACAATGGTTTTAAGATCATTGGTAACAAAAGTTGAAACAAGGCACTTGATAAAACTTATTCATTATAAGAACAGTTGAAAACAAATTATACAAACTGCCTAATAACTTCTAAAACAAAATGAAAATATTCAACAACTAAAAAACTGACCGCTAACTAAAGATGTTTTCATTAAAATCCTTACATAATTGCATTGAGTTGTATGTTTGTAAACGGATCGCTCAACATAGAATGTTTTCCAAAACTATAAATCATTCACAAACTGTTCTAGTTGAAAAATCTCTCTGATTGATGTTACTAAAACTTGTTGCTTGTATAATATTTTGTGGTATACTGGTTCTAAGGCAACATAAATATTATTTCAAAAATTTGTTCATTTAGATAATATTATATTGTTCAGTGATTGTTAGTTACAATGGCCTGCCACTGCCTGACTGTGGGTAAGGAAATGCCACTTCCCACCCAGGTTAATGGCTTGCCACTGCCGGTCTGTTTGAATTGGATGTTACTAGTGGATTGTGTGAATCTATCTTGGAACCAACATTCTTAAATCTGAAAAGAATATAAGACATTATGAATCTTGCTAAATTGTACACCAAGAAATTAGAACATGCAAAATTTACATATGATTTAGAATTAGAATATAAGTTTATTGATAGGCAATATTAGTTCTAAAGAAATCACACTGCGAAAAGTAAATTTGATGTAAAAATCTGAAATATTAACTATTGCTTCTATTCCACTGAAAGTCAGTGTGGAAACAACATTCTCCACTTACTCATATTCCTTTCACCCCACTTAAGGGCAAAACTGAAATTTCTAGAATTTTATATGTAGTAGTGTACTATATATAACATATATTCTAACTGATGCCCATTTTGGTTATATTCTGATGCTTGATAACTAATTTTTGACTGACATCCAATACTTCCTTGCATTCTGATACTGGACACAAAATCAAGGATTAAATCATGTAGTCAAGGGGTAATATAAAACAACCTTTCTCGAATGATAAAACACTATTACTAATACAAAAACTTTCTTAGACTTTGGTGTGGTTAAGAGTATGACACATTGTTTAGACACTTATCTATTGTTTAAAGGCACATCTATTGGTTATTATGTGTCATTTGGTTGCTTACCCTCAAATATCTTATTGATGCTTACCCTTAAATATCTTATTGATGCTTACCCTCAAATATCTTATTGATGCTTACCCTCAAATCTCCTTTTAATCATAAATAAGAATCATACCTTGTTAATTTGAACAATTCTTTTTCTTGATTCGCTGCTTTGTCTGTAGTGGGTGATTTGTAGGATCTTGTGTCATATACTTTTCTTCCTTTTCTGTAAAAAGCATCAATAATATATTTTATATATAGCTCCGGGAATTTTTTCACAAAAAATCTTACAACATAAATAGATCGTAAGATATACTGGAATGTTCATGACTTACAAGTATTTTTTCTAGTATCTTCCTGGACTTCCATTCTATCATTTGTATATAAGCACTTTTGTGATATTTTTTCATCATAATTTTGTTCTTTTATATTTATATTTCTACATTTAGGTGTACACAAATTTGCCGAAATTGACCGATAGTGAATTTGTTGTTTGTATTCTTTAAAGGGAACAGCAGCTAAAATAATTATTGATAATTAAGCATCAGTCTTTTATCTGTTTAATTGTGTCTTTAGGTTGCTGTCTCATTGATAAATTCACCATTCTTTTTATATCAAGTAGTAATGCAAATTTAACTCATGATGATATGTGTTAGCCTGACTGAGTTAATAATTAACTTGGCTAACAAGCAAGCATTAAAAGTTAGGAAGTAGTGCCAATTCAGAGCCAATTTCTAATAGTAAAAAAGTCAAATACAAAGAGGAAGGCTTATTTCTAAACAGGTCACCAAATCATAAATGCCTGAAGATAGCTGCAAACCAGCAATTTTCAACAAAATATATCAGAAGGACACCCTTAACAAAAACTCAATTGCTGTGTGAAGTAAAGAAATATATTATCTGTAGGACAATAAATTAATTAATTTTGATAAGTGACCTCCTTCAATGCAAAATTTAACAAAAACATTAAAAATTTGTAGTTTGGATCAAAATGCTTTCAACAGCAACATGTTCAAATCTAACACGGAATAACGTTTTTTTTTTATTGTTTTGGAAATATTTAAAATTATTGAAAAATGTTTACAGTACAAATATGATAAAGATTCACTAATATCCAGTTATCACTAGAATTTGACTACATTTAGAATTTAATACTGTGAGTAAAACAAATACTGTAAATTCAGAATTTAATGCATGTACTTATAATTGTCAATCCTTGACCACTGGCAAAAATGTGAAATCTAATTAATGTGACTATTAAAATTTTATGAAGGAATATCACTTCTGAAATTAAGAATGCAAAAGTTTTTAAATGCAAATGTAATAAGGTTTTATTTTTTGCATTCATAAAAACATCCCAATAATTTCTGAATAGTACAGGAGAAATTCTATATTCCTGGACTTAGGTTTGTTGAATGTTGGTTTTATGGGGGTAAATTCTGAATAGTACAGGAGATATTCTATATTCCTGGACTTAAGTTTGTTGAATGTTGGTTTTATGGGGGTAAATTCTGAATAGTACAGGAGATATTCTATATTCCTGGACTTAGGTTTGTTGAATGTTGGTTTTATGGGGGTAAATTCTGAATAGTACAGGAGATATTCTATATTCCTGGACTTAGGTTTGTTGAATGTTGGTTTTATGGGGGTAAATTCTGAATAGTACAGGAGATATTCTATATTCCTGGACTTAGGTTTGTTGAATGTTGGTTTTATGGGGGTAAATTCTGAATAGTACAGGAGATATTCTATATTCCTGGACTTAGGTTTGTTGAATGTTGGTTTTATGGGGGTAAATTATGAATAGTATACAGGAGATATTCTATATTCCTGGACTTAGGTTTGTTGAATGTTGGTTTGATGGGATATTTGTTTGAATTATACTTACTCTTGGACATATTGGGGTCTGGCTGGTTTCCCAAAGGTTGACTTGTATTCTGATGCCCCTTGTTCTTTATCCTGTTCATTTAGCATGGCTCTATGTTGTGCTCTCAGTTTATCTTGTTTGAATTGCCATTTGTTGACCTCGTCGTGCCACTTTTTCTCATATTCATATCCTAGAATCTTTGACATAGATGGTTTGCCATTTCCATTTGAATCTCCCTCAGGTCTGAATAATAAATATCAAATTTTAAGTTATATAAGATAAGGAAATGTGGTATGATTGCCAATGAGACAACTATCCAGCAGAGTCCAAATGAAGCAGATTTAAGTATCTATCTATATTTTAAATTGTGTAAGAGTAGCGTTGTTTCTCAAAATTCTTTTTTGACAATCATTTTGAAAATGGGAGCAGACAGATAAGTTTTGACACCAGAATTCAATTCATGATAACATATTTTACATTAACCAAAATTGTTGACGAGAGACAGCCAAAGTCAAAACTATAGGGTTCCTGCATTTTCCATATTGGACCCAAATTAAACATTATAAATAGATTTTCAGAATTTTGTCACACAAATATATTGAATTATATCAGCTGCTTGACACAAAATGAATATTTTTCACTTACCAAAAATTTTTATATCACGAATCACATTTTATTCCAATTTCAATATATATCGAAAAATCTGAGACTAAGTACCTATATATCTCAAGTTAATATCAGACATAAAAAAAAAAAGAAATGTTGTTTGTGTTACGTTTGCAGTCTGGTTCTAACAAATAATGCTAAAATAGCGAATCAATTGTTGAAACAGTGAAAATCTGTTAAAAAAAAAATATAAAACACTTTCTGTAATAAAAATCCCTAAACTATGTCAAGTTAAGGCAATATGGAAGACATTGAATTCTAATTTTTATATTTCAAGAGGTTTTTAGTTATAATTAGTATCCAAAAAAATTAGATAATTTCACTTACAATGGTAAATATTTAAGATGAGGTCGTTCCTGTTCTAACTGGGACTGTTTAGCTACTGTTGATGGTTTTGTCCTTTCTTGTGGTCTTGGCTTTGTCTTTAATGGCTTAGCACTGCGAACACCAAAGCCAGGTTTTTTAACTTCTGGCAATTTAATTGTCTTATCTGTTACTCTTTCTCCTTCCCTCTCAAATGCTGACAACCTATCAAAGGAGAATGGTTGCCTTCTTGGTCTCTCATAGAAGTCTGTTTCAGGTTTCCATTCCTCATGGACCATATATTCAGGTACCATGTACTGATATTCAATGTCATGATTGAGTCTACAAAAGAAAATAAATTACATACAAGAGTCAAACTAAAAACAAGGACATTTTGTAGCTTTGGCGCTATGGTGTTCAAAGCAGGTCCCATAAAAAGTCCACAAAGAAAGAGGGAGGGGTTCCATTAAAACATATGGTACTCACAGTGGGCACTTAGAAAACTTTTCAATTTCAAATACTTTTTCACTTTACAAAAATTAGTATTTAACACCAACCTAATGAAGTTTTGAGATTTCTAAACAACTTCCCTGGGCTCCATGTATATTTCTATCTAGCAGCTCTGAGACATTTAAATATACATGGTATAAAAAACAAAAAAAAACCTTACAGTTATAGTTTACTAAAAACAATGTGAAGATGATCCCTTCATACATCTTGATCGAATGACCTTCAAGCAAATTTCAAGATGAAGATCAGAATCAAAGGTTTGTTTATATTTGCTATTTTCTAGTTTTTATTTATTTTTATTTACCCTTCCAGAGCACCAAAGATCAGCCCTGGTTTTTTATGGGTTCATGTGGACTTGTTTGTTTGTTTGTTGTTTTTCATTTTTGGCATGGTGTTGTCAGTTTCTTTACATCTTATGAGTTTTGAATGTCCCCATGGTATCTTTTGACTCTTTTTTTGTAAAATGAAAATCGATCACATATCCTTTCTTTCCTAAACAACATGTATCTTTAAAGAACTTGATCAGGTACGTTTGCTACCAAAGAAAGTTTTATTTTTATCAAATAAAAACTCTTACTGTTCGGTCTTTTTCAATTCAGCATCCTCAAGGGCATTATCCTCGAGATAAAACCATTCAGGCCTGGGATATCCTTTTGGTGCTCTTTCACGCATGTTTGGATTTTCTTTGAACTGTAACAAATCTACAATTTACAAAACCAAACAATTCATTAAATGAATTAAGACTACTTTACTACTGATGAAAACACTCAACTTCTTATTAACATAATTATAATATAATTTATTAAAAAGAAAGTACTGATATAAACTGATATAATGTCATAAAAATTCCAGGGTTTACATAAAACAGAGAAAGACAGACAACATCATGGAAAGAAAAAAAAGTTGAAAAGACAACATTTAACATAAAACTTAAGATTAAATGTTCACCAAATAAGGCTACTTCTTCAATTTAATTAATATAGTTTAATTTCTTTAAACCATAAGATAGCCATATATTTATAGGCCTATATTCAAATAGAAATTTAATATTGTATAATTATGCAATGAGATAATCTTACTTTGTCTACCACCCTGTTTGGCCAGTCTGATATATTTAGAATCCGTCTCACGGAACAGTGGTTTAATTGGGTCATCCTGATATTGTCCTTCTATTTCAGCATTCAGTCCTGGGATTTGTGAGGTTGCTGGTAACATCACAGGCTCTGATGGTGCCTTTGGTTTAGCAGGGGCATGGTAGAACCAACCTTAAAAGACATTTGTTTTTAAATTATTAATTTGGACATGCACAAATAAAAAATGTATATACATACATGTACATTCACATAACAGTCATAATATCATATCTTACTATGCAGTATGGGTTTTGCTCATTGTTGAAGTCTGATGACCTACAGTTGTTACCAGTAATCTTTTATGTCATTTTGTCTCTTTTGGAGAAGAGTTGTCTCATTGGAAATCATACCATATCTTCTTATTTTTATATAATATAAAACATTATAAAAAATAGATATCAATATGAGATAGAAATAATTTCTTAAGAGTCCCAGTTAAAGGTCATTGTATACATGTAGATGCCAGCTTCAATTATTATCATTTTTATAACTAATTGGTAACTTTGAGTGTAACAAGGTGCTTCGATCATCACCTTGTTCAAAACAATTTGGCTCTATAATTCCAAACATTTCAGTATCAGAACATTTCAGTTCCCATTTTTTTTACTGAACAGCTGCTTTTTAATTTTTGTTCACAATTTAGTGATTTTAATCGAGCCTGTGACTTTTGTCGCAAAAGCGAGACATAGCTATCCTACATTCCGTTGTCGGCATCGTCGTCGTCCACAAATATTCACTCTGTGGTTAAAGTTTTTGAAATTTTAATAACTTTCTTAAACTATCCCGGATTTCTACCAAACTTGGACAGAAGCTTAAATTGGTTATGATCATAAGATAGTATATATCCAGAAGTAAATTTTGTAAAAAACAATTCTGTTTTTCCATATTTTACTTCTAAATGGACTTAGTTTTTCTGCCACTTAACATTACATTCACTCTGTGGTTAAAGTTTTTAAAATTATAATAACTTTATTAAACTATCCTGAATTTCTACCAAACTTGGACAGTTCTAAGCTTGTTTATGATCATTAGATACAGTGTACATGTAGTATCCAGAGGTAAATTTTGTAAAAAAAAAATCCTATTTTCCGTATTTTTACTTAAAAATGGACTTAGTTTTTCTGCCAGTTAACTAACATACATGTAACATTCACTCTGTGGTTAAAGTTTTTAAAATTTTAATGACTTTCTTAAAATATCCTGGATTTCTACCAAACTGGGACAGAAGCTTAAATTGGTTATGATCATAAGATAGTATCCTGAAGTAAATTTTGTCAAAAAAAAATCCTATTTTTCCATATTTTACTTCTCAATGGACTAAGGATTTCTGCCAGTTAACATTACATTCACTCTGTGGTTAAAGTTTTTAAAATTATAATAACTTTATTAAACTATCCCGGATTTCTACCAAACTTGGACAGAAGCTTAAATTGGTTATGATCATAAGATAGTATATATCCAGAAGTAAATTTTGTAAAAAACAATTCTGTTTTTCCATATTTTACTTCTAAATGGACTTAGTTTTTCTGCCACTTAACATTACATTCACTCTGTGGTTAAAGTTTTTAAAATTATAATAACTTTATTAAACTATCCTGAATTTCTACCAAACTTGGACAGTTCTAAGCTTGTTTATGATCATTAGATACAGTGTACATGTAGTATCCAGAGGTAAATTTTGTAAAAAAAAAATCCTATTTTCCGTATTTTTACTTAAAAATGGACTTAGTTTTTCTGCCAGTTAACTAACATACATGTAACATTCACTCTGTGGTTAAAGTTTTTAAAATTTTAATGACTTTCTTAAAATATCCTGGATTTCTACCAAACTGGGACAGAAGCTTAAATTGGTTATGATCATAAGATAGTATCCTGAAGTAAATTTTGTCAAAAAAAAATCCTATTTTTCCATATTTTACTTCTCAATGGACTAAGGATTTCTGCCAGTTAACATTACATTCACTCTGTGGTTAAAGTTTTTTAAATTTTAATAACTTTTTTAAACTATCCTGCATTTCTACCAAACTTGGACAGAAGCTTGTTTATGATCATTAGATAGTATCAAGAAGTAATTTTTGTAAAAAAAAAATCCTGTTTTTCTGTATATTTTTCTTATAAATGGACTTAGCTTTTCTGCCAGTCAACATTACATTTACTCTGTGGTTAAAGTTTTAAAAATTTTAATAACTTTCTTACTATCCTGGATTTGTATCAAACATGAGCAGAAGCTTGTCTATGACCAAAAGCTAGTATCTAGAAGGAAATTTTGTAAAAATTTAGTACCTGTTTTTCCGTATATAACTTATAAATGGACTTAGTTTTTTTTCCCAGTTAACATTACATACAGTCTGCTGTTAAAGTTTTTAAAACATCTATTATGTGCATTCCCCTATAACACTGAAAACATAGACAACAGTAAAAGTAGGCAAGACACTGGGTTCCGTGGAACTCTTACGAATTTTTAATTAAAATGTCTTCATTTGCCAAATTAAAAAAATAATCAATGGCCTTAGTAATAAGGAAATGCAAAATTTTCGAAACCAGTTTGTTAGTACACTGTACTTAAATGTTGTTATACCTATAGGTTATGGAACTCCTTTTTGAGAAATTTGATTTTAAAAAATGACTGACTTAGACTTTTACCTTAAATTTAGCATTGGCATTATTTGGGTCTCAAATCCTAAGAAAAAAATCTAGAATCTGCTTAGATTTTGGTAATGGCCTTTTTATGAAGTCTTCTATGAAAAGAAAAGCTGGTGATTAGGGGCAAAATATTTTATCCTGTATCATAGAAAAAAACCCAAGGAGTCAGAACATCTGACAAAAATTCCTAAACCTGCCTGACTACATAATTTAGTGTTAATTTTGCAAAAATCAGTATTTCTTACTCCTTCACCGGTAACACCTGTGTCATATCAAATAGCAACATTCTAGTGGACACTGCCATGTTATTTTGAAAGGCAGTGTCTGCGCGTACCCGCATGCGGGTACGAATAGTCAAATTGCAATTCATAGGCTACGCGTACCCACATCCGGTTTTATAATAAAATGCCATCGGATCGGGAATGAAACGTGAAATATATACAGAATTTGTCGCAATTAGTGAATAAATTGATTAAAACTACTCAGAATTTTTAAATATATTTATATATAGGAAAGTGAACAGTTTTTCTCAATTAATAAATATTCTTAAAAAGGAAGAGAGTGATATACATGTGGGGAAGACATTTCAATGTTATCATGAATTGGAACAATTTGTTCAGAACCATCAGTCGATTAATTTTATACAACTGTATAAAAGAAACTCGGAGTGAATTGCAGCTGCAGAGAAAAGAAGAACTGGAAACACAAAAATTAAAGATCGAAGATTTAAAGTTTAACAGAATACATTTTTCCCATATTATCGATAATTTCCATATATATTTCACTTTTTATTCCCTATCCGATGGCATATGAAACCAGATGTGGGTACTCGTAGCCTATGATTGGCAATTTGACTATTCGTACCCGCATGCGGATACGCTCAGACACTGCCATTTTGAAACTAGAAATTATGCAGAGTTCCCCTATAGTACTGACTCAAATTCAAAAGTTAATTTGACAGGTTGGCAAGTTTAGTTTGACAATCAATGAATGTTTTTTTGGCAATGCTTCTTCCATACTTAATCTTAATACTTAATACTTAAAATGAGACTTCACTGTGCCAGAATATTCAGCACAAGTAGAAAAACAGATGACGAGCTCATGACAAAAACTATCGATAAATTTTCCCATAACTTCTTATTCATTTCCAATGAAATTTTATGATTCATTGTCTACTTGCAAGCCACAATTATTGTCATAAATCGACTTACCACATTCGTTTATGTTTTTATTCGTGGCCATAATTTCGTGTATTCAACCAAAACAATAAACAGACCGGAAGTGTACGTATTCGCTTAGCAACAGCCTTGCAAAGCTACAAGTTTAAAAAGAAGTAGGATAGATTTTCAAAGGCCCATTGTGAAACTTTATTTGAAGAACAAATAAAAAACACACATATTTATTTATTTTTTTTTTGCAAAAAATGATAACTAACGAACTCGTTAGTCCATTCAATCAGATAGATTCGAAACTTTCGCACTTCCTCTCTGAGCTGATCACGTGATCGTCCAATGTGGTTTCTCTTTCACTTCAGCAGGCAAAAACTTTTTGTCCTAATTATAGAGTTGACACTGCACTTTACTGACTGTTTGAATACTGAAACATGTGGGATGTCTTGTCAACAGTCATCCACGGCCGTAGTGGTGTACGATGAGAGCAAATTGTCCCCATTGGTTAAGACGTCCAGGACTTTCAATTTTGTAAATACAGAACTTGTGATAAAACAAGACTGGGGAAATTTAGGAGTTGCAGCAGTTGTATGGGATGCTGTAAGCTATTCAAATAATATTAAGTAAAATTTTTGTGATTTGTCAGACAGAAGAATGCAATCAATTCATTATGAATCAGGTGTTTCCTATGCAACTGAGAAAGATTCCAAGTCCAGTGCCTAATCCCTTTCAGGATTCTGTGTCTGGAGGGATTTTCTGAAGGTGGCCAAATCAGAATATTGTTCTAGATACATAATCTCAAAATGGGATTATATAGAGCCCTGATTGGCCAACAGAGAAAATCGCTCTGAACTCAAGAATCCCAAAAAGCCTTTAAAAGTGATTATTCCACATAATCTTAAATTCTGTGTACATGTATAAGTTTGTTTTATACATGAGTGTATAATAGAAATGGCCTTCATCATCAATCCTAATACACTGTCTGTTTTTTCCCTTTAGTGTCAAATGAGCCGAAAATATTAATTGTATACGCCTTATAGGCACATTGTATTTTTATGCCTCTGAACATTGCGACAAAGGGGGCATTATGGTTTACCCTTGTCTGTCTGTCTGTATGTACAGACATCCCAAAATTGTGTTCCATTCTCTAACTTAAGTTTTTCTCAACCAAATGTTATGAAACTTATATGCACAATACTTATAACCACCAAACAGAGACCAAGTTCAAATTAGGGTGGCCTCATTTTCACTGTTCTCGAGAGTTATGTCCCTTTATAAATGGAAAAGTGCTGAATTCTCTGTATATTTACCAATGAGGACATCCTTGTCCCATGGACACATTCTTTTTTTATTTAGCTACTGTCATTGACAGTACATTGTAAGTGTCAAACAGAAAATATGCTTATTGTAAGCATTAACTTTTATCTTTTGAAAAAAATTCAATGTTAATTACAGTAGCATGCCATTAACCACATTTCTGATGAATAGAGATCCACTGGCCCTGGGTCTTTTCACCCTCACTAATATTTGCTCTTCGTTCATACTCTTGATTTTACATTACTTAATATGAGACAGGCCTGGTGCTACCTGTTGAGCTCCTGGGGGTTATCAGTTTGTATCAAGTGGATTATGCAACTTTGTTTTGCTTATCATAATACTTATAACAATTCAGAACTGATCTGTAATTGTATATAGGTTACAGAGATATTTTATTTAGTTCAACTTTGAAATATTTGACCTTTGCTTTTTTAAATACATGATAAAACCATCACAGTCTTAATGACATAAATTTATTTAATTATTTTGAATGAGTTGTTGATCCCTGTTATTTCATTAGGCATATTATATGGTAGTAGCAGAAAAACAAGCATGCTAATTAAAAAGTATCAATTCAAAGGAACTTTAACCAAAATTGAGGTGTCATAATTTTGAGACAGATCAAGCTGCCTAATTGATTGAACATTAAGATGATTACCCAAACTTATTAACAAAAAACACAAAGGGGAAATTATAAAATATTTCAATCTGACAGTACAAATATCATTTTAATAAACATATTTATTAAAGTGTTGCATAATCTTGATGATGTTTGTCACAAAACATCTACAAATTTTCTAATATTTACACATAAAACAATAAATATCCAGCCATAAAAATCTGACTAATGAAACACTAACTGTTTAAAACTTTATACATTTAGTATCTAAGTTAAAAAACTAAACATTGCTCATAGAAAGTTTCAAATCCTTATCATGCTTATATCTGTCATGTCTGTATACTTGTAAAAAAATTCTAAATATATATATAAAAACTTCTTGACTATGGTTGAAATAGATGTATAATAAGCTTATTATTATCGTCTGTAATAAAAAATCTCTACTGATAAAAAATGTTTGCATTTAAGAACAGTCATGACAGTTATAATTCTAGATAATATATGGACTAAGAAAATCATTTTCTGCAAATAAAAATCTTGTCTTACATTTTACAAATATAATAGTTTTAAATGAAAATGAGTCAGAACTTTATTGCTACTTCTTTATCATGTTTATTTACAAATATAATTGTTTTAAATGAAAATGAGTCAAAAACTTTATTGATACCTTTTTAGCTATATTAGAAGGGTTGAAAAACAAGTCTGTGTATCAAAAAAGGCTGAAAGAAACAATTATCACTAAAGAAACTAGAGGCTCTAAAGAGCCTGTGTCGCTCACCTAGGTCAAATAGGTCTATGTGCATCTTCTACAATTGACACTCTCCAACATTTAATAATTTCCTCTTAGATTAACAGAGGTCAGAGTGGTCTTTGAAACTGATAAGGTGTGGCCTTAAATGTGGTCAGATTAGTCTTTCAGAGTGGTTCAAGTTGATTTTCACACAATGACACATGGCAGTTGTTTTTCACAATAGGTCAGAATGTTCTAAATTGACCAGAGTTGTCTTGGTCTGACATGTCATGAATAATAGCTTTTAAAAAGTTTAATGTTTATTTATTTTATTATTTTTTTTTATTGTATTTCAACTATTTGGGAGCTTTGCAGATATATAGTCCAAGTTGTCCTGATTATGTGGTTAATTTGAAAGGCTAACTTGAGCTTGTGTTTTGTAGCCTGTTTGCTATATATCTACTTTAAATATAAATTTAACATGTTTAAATAGAATTGAATTAAAAAGAAATTAAGTTACAGAATGGAAACTAAAAGTTTTGCAATCTTTCGATTTATAAAGGGGCATAACTCAATAATGGTTAAAGTGATACTACCCAAATTCAACTTGATCTGTGTTTTATCAGTGGAAGTCAAAATTAAACATTGCATTGTATATAGCATTGATTGTAGTTGATTCAACTATAATTATGGACAAATGAAGATAAGTCCAATTTCAAAAATAACTTGATATTTAGAAGAAAATAAAAATTTTGCAATTTTTATACGACCGCAAAAAAATTTTGTGGTTGTATATTGGTATGACGTTGGTGTCGTCATCCGAAATAACATTTGGTTGAGGCAAACTCAAGTTAGAGAATGAAAACCAACGTACGTACAGATGGAAAAGGGTAAAACTTAATGCCCCCACCGCTACGGCGGGGGCATAAAAATGGACTTACCTAGGGTGAGCATGTTTTTAGGACAAATGGACCCATTACCATGTTGACTGATTACTTTTACAGATTAAGCTTTACAAAGAAATGCCAGTAAATAAAAATTCAACTATTAAAACTAGTAAAATAAATAATCTTACTAGCAGATACATATATTGGCTGTTTTTCTTTTCATCTATAGAATACAGTCTCGAAAAATCATTTGTATGACCAAACCAACGATAGAACTGTTTACAGTTACCATACCAATATATTGGAAAGCTACATACTTTTTCTTTGGCTTTGCTTAGAGAATCAAAAATGCTTACATAGATTTTTATTACAACTATTAACAATGATTATATGGCTTCAATCATGTCCAATATATCCATGTACCTGTGTACATGTGTCTCGTAAAAAATTGCAACAAAAGATCTAAAAAAAGGGTTAAAATACAGGCTGTTGTCTGCTCTATGGTCGAGTCGTTGTCTCTTTGACACATTCCCCATTTCCATTCTCAATTTTATTAAACATTGATTTAATTTCATTTGCAGGCAATTGTTCTTTGCAAGTTCATAGAAAAGTATAAAGAAGAATTCAAAAACAAAGAAGTTATAGAGCTTGGAGCAGGATCAGGAATTGTTGGCATTGTAGCAGCATTAATTGGTAAGAGTTCATACATTGAACATGTGAACTGCGTCGGATAGAAATCACCCTTATGCAAGTGCACATATACATGTACATGTACATGTACACGTATAACACTTTGATTGATTTTGGAACATTCAAATACTAAATAAAAGTAAATTTTGGTTTGTTTTGTAGGGTTTTTATAACATCTCAAATTTCAAACAGTTACAGACTTTCTGTAGAGATGTTTTCAAACCAAAATAGGTTAACAGATGTATTGATATTTATTTGCATAAGGTGCAGCTCATGTGTCATAGGAGGAGGTGTTGTCAGTCAGGGGTGCTACTTTAACAAGTGATTTCATCATCACTTATTTCAGTGATTTGAAAAATTCAGTTATCACCTATTTAAGTGATTCTAGTGTTTTCTTTGATCTTCAAATGCTAATTTCATTGATTTTCCATATTTTCACAATCTTTTCTATAATTTTCCTACATAAATCAATTATCACTTTTTCTTTGTATATTAATTAAACCAGTGCGCTTGGGCAGTAAGTTAGTGCGCTAAAGCTTTTAAAAGTACCCTTGGGAATTTTTCTGTAATCAAAAATTCATTAACTACTCTTACTACCAGACAAAGATCAACAATATTAGGTAACCAGATTGGTTTTCTTTAGAGTTAGAATGATCTACTTCAAGGTTATGACCTGATCTACAAACTATTCCAGTTTTTGCATATTTTAAAAAACTGTAAAAGTGTCAGGCTTATCAAGCAAAAGACAATTTCTGCATATACATAGTTGTTTTTTCAATGGAATTGTTGTCTTTTTACCAATAAAAAAATCAAGCTTGTGGGAAAAATATCAAGAAAATGTTATAAACACTTTTTAAAGTGATTAAATTTTAACTTCTAAAATTACTTGTTTCAGTGATTTTAAAAAGTCTGTGTGAAAATTTTTAATATTTCACAGCCAAAATCACTTGAGGGAGTGATTCTGAAATCACTTGTTTAAGTAGTATCCCTGACTGGTTGTAGCATCAATTTTTGGTAACAAAGGTTAAAGTCGGATCATATCTTGTATTAAGGTGTTTAGATATCACTAATAGACACCAGTTCCAGAGTTCTCAAAAAAATGGTGGTCCAAAGGTTTAACTTTTGACCACCAACATAATCAAAGGACCTATGCAATTTTGGTATTTTGCAATAGAAATCATAAGTGAGGACCAGCAGATTTTCTTCAAAACCACCTGAGAAAAAAAGATTTCGAGAACCTTGGAGTTCATGATATGTGGTTCAATGCTGAAGCATTAATGATAATTGGCAGCATCCACTGGTCAGGAATCAGAGCTTAGGTGTTGTCATGGTTGTAGAAGCAAGGCTCTCTGGCAGGATCAGACATGTAAGATGTCTTGAAGTATTTTAGCTGCAGTAACAGCCTTCACAATAAACATGATAAACCACAAGCTCAAAATTTCATGTGTGTAAAAATACAAGGCCATTAAGAATTTTACTAATTACAGGCCATTATTTTTAGTTTTGTAAGTGGCTTACATGTTCAATCCAGAATCATAGCAAGGAATAAATTGAACATTGTGTCCATCTGTTCATTTATCTGCCTGTCTGTACATTGTCAATAAAAGTTTCACAGACTCTTCAGCATGTTTTAAAACAATAAATAGTAGCTAATGACAATTGAACATCACCTATTTACATGATTTATATGTTTATCCAATAAAAATAGGTGGTATTTCATATGCATTAGTACATGATGTATGTAATTTTCCATATATCTATACTACAAAAGGGAAACCTTTAAGATCTTGTATAGATTTGCATTTCTTCCCAAAACAAACACCTTATTTCAATGGCATTTCCGTACAACCATATGTTCTGACATAAGGTCATTATGCATTTATATTCATTGATATTTTGTCATCAAAATACATTTGGTCATGTTGGTTGTTTCATGCAGCACAAAAGCATTGATTTTGCCATATCTGCAAAAAGGGGCGCACGATTTTGTGTTTATAAAATTTTTAATTTTTACTCAAAACTCAGGTTCCTTACTGACCTTAGGGCCTTCCAGAAATAAATATATGGGGGGGGGGGGGGGGGGGTCGGAACACACTTTTTATTTAACCTCATCATGCATAATATTTCAATTGATTATTTCATATTATTATTAAGGCTATCTGTCTAAAAGAACAACCACCCATCAAATTTTAATCAAAGTGCATTCAGACACCCCCCTTTCCCCCATTCAATTAATTCTTGAAAAGCCCTTAGCATGCTTAAACTGTTATGTAAGCTACTTTACATGTCTTTTCAGACCCACCTCACCTTTATTACTTTCTTCATGTCCTTGTCTAGAGCTATTTTCTGGATGAGTCTGAACAGTCTGAAGTCTGTACTTTTAAAGTTTTGTCAGCTTTAGGGAACCAATACTTAACAAAGAAGTTGTTCACTAATAACAATATAACTAATACAAAGATGATTTAATTTCAGGAGCTAATGTTGTGATCACAGACAGGGAGCAAGTCTATTCCTACCTAAAACGTGTTGTAAAGGAAAATCTTAAAGACAAAGAAAATGTCAAATATTCAGTTAAAATCTTAGACTGGACAAGAGACCTTCATAAATTTCCTCAAAAGTACGATATCATTCTAGGAGCTGATGTCATCTATGTGGAGGAGGTGTTTGATGCATTGTTAGAAACACTACTACATCTCAGTCATGATGAGACAAAAATATACTTGTCGTGTAAAATACGATACGATAGAGACACAAGATTTTTAGATATGGTGCAGAAACACTTTACGTTACAAGAAGTTTTGCATGACAGGGAGAAAGATATTAAAATTTTTCTATGTAAAAAAATAAAATATTGAGCTAAATGTCCTGAATGTGTTATAAATATGTATGTCATGTGTGTACGGGATAGTTTGTAATACGTCAACGTCATATACATGTAGAAATTTACATCTTGCTATAAACAGACTTCTGCTCATCTTTGCTCAGCTTGATGGTCATGAAATATTACTGGTTTATTTTCGATGAATATTTGTGTTCTTATAATTAGATAAAAGTAAAATGCTCTATAGAAAATGCATAATAGTTATGATATACTGGTAAAATGGACACATAACATGCAAAAGGCTTGCACATTATTTATCTATAAATTACCCTAGAGTGTATACTGTAAGATGGTATCCGCAACAATCACCACATTTGTATTTCTGAATAATAGATTATTAAGGGGTATACATAAATAAAAAAACCCAAACAACATGAAAAACCAAAAGACAATCTAAAGTTTGAATGTTTGCCTAGATGATCTTCCAATTGGTGCTTTTTCCCAGACGTCACAAAGCAATTATCTTCAAGTCACGATTTCCCCGAACAACCCCAGGTCAACTGGGACAGTTCATTCATAAAATTGAAATTGGAATCTCTTCTATTCTGTGTAACTAAGGATCTATATATGTAAGAAGTAGGTTCAAGCTCGTCAATTTTTATAGTTCAAAAAGTCATAAAAGTCCATCTGAATAATCAAAAAGGCAAACTAAAAATGGAAAAATAATAAGATTATAATTCATACCTTTGATGCCAAGATCTCTCTTCCTAGGTTATTTGGATGTTTTATCTGTTCAGTCTAGCCTGGTACTCTCTTTTGTTATTCAAATGTGGAAAGGTTGCTATTGATGCTTAAATCCATGGTAATCTTTTTCCAATTTTGTGTCAATATAAGATATGGATCTATAATAAAAATCTCTCAAAACGCTTTCTGTGTTCTGTCATAATATGGTGTCATCCTTTTTTTTTTAGTTCAAATATGTCACTTTAGTTATTCCAATGTACAATTTAATATGGTCATTTTTCTTCAACATTCAACATGCATGACATGTTACCATGGTTACTGTTTATATTTGAATATCAGGATATATACACTGTAAATGTGTGGCAATAAACTGAAATTATTTATTCATGTCACTTATTCCTTTTATTGGTTCTGAAAACAGTTTGATGCATTTTGCAGCTTTTTACCATTGCCATATTTAACATGTCTAATAATCATTTATTTGTATTCATAAATGCACACTGCATTGAACCAACTTTCTTCGCTTAATGTCACTTATTTTTTAGCTACATTTGCATGTACCACTGTTTATGCAATCTAGAGAATATATACGAGAAACATGATATTATTTTCCAACTGAAGCACAAAGAACATATAGACCTTGAATATAGATGAAGTGGAAAAGCACAATATTAATAAAACTTTCGCATTTCACTTACAGTGTAGCTTCTAATGTGAATATTTGGAAGATATACAGAAAAAACTAGACTTCCCTGCAAAAAGATGATTTTTACATTTCCAAAAAAAAATTAGGATTAAATCCTCTGGTCGTGGCCGACATAGCAAGCATATATTACCTATGCAGACAGCACTAGACATGACTAAGCATTACTTATCAACGTCACAACATTCAACAGATTCATTAATAGTGCTGATCAATTCCTCAATCTGCTTTACATGTTGTCCATTAACTTCCTTATCAAAATTTGCAAACTCCTCATTTTTCAACATATCTTCTAAAATATATTTAACTCTATAAATATCAAACAGAATACAGTCTGTGTTCCACAAATGAGGCGTTGTTAGTAATTTGGCAACTGTTTGAGTTATGTCCCCTTTGGTTGACAACCTGGTATCCATATGACTGGTTTCAAGTTCATTTTCCACTACATCAGTTGATTTAGTCTGCTGTTTCAATATTTCAATCCTTGGGAGAACAATTGTTCTCATGAAATCAAAGAATTCTGGAAAGTTTATTCCTTTGTCAGCTTTCAACATTATCTGTAAAATAAATATTTCATATTTAAATAGATACATCTCTCAGCCATCCTTAGTAATGAGATATGGTAAAATGTGTTTTTCTGGATACTTTGATGATATATGTGGTAACTTAACTGGCATTATTTCATGATAAGCAAAAAACTAAATTTGTTTTTGTTTGATATTAACACACAGTCATATTAATTTTTGTCCCCTGTGCATCTGACCACAGGGATATGGTTATAGTCTAAATCTGTCCTACCAAAACGCATCAATGCTCCAAGGCCATTTGCCATAAAGTTTTCATTCTTGGATAATATGTTTTCATATTCTTTGGTCAACAATGGTCGAGAGAGTTACTATATTGTCAGTTTGATTTATAATTTTTTTTTTTGATTTATAGGAAAAATAGATTTTGAAGATATAATATCGAAAGAACAAAATTATGGTGTGTGATTTAAAGCTTATTCATAAAATAAAACATAATAGAGACATCAATATTAATCATACAAATATTTACATATTGAACCTATCAGACATACTTATAATGAATTGTAATGGGTTAAAATATGTTGCATTAGAGTTTTTCAGTTGAGTTTTTTCTGGGTAAACTGTCTTCATGCTTAACCACAGACCCAGCAGCCCAGGCTTGTAAAATTGCTTTCGGGCCTGTAAAAATCATTTCTACAGGCCAACAGAATCTAACTGGTTAAAGGGAGATAATCTTATTTGAATCCTGTTCTATTGTCCTTACAAACATGACAAATGCAGATGGACAATATTTGTTCATTGTAGGAAAATACAAAATATATTTATATGAGCTTTGGAAAGAGAGAAAAGTGAGGCTCACTGAGCCTTTCTCCTGTTTTATAGCAAATACAAATACATTTTGTATTTTCCTACAATGTGCAAATATTGTTTTTATCCTGCACTTTAACATTTATACTTCTACTACCGAACTGTAAGACTTATTTTTTTTAATTCAAAATCAACATGACTTAAAAGAGGACCGCAAATTGAACTATGACGTAAACAGTAATTTGAATATAACCAGTCCCTCACAACAGAAGGGGAATACCAGGAGACTATAAATGTATATATATATGTAAGACTTGGATAGACGTCTGGTCAAGAATCTATGTCTGTTCCTTAAATAGACTTCCAAATCTGATGTCATAATACAATAAGATTCCAAATCAACAGCCAATTCTATGCCCCTCTAATCGCCTTTTTTTTTGTTGTTCTTAAATAAGTCCAATTTTTATACGACCGCCAAAAAATTATGGTTGTATATTGGTATGACGTTGGTGTCGTCGACGTCGTCATCTGGCGTCTTCGTCGTCCGGCGTCGTCGTCCGAAGATACATTGGTTTTCGCACTCTAACTTTAGTTTAAGTGAATTGATCTCTATGAAATTTTACCATAAGGTTCAATACCACAAAAGGAAGGTTGGGATTGATTTTGGGGGTAATGGTACCAACAGTTAAGGAATAAGGGGCCAAAAAGGGGCCAAAAATAAGCATTGTTTTAACTTCCAGACATAACTTGTGTGTTAGTGTATGGATCTCTCTGACATTGTACCACAAGGTTCCATATCACAAAGGGAATGATGGGATTGATTTTGGTGGTAATTGCCTCAAAATTTTAGGAATTAGGGGCCAAAAAAGGGGCAAAAAACAAGCATTTTTCTAGTTTCATGACAATAACTTGTGTGTAAGTGTATGGATCTTTCTGAAATTGTACTACAAGGTTCCATATCACAAAGGGAAAACTGGAATTGAGTTTGGGGGTAATTGCCCAAAACGTTTAGGAATAAGGGGCCAAAAAGGGGCCAAAAATAAGCATTTTTCTAGTTTCCAGACAATAACTTGTGTTCAAGAGTATGGATCTCTCTGAAATTGTACTGCAAGGTACCATACCACAAAGGGAAGGCTGTCATTGATTTTGGGGAGAATTGCCTCAAAATTTTAGGAATTAGGGGCCAAAAAGGGGCAAAAAACAAGCATTTTCTAGTTTTAGGACAGTAACTTGTGTGTTAGTGTATGGATCTTTATGAAATTGTACTACATGGTTCCATATCACAAAGGGAAAGCTGGGTTTGAGTTTGGGGGTAATTGCCCTAAACGTTTAGGAATTTGGGGCCAAAAAGGGGCAAAAAAACAAGCATTTTTCTAGTTTCCAGACAATAACTTGTGTTCAAGTGTATGGATCTCTCTGAAATTGTACTGCAAGGTACCATACCACAAAGGGAAGGCTGGGATTGAGTTTGGGGGTAATGAATCATAAGGGGGTTCAAAAAATTTGGGGGGAGGGATTTTTTTTCCCTTTTTTCCTTTTTTTTTCATTAAAATTTTCCATTTTAAATTGGTTATTTCTGATTTATATATAAAAGCAAATAATAATGATATGGTTCGAATAGGTAAATTAAAAATTTATAAGTTCTTAGACCACATTCATTCTGTGTCAGAAACCTATGCTGTGTCAAATATTTAATCACAATCCAAAGTCAGTGTGTATCAAGCTTGAATGTTGTGTCCATACTTGCCCCAACTGTTCAGGGTTCGACCTCTGCGGTCGTATCAAGCTGCGCCCAGCGGAGCATTTTATTGGCTTCTCTTATATTGACGTCTTTTTTACGGACTTGCCGCAATGACATCACAACATTGCTAAATGGTGGGTTGAACCAAAAACTTAAAAAGTAACTCATGACTTTTTTGTTGTTGTTTAATATACGATTTTATAATAATACTTTTTAACATTTAGCTGTATTTTGTCTATTATTTTTTGAGATTGTATATTGCCCTCTAGATGTCTTTCAATTATCTTTGTCGTTGGGTTGTTGTCTCATTGACGTTTATCTACATGTCGTTTATTTTGATGAATATGAAAGGAATATGACAGTGTAGATGGAGAGGATGAACTTCTTTCACCAAAATATTATTATCCATGAACATGTAATATGATGTCGGTGGTTATTTTATTTTCATATTGTCATTTTCTAATGTTTGCCCTTTTATTTTGATAAAGATATAAGAAAATAATTGGTTTCTTTAGGCAGGCTTATAATTACTCACAGACAAAACGACAGATAATATAAACAAAGATCAAACTAAAAATAAATGATTAAATACTGGACATCGATGAATGACAATCTCATCGATTGGACGTCATTTTTGGTAATACATGTACATGAACGTCAATTAGAGGGTAAAAATATTGGACACTGATTTGAGAAAGTGACGTCACATTGGACATCTATTTTAGGAACAGACTTCAATTAGAGACTAGACATCCATTTCAGTCTAACATATAATACTATACTTTATCACTTCATATTGTCTGTCAACCTGTAATGGTATAGTAGAAATGTTGATTGCAGGATAAATGTACAGGTACAAATATGTAAGAAATATGTAAGAAATGTATGACTTGTGTCAAAAGTCCAGACGTCTCTAATATGTATTTACTTCTACTGATTCAGTCAGAACCCTTGGTATTACCTGACAGTGCTGGTACCAGTCCCCATCTACCATTTTTGCCTCCTTCACATCCTGTATTTCTTGTTCTACTTCCATAAGTCCCAGTTTTAGGTAGTTCCAACTTATATCAACATTACAACCATTTAACCAGTTATGATTTATAGATATTGTATCCTCCTGGAAATAAACACAATCCATTCCTTTGCCCTTTAGAAAATTTATGTAGGTTAATGAACAGTTTAAACTATTTCCTATTTCAACAGCATCCTCTAAATTATAAATGCTAATGTGGATGCATTTATTTTGGTGGATACCAATTTTCTTGGATTGAGGAAAAATTATATTTTTGTGGATATTTGATTTCATCGATTTTCCAAAGTCTGCATTCAAATGCTATAGAAAATTTGTACGCCATTGAACATTTAATTTTCTGGTTCACTTTTACCCATGAAATCCACAAAAACTGATATCCCAGGAATAATAATGAATCGACGGTACTTTTATTCAGATTTTTGTGTAGTGCTTTTGGAGAAACTTTTTTTTCCAGAGTTATTTGATTTTCATTGACTTTTGATTTGTTTGCTCTCTGAATCTATCTAATAGTATTCCTTATATTTTAGTTCATTACACAAAAGTAACATGATAATTTCAGAAACATTTGCAGTGTCTGAATAAATAATAAAATGCTTCGCTGAGCACAGCTGGATACGACTGCAGAGGTCCAACCCTGAACAGTTTGGGCAAAAATGGACACAATATTCGTGCTTGATACAGGTCTGAATTTGGATTGTAATTAAATATTTGACACATAATAGGTTTCTGACACCGAATAACTGTAGTCAAAGAACTTAGAATTGGTTATATGATTTGAATTTATATTTCTTTTTTACCCCCCCTAGATTTTTTATCACCTCCTCCCCTCCCCCCTTTTCCAAAAAAAAAATCTTTCCCTCAAGATATGGTCATAATCTCAATTCAAATTTCCAATGGAGTTTGCAACCATAATTACCAATTTAAATACATCATAAAAGTTTTAAAATAGAAAATGACATACATTATCATTGCTAAAATTAATATTCCTTTAATAGTAACTTCTAAGAATAAATTGACAGCTAATCACCTCAAGACAATTCAAACTCTCTTTATACATAATTCAAAAGCAGTGTAAGGGAGGTAATCCAAACATACACAACATTGTACTTTAAATGTGTTTGGATTACCTCCCTTACACTGCTTTTAAATTGTCCATTAACCAGGAAACCTTTGCCTTCCCCCTTTTTTGCCCCTAATTCCTAAACGGTTTGAGCCATAACCCCCAAAGTCAATCCTAACCATCCCTTTGTGGTATGGAAACTTGTGGTATAATATCAGAGAGATTCATACACCGTTCCGCAAGTTATTGTCTGGAAACTAGAAAAATGCTTATTTGGGCCCTTTTTTGGCCCCCTTATTCAGAAACTGTTAGGACCATAACCCCCAAAATCGATCCCAACCTTCCTTTTGTGGTTATAAACCTTGTGTTTAAATTTCATAGATTTCTATTTACTTATACTAAAGTTATTGTCCGGAAACCAAATGTCTTCGGACGACGACGACGTGATACCAATATACGACCACAAAATTTTTTTGCGGTCGTATAAAAACGTTGTCTGCATTCACATCAACTGAAGGGTGATGTGAGTCATGTGACCAATGTCACCTTATGGTAGGCTTTAATCAAGGTGAGAAGGTCCAAATAATTGTGATCATATTTGTTTACGTGGAAATCTATTTAAATCGTTTCATTTGTTTAATTTGCCTGTGTGAAAAACTAGGGGGATGCATGGATACATGTCAACTGATCACCTTTTCAACCTCCAAATTGAAACAGAAACTACTGTGGATTCATCTATTTCTGTGGGTACCAATGTTCATGGATTGAGTAAAATTTGTATGTTAATAGATATTAAAACTTGTGGCTTTGCTAAAGTTTGCATATAAGTCTACCCAAAAATTATACTTTGTTGAACATTTAAATTAATTGGTATCCCAGGAGTAATAATGAATTCACAGTATCTCAAAACTGGGATTAAAACATTGATCTATTAGTACCAGCTTAGAATTTTCAAAATACACCATACGTTATCACTGGATGCATCAAATATGGATAAAAGAGAAAAGCAATCAAGACCAAGCTTTGATTTCTTTTATTTGTATTTGTTATTATTTATAACTCCAGTGGAAATAAAAATAAACTTACAAGATTGAAAACTTGATGATGCCAGCCACTTGGGACAAAAATAACCTCCCCTGGTAACTGTGTCACTTCTATTCTGTGTTTTAGTTTAGTGAATTTGGGGTATTTCTTAGGATTCTTCAAATCCTCAGAATTAACATCAAAAACAAGTTGTCCGTGAACATCTTTCAAACATTCTTCTTCACCTGAAATTTTAAACACACTATGTTTGTCTGAATTTGAATGAAGGACATTGATAGTGTGCTTGACTAGAAATCATTGATTCACTGTGTGTAATATAAAAATGTGAAAGATAAATATCTAATTTCCTTGCAATTCCACTTTTCTGTACAAAGGGAGATAACTCTTGCTTATTTCATTCATACTAATAAAACTAGCAATTATCACTTTTAATGATATTATTTTATTTCTTTTTTAAACAATACACTTAGGTAGAACAGTATATGAGACCTTCATGATCTAAAAAGTCTAAGATAATAATCTGGAAAATCTAAAGAACTGTACTTAGACAAACTAATGTTTTCTTTACAATACAATAAAAACTTCTGTTTTCAATCTTTTCCCTGTCAGAACAAGATTGCACGTAAAAAGGACAATTGTAAAAGGTATTCTACATCCAAATATGTAATGCAAATATAATTTCTGCTTACTTATATCCTTTTTTTATATATGGTGAACCAACTCCTGAAGTAATGATCATGTGGTATAGTATATAGTGGGTGGATCTAAATAGGTATTCACAGTTGTCACCAAGGTAACAGATAAAACTACATTAAAGACAACAAATTCCTAACATTACTACTAAGTAAATACCTTATCTGGGTCTACATGTCTTGTCAACAAGTGTGGTGTCTTCAGGACAGGTAATAGCATGAAACAAAACATTGTTGGCAAAACATATAGACCATTGTTAATAAAATGCTTCGCTGGGCGCAGCTTGATACGACCGCAGAGGTCGAACCCTGAACAGTTGGGGCAAGTATGGACACAACATTCAAGTTTGATACAGCTCTGAATTTGGATTGTGATTAAATATTTGACACAGCATAGGTTTCTGACACAGAAAGAATGTGGTCTAAGAACTTCAATTTTTTTAATTTACCTACCGGTATTATGGTCCAATGTCCAAAATCAAAATACATGGTTAGATTCAGCATATCAAAGAACCCCATATATTCAATTTTTGTTGAAATCAAACTAAGTTTAATTTTGGACCCTTTGGACCTTAATGTAGACCAATTTAAAAAACGGGACCCAAAAATAAAAATCTAAAAACACGGTTAGATTTGGCATATCAAAGAACCCCAATAATTCAATTTTTGATGAAATCAAACAAAGTTTAATTTTGGACCCTTTTGACCTCAATATGAACCAATTTGATAGTGGGCCCACAAATAAAAAATCTAAATACATGGTAAGATTCAGCATATCAAAGAACCCCATGTATTCAATTTTTGTTGAAATCAAACAAAGATTAATTTTGGACCCCAATTTGGACCAACTTGAAAACTGGGCCAAAAATCTAAAATCTAAATACATGTTTAGATTCAGCATATCAAAGAACCCCATATATTCAATTTTTGTTGAAATCAAACAAAGTTTAATTTTGGACCCCAACTTGGACCAACTTGAAAACTGGGCCCATAATCAAAAATCTAAACACATTTTAAGATTCAGCATATCAAAGAACCCCAAAAATTCAATTTTTGTTAAAATCAAACTAAGTTTAATTTTGGACCCTTTGGACCTTAATGTAGACCAATTTAAAAAACGGGACCCAAAATTAAAAATCTAAATACACGGTTAGATTTGGCATATCAAAGAACCCCAATAATTCAATTTTTGATGAAATCAAACAAATTTTAATTTTGGACCCTTTTGACCTCAATATGAACCAATTTGATAGCGGGCCCACAAATGAAAAATCTAAATACATGGTAAGATTCAGCATATCAAAGAACCCCATATATTCAATTTTTGTTGAAATCAAACAAAGTTTAATTTTGGACCCCAATTTGGACCAACTTGAAAACTGGGCCAAAAATCTAAAATCTAAATACATGTTTAGATTCAGCATATCAAAGAACCCCATATATTCAATTTTTGTTGAAATCAAACAAAGTTTAATTTTGTTGGACCCCAACTTGGACCAACTTGAAAACTGGGCCCATAATCAAAAATCTAAACACATGTTTAGATTCAGCATATCAAAGAACCCCAAGAATTCAATTTTTGTTAAAATCAAACTAAGTTTAATTTTGGACCCTTTGGACCTTAATGTAGACCAATTTAAAAAACGGGACCCAAAATTAAAAATCTAAATACACGGTTAGATTTGGCATATCAAAGAACCCCAATAATTCAATTTTTGATGAAATCAAACAAATTTTAATTTTGGACCCTTTTGACCTCAATATGAACCAATTTGATAGCGGGGTCCACAAATAAAAAATCTAATTACATGGTTAGATTCAGCATATCAAAGAACCCCATATATTCAATTTTTGTTGAAATCAAACAAAGTTTAATTTTGGACCCCAATGTGGACCAACTTGAAAACTGGGCCAGAAATCAAAAATCTAAATACATGTTTAGATTCAGCATATCAAAGAACCCCATATATTCAATTTTTGTTAAAATCAAACAAAGTTTAATTTTGGACCCTTTGGACCTTAATGTAGACCAATTTGAAAACTGGACCCGAAATTAAAAATCTAAATACACGGTTAGATTCGGCATAACAAATAAATAAATGTGGTCAAAGATTTTATAAATCTAATGCACCATACTGGTCTTCCTTTATAAATATGCATTTCTTTAAACATAATTTAAAAGCAGTGTAAGGGAAGTAACCAAAACGTTGTATTTGGATTACCTCCCTTACACTGTTTTAAATTATCTTAATTGTTCATTAACCATTACTTTATACATAATTTAAAAGCAGTGTAAGGGAGATAATTTCAATGATGTATTTGATTTATCTCCCTTACACTGCTTTAAATTATGTTTTGTACTAAAGTTTTTGTCCATTATTCTTAAACGGTTTGAGCAATAACCCCCCAAAGCAAATCCTAACCATCCCTTTGTGGTATGGAAACTTGTAGTATAATTTCAGAGAGATCCATACACCGTTCCACAGTTATTGTCTGGAAACTAGAAAATGCTTATTTTTGGCCCCTTTTTGGCCCCTAATTCCTTAACTGTTGGTACCATAACCCCCAAAATCAATCCCCACCTTCCTTTTGTGGTATTGAACCTTATGGTAAAATTTCATAGAGATCCATTCACTTAAACTATAGTTAGAGTGCGAAAACTAATGCGTCTTCGGACAACGACGCCAACGTCATACCAATATACAACCACAAAAATTTTTTGGCGGTTGTATAAAAATAATTACTTAATGATAATTTAAGGGTGCTGTTGTCTTTTATATCCTTTATTTCAAATGAAATTGCAAAATGTGTTTACATTTGAAACTAAGATGGAACTGGCAAGTGGCCATGGACACTAAATAGTACACCTCATTACAAATAAGATTCTGGTCCTAAAAGAATTGCATTATTCTTAAAAAAATCTACCTGGAGGAAAAAAGATCCACTTCTTCTTTCCGCAGACATTAGCTGACCAACTGAAAGATCTGAACACATCAGCATGGAATGGTGTCCTGTAACAAAAAATCATAAAAATATCATAGGCATAGAAATATACATGAGGAGGAATTCAACTAGACCATGTTTATGTTTCAAATTTTAAGATCAAATATAAGTTTTTGAAATTTTGGTAAAATATAATTTTTGAAATCTATAATAGTGAATACAAAAAACTTGTTAGTGATTGATTTTTTTCTCTATATTTTACCAACTTTTTTTTCTTCAAATTTTTGGGGCCTCGGTGGCCGAGTGGTCTAAGTAGTTACTTCTGTTATCACTAGCCAGTCGACACTGAGGTTGTGAGTTCGAACCCCACTCGTGCGGGTGCACTTGACTCCAATCTTAATTGACTAGGATTGTCAGTTTTCCTATCGAAGGTCGGTGGTTTTCAATAAAATCTGGCCGCCACGAAATAGCCCAAAAGCGGTGCTTAAAAGTGGCGTTAAAACACCAAAAATTAAAAAAAATAAAATCTTCAATTTTTTTTTATCTTTCTCTTGAAAACAACTGTTGAACTTTTTTTTATTTTTATTCTTTTTTATAACATAATTTTAGGTGCTGGATTTTGTTCATTACTGAACACTTTATAGCCAACTATACAGTATGAGTTTTTCTCATTGTTGAAGGCTGTACGGTTGCCTATAATTGCTTACATCCACTTCATTTGATCTTTGGTGGATAGTTGTCACATTGACAATCATACCACATCTCCTTATTTTTATACTGTGTGTGTGGTCTATAGATAATCAATTTCTAGTCCATAAACCTTAGACATGTAATTTTCTCACTAACAATTTATCATTCCATATTTTGATATGTTATTGATTATTTAAAAGTTAGTTTGTCCCTTAATTAAATTGTTTGTCTTTACATATTTTCAATCATAAATTTAATCTCCAAAATATTTTCTTTAACCCTAGCAACTGAGAAATTTTATAGAGTAAACTGATTTTTTTTTTACCAAGAACCTTTTGGTCCCATGTAAACAAATCTGTAATCATCACAAATCTCATTTCTCTGGTCCCAGTATTCATTCATCCAGTCTGAGGTAAAATATCCTGGGGTTTCATAGGCTTTGTAGTCTGGAAACTCTCTGAAAAAAAAAAAATGTCCTAGAAAAATTCAGTTTTAAGAAGAGGACTGATTTTTACAGTTTGTTCATATGGTTTGTTGTTACACCACTGTCCAAGGTTAGGGGAAGGGTTGGGAGCTCAAAAACATGTTTAACCCTGCCACATTCTATATGTGCCTGTCCCATCTCAGGAGCCTGTATTTCAGGGATTGTCAGTTCAAGACTGTGATATCTGTTTTTCATAAGCTGTAATGTTATAAATAAGGCCTTTAGTTTCATTGTTTGAAAATTTTCATATTTTTCATGTTTGGGCCTTTATAGCTGACTTTTCTGTATGGGTTTACAAGGCTTCGTGTTGAAGACCGTACTGTGACCTATAATGGTTTACTTTTATAAATTTTGACTTGGATGGAGAGTTGTCTCATTGGCACTCATACCACATCTTCTTATATCTATTAATTCGTTATTGATAGCCATACAGGGCCATATAATTGCTTATACCCACATCATTTGAAAACTGGTGGATAGTTGTCTTATTGGCAATCTAACCACATCTCCTTATTTTCATAATGACTGTAACATGTTTATATGACAACAGAAATCACAGTCTGTTAAAAATGAAATCAAACTGAAAAGCGAATGAATATGAGGTGAAAGATGTAAGATGCTGGCTATTAAGAAATTTGAATTTCTTGGAAATATCCTTGAAGAAAGAGTGGACGAAGGCCCTAATGCTACGATTTAAAAAACCATTTATCAAAAATTACTATACAATAGCTAAACTGATCAATGTATGAATAAACATATGTAAATGTCTGATACTAATTTAAGTCACTCAGGGGTATTACTTAAACAAGTAATATTTATACACATTCATACAGATGTTAGTAATATTAACATGAAAAGAGTAAGATTTTTTACCTTGCAATTACACTTTTATGAATACTAAAGACAACAATTGAAGAAATACAATTAAACCTTTTATAAGTCTGAATGTGTCATTTTCTAAGGGATATAACTCTATTTCCCAAATTATTTACGAGTACCAATAAATAAATAAAAACACTAGTAGAAGTATAACCCCTGGCTGTACATGCTGTAAGTGAATAAAACACTGTTTTTTTCTAAAAAAAAAAAACCTTAATCAAGTATGCATACTAAAAATTTGTTTGTAAATTTCTTCACTTGTCTTAAAAATCTAGGCAGTTATCACTTTCTAAAATATTCTATGTCATGTATGTCTTGATAACTGATATACTGTTATAAAACAAAACTCTATAGGGAACACAACCAAAATGTTCATGCCTCAAATCTCAAAAATAAGGAGCAGCTTCCAGTTATTTCACCTCAACTTTCTATAAATATATATTTGCCTTTATTTATAAGGTTGTTTAAGGGGACAATTTAAATGATATATCCATTAGATCACCTTAGCTCTTTGGATTATGTGATATAAGTATTTTCAAACATATGTAGCCTGATTACTGGTTAGTTAAAAACTAAATGAAACTGAGTCTTATGGGTTTTCATATGTCTTTACCTGTTGAAATGAAAATCTTTCAGATACAAGCAGTCCATGTCCGAAGGGTAACCCCTTTGTTTATACTTCTCCCAGTAGGACATAAAGTCATGTATTGTCATCTCAGACTTTGGATGTGAACCATATTTCTCCTTTTTACAATTGGCAACAGGTACACATGCATTTCCTGGAAGATATTTATTGTATACCAATGAATAAATATATATATAATGCTTATACATATTCACGGTGTATATTCAGAACGCTTCCTTTCCATTTCAATCATCAGTAACGCTTGCTTTTTTATTCCAGAAGTGTGTACCATCTGATAGGACTACATGTACAGTGTAGGTTGCTACAATCTTTCAAAAAATAATGAATTACCAGTTTTCTTGAATGAAATTGAAGTTGATGGAAGGAAATACCGCTTTTGATATCAAAATGGAAGAATATTTTCACACAACCTTAAAGATAATTTTGAAATTCTCCAATTATGTCACCAGGTCCTCATCTTAAGTATGTTTTGAAACAGTTTAAGACGACTTAAATGCTAAACATGCTAAATAGAGCTTTTTTTTTTGTGTGTGCAACAATTCAATTATAAATAAAGCTTTTGAGCTTAAACCACAGGCACTTGTTTCTATCCATGGGAAAGTGGACTATAATCAATATATAATCATGATAATAGAAGTATAAACAGATAGTTGACCTTCCCATGGATAGAAAAAAGTTCATTATAAAGTCAAACCTGTATTAAGCAGTCACTCATGGGAAGTATCAAAAGTGACCGCTCAAGAGAGGTGACTTTTTAAACCTGTTAAATGAGGTTCTGAAAAAATTCCAATTCCAACATCGCACGTGGCCGGGATCTGGGTAGCCTGGCATCCTGGTCAAACCTCCTCATTGGGAGTAGTGTGCTAGGATCCCAGGCTAGGATCGGGGCAAATTGTTCTAGTGTTTTCAATCGATACAGTTATTGTTTGTGTGATCAGACAAATAATAAACAGTCAGGGGACTTATTGAAATAAGTGATTTTTAAATCACTTATTTAAGTAGCAAATTCGAAGTTTTGTCACAAATTGTGATTTTGTAGTTTTACCAAAATTTTTAACACAAAGGTTTAGATAATATCTTTTCATTAGTAAAATTGAAAAAAATGAACTTTTTGCTTCTTTTAAGCAGCAAGATTTATGCCTTTGATGCAATCATTTAGCTGCAAATTCTATTTTAGTTGAAAAAATGCTATAAAAATGGCTTTACATTATAATGAACTGATACTTTCTTAACAGATTTTTCCCAGCAGTGGGAGTATTTTTCCTGTAAAATTCAAGGTTTCATCTTATAGATTATGTAATAAAATTCTACTGTTCGTGATCAAAATTTCACTGTTTGGGGGTGTTGAAATTAGTGGGGGTTATTAAAATAAAGATACTTAAAGAAGTGATTTTTAGGAAGGAAATTGAGGTATGATACTTAAACAAGTGATTTTTATGTCATTATCCTAGATTTAGTACAAGGTCATCCTATCAACACAGATGTTGGTTCTGATAATTTTAGCAACATAATTAGTCCCTAGATCATTAGTATTCTATATTTAAAGCTACAATAAAATTAAATCACTTAGTCTAGTGATTAATTTGTACTACTTAAATAGGTGATTATTAAAGAAAGACAACTCTTATTTCCAACCTTTATGGACATAATGTTACTTGAATCAGTGATTTAGAAAATCACTCATTTTTTAAAGTAAGTCCCCTGACTGATAAATAGTGGATTCCAGTGTTTTAAATTTGAAGAAAAATATTCATGGAGAAACAAGTCAAGGATACAGTTTTCAATGGAAACTGAAAGGAGTGGAACGCAAGAAATTCACAAATTCACCTCCTACATTGTCCTACTGTGCGATCTCTGTTGCAAACGGGTTCCAATTCTGATTTTGGCCTCGATATTGATTACACATGTTCATATATTTATTTTTTTTTGTCAAATTGATTATTTGCTTGTTAAAACATGAAAATGGCCATTGTTAAAAGGTGAAATGACGATTTTGTGCGAAAAATAGGTGACCGCTCACTGAGTTAGACAGGTAACCGCTGAAAAATATTAAATGATACAGAGAAAACGTTTGGGAGGGTTTGAAAAGAGGGACGAAAGATACCAGAGGGACAGTCAAACTCATAAATCGAAAACAAACTGACAACACCATGGCCAAAATAAAAAGACAAACAGACAAATAATAGTACAGATGACACAACATAGAAAACTAAAGACTTTATATATATAAGCAATACGAACCCCACCAAAAACTGGGGGTGATCTCAGGTGCTCCGGAAGGGTAAGCAGATCCTGCTCCACATGTGGCACCCGTCGTGTTGCTTATGTTATCACAAATCCGTAAATAGTCTAATTCGGTAGGTCACATTCGTGAAAAGGGAAGGGTATTGCAGTTACGACATAAGGAACATATCCGATATCATCTGTGAAATGGTTATTCCATAGATAGAAACAAATGCCTTTGTCACAGGCTGTGGCTTGAACAGCTGATCCAAAATGTTTTAAAATAAAATTTAAGTTTACAAGTACATCATGTACATATTTTACCAAATCTTGTTTGAAGAAATTCGAAATTTGGGCTTCCATCTGTTAGGCACCATTCTTTTCTACTTTTCCAGTTTTTAGTGAAGTCTGTTGATAAGATGCACGGATAATTTGGGAGCAAATATTTCAAGAAAAAGTCTTGATAAGTTTTTTTCACTTCTATTTTCGGAATTTGTATTAATTCTGTGGAATTATTCCTCAATAGCATGATTTCCTCGTTTTTGTAGGGAAACATTTTCAAAAATGGGTTATCTGAAAAAACGTCATATGTAATTACAGAGTTATTTCATCAGAAATATAAGCTTATGTTTCGAAAAGTTATAAAATGTTATGGGCGCAGACATCTTTAATAGTGATGTTCATGTTAAAAAAAATCTGTCCATTTTAATGTTTAAAGTTATATAAATTAATTTATAATATGATTTTTTTGAAAATATATACACTTTTGAATACGATGGATGCAATATAATTTTATTTTATTGTCAACTATAACATATAACTCGATTCTTACACTTTTGTCTTACGCTGTACATCATTCTTTCAAAGTGAAAGTAGAACTTGCTTGATGTTGCCACAACACACACAAATTGGAATACAGTCCATGTACATACAGAATACATATTGTCTATTATAATAGAAGATAAAACAAGGTAACGAATAACACTAAAATTAAACCTGAATTTAATTGTTATTTTTAAAATAGTTTTATTTTAACTTTTAAAGTCATACATGTATAACCAGGAACATATAACTAAGGAAGTTAAAACTGGATTATTGGTGAACCATACAATGTAGGTGTTTCTCTAATTCTCATCCGATTTGTACTTTTACCAACAAATTGATTATTTCTTTAATCAATGAGTGGTTCGTTTGATCTCAGTTCTTCATTAATGTCATAATTACATTATGACTTAAAAATGTTCTAACTTTGCTTGCTCTAAATTTCCTATTGAGACAGCTAAACTAAAAAAGGTGACCATGCCTGATGATGTTTGACACATAGAAAGAACACATTTTTTTGCAGATCATTGGAAATAGAAAAATAAAAGTTTACATATTAGACAAACGGATTCCACCAATGAATGCAGAATCTTCTGCAAAACGGCATTTCTTCACTTTCAACAAATCAATTTTTGATAGTAAAATTTAACTGCCTGGAGTAGAGAAATAATGAATGACACTTGATTGGTATTTATACATCTTTGAGTGTACAACCAGGTTCAGCAACAAATTCAGTGGAAAATATTTATTTTTATCTCTTCATCTTGTTACCTGAGTTGTCCAATGTCATGAATGTAGTCAAGTTAACACCAATCAACTGGATTTGGGGGGGCAATTTTGAAATAAAAAATTCGTAAGGGTTCCGCGGAACCCAGTGTCTCGCCTACTTTTGCTGTTAATCGCAGGCTCAACAAAAATGAGGAAAAAAAATCAATAAAAATATTCCTTTAGATACTATCTTTTGATTGTAAGAAGCTTCTGTCAAAGTTTGGTATAAATCCAGGATAGTTTATGAATCTAATAAATGTTTTAAAAACTTTCACTGCAGACTGTATTTAATGTTAACTGGAAGAAAAACTAAGTCCATTTATAAGTAAAATACGGATAAACAGGTACAAATTTTAACAAAATTTCTTTCTAGATACTAGCTTTTGATCATAAACAAGCTTCTGTCCAAATTTGGTACAAATCCAGGATAGTTTAAGAAAGTTATTAAAATTTTAAAAACTTTAACCAGAGTGAAAATATTGTTTCCTGGCAGAAAAACTAAGTCCATTTATAAGTAAACTATGAAAAAAATGAAATTTTTTTTTTAACAACTTTACTTCTGGATACTATCTTATGATCATAAACAAGCTTCTGTCAAAGTTTGGTACAAATCCAGGATAATTTAAGAAAGTTATTAAAATTTTAAAAACTTTAACCACAGAGTGAATGTAATGTTTCCTGGCAGAAAAACTAAGTCCATTTACAAGTAAAATACGGAAAAACAGAAATTTTATTTTTACAAAATTTACTTCTGGATACTATCTTATGATCATAAACAAGCTTCTGTCCAAGTTTGGTAGAAATCCAGGATAGTTTAAGAAAGTTATTAAAATTTCAAAAACTTTAACCACAGAGTGAATATTTGTGGACGCCGCCGACGACGACGACGCCGACGGAATGTAGGATCGCTATGTCTCGCTTTTTCGACTAAAGTCGAAGGCTCGACAAAAATGAAAACTATATACATTTGTATTCTATAAATTGCAACTGGAAAATCTAGTTGCCCAAAATTACCTCCCCTGCAAATACTGAGAAATTTTGTTTTGTATGTTAATTCTCTCTTCATGAGGATGCTACATATAAATTTCATAAAAATCTAACAAGAATTATATATGTGAGAGAGCTTAAGAGTGCTTACAGGACCAGACACAGAAACACCAAGACACACAGAAGTGGCAGGTCAAAAGAAAAGTAAGATCAGCTTTCTAAGGGAGCTACCATTTGATTTAATATGGGAGGGGTGGGGGTGAGGCAGGACAGGAGTTTTGAGTAAAAAAAAGCAGGATGAGCAACTTGGCAAAAAACAAAAAAAAGGCAGGATGACAATTTATGTAAAAAAGTCGGATAAACTAATAAAAAAAAAGAGGCAGGACCGAATAGAGTGAAAAATGAAAAATAAAAAGGCAGGACAGAGATTACAACTGAAAAAATGCAGGACAAAATTTTTCATTCTAGCCCCCCCCCCCCCCCCCCCCCCTATAAAAATCAAACAAATGGTAGCTCCCTAAGAGAAACCTTTTTTATAGCTGTTCTTCATGATGTTCATGATGTTTTATATGGGTGGTTTACTTGGTTTTTGATTAAAAAAAATTATCGTATATTATTATCATTATTATTTCTTTTATTACAGTATTAGTTTTTTTTTCAGATTATTTTTATTCAAGACTTTACAGCATCAAAGACATTAACATGATTGTTTTATTCCATGAACTCTATATCATAGTTCAGACAGTTATACAATGGTTAAGACCACCTAAACATCATTTAAAACAAATAAAACACGGCAAACATGTCAAGTTTGATGATGACTTGGATGGAAGGAAAGAAGAAGTTGTTGAGGAAATGGAGACAGCAGTATTTGTGGAAATGGAAGGAAGGCCACCAGATTTTAGTGTGGATAGATATGACAAAACTGTAAATTTTCCATTTCTTTGTGATGAGCGAACTATTTTACACATAAAACACTCTAAAACTATGTTTATAATGAGAGGAGTTTCTGGATCAGGGAAATCAACACTAGTTAGATTGATTGGTAATATATATAGGGATAGTCGTATTTGTTCAGCCGACCAGTATTTTATAAAAAACGGTGAATATCAATTTGACAAATCCAATTTATCAATTGCACATGAAAAATGCGGTGAAAAAGCAAAGAAAGCATGTTTAAATGGGGTACCAGTTATAGTCATAGATAATACAAACGTTAAACGATGGGAAATGTCCAGTTACTTGGCGCTGGCTTTCACAAACAATTATCCGGTTGTCATAGTACAACCAAGAACACCATGGAGTAAGGATGCTGATAAGTTAGCTGAACTCAACAGCCATGGGGTCACAGCAGATATTATCAGACGAAAATTAAGAAGTTTTGAAGACGTCACAGCATTGTATTATGGATGGTTTATTGATGAAAAGCAGTCTAATATGATATATCAATTAGGGAGAAAGAGTTTGGAAGAGTGCCTTAGAGTTTTTCCACAGTTTAAGGATTTGTTACTTTTCCAGTCACCAGGTTTGTTTAAGTATAAAAATATTATGTTTGTGAATTATATAAAGATCTTTCAAAACATTTGTTCCGCAGAACCCTGCAATTATTGCCTGCAAAATGCTCCTGTCAGTGTAAAAGTGTAATTTTGACTGCCAAAAACTATCCATTTATCAGTTAAATATGGAAAAATACAAAAAATAATTTCTTTAGATGCTATTTGATGTAGAAGCCTCTGTCCAAGTTTCATAACATTCAATGAAGGTTTGACAAAGCTATTTATTAATGTATAAAAAATATGAACCCACACTGTATATAAATTTTTACTGCAAAAAGGCCACAGTCTACTAGAATTATACCGAAAATGGAAAATATATTTTTAAAATTTTGCTTCAGCTGCTATCTCTTTATCATAAAAAAGCTATTGTCCAAGTTTCATTAAATTCTATGAGGGTTTGACAAAAATACAAATTCATGATTGTATTGATGTATAAAAAAGTTGAACCTCAGATCAGGAAGACTGTTGCAAAAAAAACTATGAGTACACATTATCTGATTATGGAAAAATTTTAAAAAAAAAGTGAAAATAAATTTTGCTCTTGACCATGTTGACACTGTCTTTTTATCAAGAAGAAGCTTCCGTCCAAGTTTTGTAAAAATCCATGAAGGTTTGACAAATTTATTTATGTCTAAAACTTTAACCTTAGACTTTATCTAACTGAAAAACATTCCAAACCATTAATCAGTAAAGTCAGTAAAGTAAGAAAAATGAAAAAAGATATTTTCAAATATTGCTTTTATTCATGAGAAGCTTTTGTCTAAGTTTCTTAAAATTCAAATAAGGTTTCACAAAATTATTGAACTATTGACTAAACCTAAATGTTGACAACACAGGTCGCAGAATCTAGAATGTAGGATCGCTTTGTCTCACGTCCATGACTTTCATCAGTTCATTGCAGGTGAGACAAAAATTAATAGAATACTTTCGAGAAATGTATATGGTTAACAGAACAATAGTATTTGATTTAAATTTTTATTTAGTTACAATTTAAAATCATGGTTGATATGATTTCAGATCTATTAGAAGCAGTAGAGAAAGAAATGGATGACTGTATACTGAAGTGCACAGAATGGTATGGTTGGCATTTCCCAGAATTGAAGAAGCTAGTCCCGAACAGTTTGATTTATGCAAGAGTTGTTAAACAGTTAGGTAATTTTGATTTTTTTCTATAGTGTCCTTGTTTAAAATCACACAATCATCTTTTCCTTAATGATCATTTGCAACTGTCATACAAGTGAGAGGTTTAGCTAGCTATAAAACCAAGTTTAATCCACCGTTTTCTACATAAGGAAATGTCTGTACCAAGTCAGGAATATGACAGTGTTTTCCATTCTTTTGATTTTGCCATTTGATAAAGGACTTTCTGTTTTGAATTTTCCTTGGAGTTCTGTATTTTTGTTATTTTACTTTTTGTTACTCTCTAGCTTTTTTTTTCAGACAATGCTTTAGAATTTTTTACTCAACAACCACTGATTAATGTAAAAATTTTAAGATTTTTGTTAAACAAAATTCACATGGCTTTGACCTTATTTCATGATGATTTCCTATATTACCATAAGCAAAAGGTCAACTATAGTATATTTGAGATATGGAATGATTTATGGTGACCTTGACCTTTTTCATTATCATTTGGTCAATATTAAGGTTTTGTGATAAGGTTTCTTCTAAGACACCTTAAACAAAAGGTCAAGTTCATTTTTTTTTGTTCAAAGAGTTGTAAGGTGAACCTACCTTTCTTACTGGGTTCATCTGGCCATTACCATGTTTTCATTATTCATTGGTCAATATTATGTTTTAGGTCTGTTTCTCAGAAAGCAATTAGACAACTGTATTCGACGTAAATAATGATTAAATTGATGGAAACACGTCTTTCTGCGGGGTTCTTCTGACTTAATTGTACTTCATTTTCATGGTTCATTAATCAGCATTTAGTTTTTATACGACCGCTAAAAAAATTGTGTTCATATAATGCTATCATTATCCGGACAATAACTTTAGTTTAAGTGAATGGATCTCTATGAAATTTTACCAGAAGGTTCAATACCACAAAAGGCAGGTTGGGAATGATCTTAGGTATTATGGTATTAACAGTTTAGGATTAAGGGGCCAAAAAGGTGCCAAAAATAAGCATTTTTGTACTTTCTGAACACTAACTTGTGTGTAAGTGTATGGATCTCTCTGAAATTGTACCACAAGGTTCCATATCACAAAGGGAAGGCTTGGAATTGCCCCAAACGTTCAGGAATTAGGGGCAAAAAAGGGGCCAAAAACAAGCATTTTTGTAGTTCCCAGACAATAACTTGTGTTAAAGTATTTGGAACTCTCTGAAATTGTACATTTTTCCTGAAAAGAAAATAATCTTCAAAATTTCAAAAAAAAAATTGCGGAGTTTCAAAAAGTTTGGTGGGTGGTGGTCCAATATTTTTTGGGGGTTCATATTATTTTTTTCTTTCAATTTTTTGGGGGGTTCGTACGTTTTTTCTGTAAAATTTTTCAAAATTATTTTGTTTTTTTTTAGGAGGGGGGGTGGGGGTGTGGACAAATTGTTTTTGGGAAATTTTTTTTCATAATTTTTTGGGTTTTTTTTTCCAAAAATTTTCTATTTTTACATTGATTATTTCTGATTTATATATAAAAGCAAAAAATACTGATATGGCAGGAGATACACACCAAACAGGGTGTGTAAATTATTATATTTAACAGATTAGCTAAGTATTGTGCAACAGCACAGTATTGCACAATAGCAAGAAATCTTCAATTGAAAATAAATACAAATGTTTTAACCAATTTCAATGGAATTAAATTAAATCTTAATTTTTGGGGGTTCTAACCTTGTATTTCTATTTTGGATATTGGGCCCCATTTTTAAATTGGTCTACATTGAGGTACAAAAGGTCTAAAATTAAACTTTGTTTGATTTCATCAAAAACTGAATTATTGCAGCTCTATGATATGCTGAATCTTACTTTGCATTTAGATTTTTTATTTTGGGCCCTGTTTTCAAATTAGTACATATTAAGGTTTGAAGGGTCCAAAATTAAATTTTTGGTGTTTTTTTATATGCTGAATCTAACCATGTTCTTCAATTTTGGATATCAGAACATTCTAGGTAAATTAAATGTCCCATTTCAAATTTTTAAGATCTTTGACCACATTTATTTTGTTTCAGAACCCTGTATTATGTCAAAAATTTTATCACAATCCAAATTCAGACAGTATCAAGCTGGAATATTGTGTCCAATAAAGGCAACGGTAGTATACTGCTGTTGGAAAGTCATAAATCGATTGAGAGAAAACAAATCCGGGTTACAAACTAAAACAAAGGGAAACACATCAACTATAAGAGGAAAACAACGACACAACAGAAACACTGAAGTTACTGAACATGCTGAAGTGAACAAAAAACAAACAACAATGCAACACTCACAAAAACGAACTATAAGATAACAACTGCCATTTGTATACGACTGTAAAAAAATTTTGCGGTCGTATATTGGTATCACGTCGTCGTCGTCCTCCGAAGACACTTGGTTTCCAGACATTAACTTTAGTATTAGTTAATAGGGTTATTGAGGTTCATTCCTCCTATTCCCACTTTTTATAAATCTGTTAAGAAAAGTTAAAATTTCATGTGGGAATAGGGGGAAAACTTGTGCAAACAAACTTTAAGGATTATACTGTATAAACATTGTTTAATCAACTTTTAATTGACAAATGTTTTTTAGGATAGGTAATAGGTTATTTTTGTGTGTGTTTGACTTAAAAATAAATATGAAAGAAATGAAAACAAATAAATGTAAATTATTTTATTTTTTATAACACAAATTCAACAGTAGATTCAAGCATTCATTATAATATGAAACAAACAATACAACAGCACTAAAACAAATCAGACAGTGTAGCACACACATTAGAAATTTACTGTATATAAGTCTATTAAAGTTTATTAATCTATTCAACCAGAAGAAGGTGGGCGGCTGCGTCACCAAACTGTCCTGTTGTGACTTCCTGGTTTCGGTATCTAACCTTAAGCTCTTCTTATCTGTTGTTGATTTCATTTTGGGCTACTCCCTTCCCACCGGCTGCATACTGGATCATGGTCAGGGCATTGAAAGCTTCCTCATGTTTCAGTAGTTTTATGAGTTTAAAGATGTTTGGATGTGGGTGCTGGACATGTTTCTTTAGCTTGCTGTGCCATCCCTCTAGATGATTTGTAGTCCTTGGTCCCTGTGTAGTGTAATGGTTCCAGCTGCATGTGGTCAGACCTATGGTTGTGGTTTTCTGAGACTTTTCATGGTTAGACTTTTCTAAATGAATTTCATATCTTTGATTATTGGTCCAAGTAATATTATTGTTAGAGTATACTTTTATATCACATCTTAAGATTATATTTTGTTATAATATCATCGGCGTTTTACGTTTCCGCAAATTGGCATTACTTTTCTGGAAAAAAAAAATGACATTTCCGCAAAAAAAAAGTCTACGTTTCCGGAAATAAATACCTTACTTTTCCAAGAAAATAGTAACGATTCCGGAAAAAATAAATGATTACTTTTTCGAGAAAATAATTAAGGAGTACCTTGAACTTTGTCATAAATGAAACCTGCAACTATACTGATTGTAGCAGCAAACAATTTTTGTATAACAGAAATACATTGCATTGCACATTCAAAGTCAATATGATCTACCTCGGGCTGGACAGTTAGTCTTGGGGTAGTGCACACATCAATAAGCAGATCCCACATTTTGATAAAAAATGGAAGTAACGCAAACACAATAGGAATGTAGTTACCATTTTTCACCCATGTATCGATTAATTACATAGACGATCATAGACATTTCAAGTTGGTGAAACATAAAATATAACGATTCCAACAACATCATCTTTCACTAAGGTGAAACTTTCATTTTTTTTATATCTAGTATATTGTAGATATTAGATCAGAACCTTTTTTGTATAAAAATATGAAATAAATAATTTATCTAACATATATTCAAATATTAATAATTTACTACCAGGTAAATTTCCGGAAAAGTAATAAATACAATTTCTGGAAACGTATACTTTAAGTTTCCGGAAACGTAGTATTGGAACTTTGAAAAATTAGCGGAAATGCAATACGCCCAATATCATCTATCATCAACTTATTTGTTCGGATGACAATTTTTTAAGTTTACAAATTCAATGATTTTTTATCTTACTTCTAATTATCTGACTTATTCTTTTTTAGTATTTCTTTGAAGAAAACAAAAACATATTACAAATAAACAGTGTATTAAATTATTATTATTTTTTTTAAATAATATTATACTTCAACAGTGTAAGAAATATGTTTACTTTCAAAAAATACAGATAAATCTTAGGTGAATTTTTAATTAACCTTAATTGTTATAAAAACAAATTATTTATCAAAACATCTATTTTTATTTGCATGTGGGAATAGAAGGAATAGTGAATTTTAAAAAGTGGGAATAGGAGGAAGACACCGTTAATAGAAATCTATGAAATTTAAACATAAGGTTTATAACCACAAAAGGAAGGTTGGGATTGATTTTGGGGGTTATGGTCCTAACAGTTTAGGAATTAGGGGCCAAAAAAGGGGCCCAAATAAGCATTTTTTTATAGTTTTCAGACAATAACTTGTGGAACAGTGTATGGATCTCTCTGAAATTGTACAACAAGTTTCCATACCACAAAGGGATGGTTAGAATTGGCTTTAAGGGGTAATGGCTCAAACTGTTTAGGAATTAGGGGCAAAAAAAGGGGAAAAAACAGGGTTTCCTTGTTAATGGACAATCACTTTAAAGTACAATGTTAAATTTTGGGATTACCGGTACCTCCCTTACACTGCTTTAAAATTATGTATAAAGAAATTTTGTATTGTCTTGAGGTGATTAGCTGTCAACAATTTTTTTTCTCATTACAGATTTCATTTCAGAAATTAAAAAAAAAATTTCTTCAAATATTTTATTTTTTTTTTGTAAAAAAAAAAGGGGTGGATGAAAAAAAAATTGTTTGCCAAAAAAAAAGGGGGGTGAATTTTATTTGGGGGGGGGGGGGATCAATTCGCAACAGCATAGTGTATTGCACAAAAGCAAAAAATTGAATATAAATTCAAATTATATAACCAATTCTAAGCTCTTTGACTACAGTTATTCTGTGTCAGAAACCTATTATATGTCAAACATTTAATTTCAATCCAAATTCAGACCTGTATCAAGTACGAATATTGTGTCCATTTTTGCCCCAACTGTTCAGGGTTGGGCCTCTGCGGTCGTATCCAGCTTCGCTCGGCGAAGCAATTTATCCTGACTTGGTACAGGATATTTTAAGAAAAAATGGTGGATTGAACCTGGTTTTGTGGCAAACTTGACCAAACTGTTCAGGGTTCCACCTCTGCGGTCATATCAGGCTGCGCTCGGCGAAGCATTTTTTTGTGATTACATCTATTTCTCAGATACGATAAGCTTGATAAGTAAAAAGAGAGCTGTATAGATTGTAATGTGTAATGTCTGTCTGACTTCATCTGACCTTGACTTCATTTAGCATGGATCATTAATAAAGTCAAGTTTGTGTGATGCAAGCTGAAAGCAGCGATCAATTTCACAAAAAAATCTTACTAGAAAAAATACTCTTTTAGCACGATCATTTCAGTATAAGTTACCATAGATTTGTGTTGTAAGATTATTTGTGAAAAGAGCCTGAGGCAATTATTTCAGCACTTTTTTTTTTATCCTTTAATCCTTTTGTCATGATTTATATCAATTTATTTTTGACAGGACACAGGAAAAATGCAAACACTATAAATTTTAGTAACATTTTACCCAGGAAACAAGAGAATGACCTGAAATTTGCAGCTAAACACTCAATGGGAAAAGACATTTCTGATGAAGATTTAATACTCATAACTGACTTATGTGTTCAGGTTAGTATGTCATGTATGTATCATGTAAGTAAAACCTAGAGAACTGCCAAAATGAAGATTTAATACTCATAACTGACTTCTGTGTTCAGGTTAGTATGTTGCATGCAAGTAAAACCTTGAGGACTACCGAAATGAAGATTTAATACTAGTACTCATTACTGGTTTATATGTTCAGGTTAGTATGCTACATGTAAGTAAAACCTAGAGGGCTTCCAAATGAAGATTTAATACTCATAACTGACACGTGTTCAGGTTAGTATGTTACATGTAAGAAAAACCTAGAGGACTGCAAAAATGAAGATTTAATACTCATTACTGGTTTATGTGTTCTGTTTAGTATGTTACATGTAAGTATAAAACCTAGAGGACTGCAAAAATGAAGATTTAATACTCATTACTGGTTTATGTGTTCTGGTTAGTATGTTACATGTAAGTATAAAACCTAGAGGACTGCCAAATGAAGATTTAATACTCATTACTGGTTTATGTGTTCAGGTTAGTATGTTACATGTAAGTATAAAACCTAGAGAACTGCCAAAATGAAGATTTAATACTCATTACTGGTTTATGTGTTCAGGTTAGTATGTTACATGTAAGTATAAAACCTAGAGAACTGCCAAAATGAAGATTTAATACTCATTACTGGTTTATGTGTTCAGGTTTGCAGTATGTTACATACAAGTAAAACCTAGAAGACTGTCAAACAGCTGTTTTTATCTGTCAACATTAAACCTACATTTTAAATATTTCAAAATTTCATGAAATCCAGTTTGATTGGTTGAGAAAACCAGCGTGCCATGGATAAACAAATGGACTTTACTCAGTAACTGACTTGTTGAAGGCTGTAAAATGACTTATAGATGTTAACTTCTACGTCATTTGGTCACTGGTGGAGAGTTGTCTCATTGGCAATTACACCACATCTTCTTATTTTTATATTCACTCTTTAAGCAATGTATCGATTGCAACTTGGTATCTCTCCAAATATTGAGCTATTATTATCTTTATAAAACCAGCACATATTGTAAGTTAAAAAATCTTGTATTGGTCCCAAATAGTTTAGGCCTGTTACCATGGTTACATCTGTAAATTTATAGCTTGTTTAAAATCTTCAAACATGATTTATTTGTACTATATTAATTTACAGCAATTGATTGTGCCTTCAAAGGAAAGACATCCTTGGGAACCCCACTATATCGACTTTACAAGAAAAGGCATACATATTAATTTCTCTTTTGAATTGTTTTACATTTTTTGATGCTTGTGTCATATGGTATTTTGAACCCACTCAAAAGTGACCAAGGGGTCAAAATACAATATGGAAAAATACGAGTTCTCAGAGAAATTATTGAAGGCCGTACAGTGACTTTTTATTACTAATTTCTATGCCATTTGGTCTTTCAGATAATAGAATTAACAGAGTTCAAAGACAACTTAGAAGAATTCATTAGAAACCCAATGACAGGAAACTCTCCAGCAGTAACAGAACATGTTGGTCAGGTGATAGGATCACTTCTCATTTCACATGCAGGTAAAATACTGTAAATTCAGAAATTATTGTGAGGTTTTTATTAATGTGAAAAATGCGACTACTTGAATATAAGAACTCGCATTCTGAAATCAAATACATTTATCTGTATGTAGCTTTTCCTAAAATCGCAATAATAAATGCATGCAATAATTTCTGAATTTTTCAGTAGAACAGCACAATAAAACTCTGACAGGGGTTCTAAATAGAACTCTTGCCACGGATTGATATAGCTTTTTGTTATTGATAATGTTAATTTTTAAGACAATAGGTTGACCTCTAGATGACTTTTGCCATAAGGACATTAACTTCTTATTTGACAAATAACCAACTTTTTGGTACATGAATTTCATTTTATTTGAAGATCATATTTTACAACATAATTTGGAATGCGATTAATTTACTGTAAATTCAGAAATTTTTGCATGCATTTATTATCGCAATTGTTAAACAATGGACACAAATGCCAGATTAATTATTGCTATTTCAGGAAATGCTCCATTCAAATATGCAATCAAAATTTAAATTTTTTTTATTTTTTGCGAAATATATCCCATCACAGTTTTTCTCAATATTGAAAACATAGCAATAATTTATAAATTTACAATACCGGTACATGATGTTCAAAATTATGTAATAAGGGAAAATAAATGTGTGTATTTTCATATGAGCTGTGTCGGATAGAAATCAACCTTATGCAAATGAATATCAATATATCTGTTAACCTATTTCAGGTTGAAAAAATTTCTATGCAAAGTCTGTAACTGTTTGAAAATTGAGTTGATATAAGAATCCTACAGAACAGAACAAAATTAATTTTTTATTGTCGAGCCTGCGACTTTTGTCGTAGAAAGCTCGACATAGGGATAGTGATCCAACAGCTGCATTAACTAACTTCTTAAAAGCTTTATATTTTAGAAGCTAGAAGACCTGAATGCTTCATACTTTGCATATAGATGCCTTATGTTACGAAGTTTCCGACTGTCACATGTCCATTGTCCTTGACCTCATTTTCATGGTTCAGTGACTACTTGAAAAAAAAGTTAAGATTTTTTGTAATGTTAGTTTCTTTCTTATTATGAGTAATAGGATAACTATATTTGGTATGTGCGTACCTTGCAAGGTCCTCATGCCCGTCAGACAGTTTTCACTTGACCCCGACCTCATTTCATGGATCAGTGAACAAGGTTAAGTTTTATAGGTCTAGTATATTTGGTGTATGTAAGGATTGTAAGGTGTACATGTCCAACTGGCAGGTGTCATTTGAACTTGACCTCATTTTCATGATTCAGTGGTTATAGTTAAATTTTTGTGTTTTGGTCTGTTTTTCTTATACTGTACACAATAGGTCTACTATATTTGGAGTATGGAATGATTGTAAGGTGTACATGTCCAACTGGCAGGTGTCATCTGACCTTGACCTCATTTTCATGGTTCAGTGGTCAAAGTTAAGTTTTTGAGTTTTGGTTTTTTTTTCTAATACTATATGCAATAGGTCAACTATATTTGGTGTATGGAAATATTTTATGATGCACATGTCAGTCTTACAGGCTTTATTTGACCTTGACCTCATTTTCATGGTTCATTGCTCAGTGTTAAGTTTTTGTGTTTTGGTCTGTTTTTCTTAAACTATAAGCAATAGGTCAACTAAATTTTTTGTATAGAAGGATTGTAAGCTGTATATGTCTGTCTGCCAGGTATCATCTGACCTTGACCTCATTTTTATTGGTCAATGTTAAGTTTTCATGGTTAAGTTTGTTTTTTAGATAAGCAATAGGTCAACTATATTTAATGCATAGGTTGATTGTAAGGTGTACATGTCTGCCTGGAATGGTTCATCTGACCTTGACCTCATTTTCATGGTTCATTGGTCAATGTTTAGTTTTCTTGGTAAAGTCTGTTTCTTAGAAACTATAAGCAATAGGTAAACTATATTTAGTGTATTGAATGATTGTAAGGTTGATAGTTGTAGTAAAGCTTTATATTTAGGACTATCAACATAATATCAATGGTTAGTAAAGAAGGCGAGACATTTCAGCGTGTGCACTCTTGTGTAAACTTGTTTCTTATTTGAATGTTCCAAAATCAATCAAAGTCTTATACATGTTCTTGCATAAGGTCGATTTCTATCTGACTCTGCTCATATTATGATGAAAAAAACTTTGCTTATAATAAGAAAAAATAAATGTTTCTCTGCAAAATATATTTACATTGATAAATCATTTATTTTAGATACAGTAGAGCAGAAAATGTATGAAAATTTCAAGTTAAATTCACCAAAAATTCTTCATTGCACAGCAATGTTCATGGGAACTAGAAGAAACCCTGCTCCAAACAGTGATACATATCCAAAACAGGACATAGTTCAAAAGTCATATGGGTCAGTGTATGACCTTAAAATCACCAGAATAACAGTCACCCCAAGAACAATAGGGGCCAAAGTGCAGTTGTCGAAGCAATGTTTAAAATTATATGAAAAACCTCAGGAAAAGGAAAGGGAGATAAATCTGAGAACAATTATGAGCCATAACTCTGTCTCTCTAGAATTTGGTAGAGCTGCACATGTTACCATAGGAACAGTACCAGGGATTTCTCCAGTCACAACAAATGAGGATCTGTTAGATATTTTAGATGCTGAAATGAAAAGTAATATAGAAAATATTCCTATAACTGTACGCAAGTGTGCTTTAGGGACAATACAGAATGTAGGAAAAGACTTGTTTATTGTTAATCTTGATAGTCCAATTACTGTTCAGGGTTTATATACAGGGTTTTATGGTGGCAGCTTCAACAATTCTCCCAAAAAATAAATTTATTATACCTGGTGTTGTTCTATGTGGAATAAGAAGTGGAGAAAAAAGAATGTTCCTCCTAAAATTTGCAAAGCAGACAGGGGGATTGGTGGGGTATAGAGAGGGTGGTAGGCACTCAAATTAATTAAATATGGGATTTTGTAAGAATTCTCAGTAAAACGAAAATTTTAATTTATGGGTAGTCAGAGTCTTAAAAAAGTTCCTCCCACTTTTCCCATGCATTTAATTCTGGAACAGCCCTTAAAGATATCTTCATAAAATTTAAATGTCTGTCTATCTGTCTGTCCATTTTTTCCGTCACTTTGTCTGTCCCATTTTACAGATAAAAGTTTTGGTTTAAGGTAGATATCGTGAAGTTGTGGTGATATCAACTTAAAACTTAGTACAGATGTTACTTATGAAGTGAACTTTTAAAATATATATAAAAAAGAAGATGTGGTATGATTGCCAATGAGACAACTCTCCACAAGAGACCAAATGACACAGAACTTAACAACTATAGGTCACCATACGGCCTTCAACAATGAGTAAAGCCCATACCGCACAGTCAGCTATAATAGGCCCCGAAATGACAATGTAAAACAATTCAAACGAGAAAACTAACGGCCTAATTTATGTACAAAAAATGAACGAAAAACAAATAGGTAACACATAAACAAACGACAACCACTGAATTACAGGCTCCTGACTTGGGACAGGCACATACATACAGAATGTGGCGGGGTTAAACATGTTAGCGGGGTCCCAACCCTCCCCATAACCTGGGACAGTGGTGTAACAGTACAACATAAGAACGAACTATAAAAATCAGTTGAAAGAGGCTTAACTCATCAGATTGATAAAAATACAAATACTACAAATACAAGTGGACGTGGCCGGGTACTTGTACATCCAAATAACAAAAAGACACTAAGTACAGATCTGAGAGTACTCGCAGTTACTGACAGCCATTTCAAAGCCACTAACAACTAATAAAAAAAATCATGCATCTAAGACTAAATTATCAATCTGTAATATGCTAACTTATGGTTTTGACCTAAAAATTTCAGTTAACAGAACATAGGAATGTGAGAGTGAGTGAGACGTGGTGTCCAATTGACACATTTTCTTGTTATCCTTTGTTTTAAAGCTTTTTTAATGCTTATGGGATAATGAAAGTTTTAGCAATTATTTTCTTCATTGTTTTATTACTGTATTTTATGTAATCTATACATATACTGTTTCATTTCTCCTTATTATTTCTATTATTTAGCAAAATTTTGCTAAGCATTAACTTGCTTTTGTTTTTCTTTGTTAAAATAATTATTTGTTTTTTTAGTGATTAAGATTATAACACAATGTTGACTGCTGTACCCTAATTTTTTATCTATTATCATGATTATGTCTGTTTGTTTTGCTCACACATTGATGTCAATATAATGGAATTCTATGCAACTGTCATACATTCTGGTTTAGCTAGCTATAAAACCAGGTTTAATCCACCATTTTCTACATAAGGAAATGCCTGTACCAAAGTAAGGAATATGACAGTTGTTTTCCATTCGTTTGATGTGTTTGCACAGTTGATTTTTCCATTTGATAAAGGACTTTCCATTTTAATTTTTTCGTTGGAGTTCGGTATTTTTTTATTTTTTACTTTTGCTTATCTTTTAGCATTAATATTAGTGAATGTGCTTTTTGAAGAGAAAGGCATTTCTTAAAGGAATTCAGATTAATATGAATTATAATGAGAGAATTAACATAAAAGTGTAGGAATGAAAAAATGATCAACAAACAGAATATGTCGATTTTCTCCTTTAACCATTGTGATTTGTAAAATTTGGCACAATTTTTTCGGAATTTTTCGTTTTTTAATGCTCTTCAATTTTGATTTTTATTTGAGTTGCCATGTTTTTTATTTAATTGCCCTTATCAGTCTTATATAAATTTAATGCCTGTCAGACGTACCAAATTATAAGTCTTGTATGTTTGATGAGTATTTTAAACATACATAACTGTTATATATTTTAGCAATATTACTATTGTTTCTTAAAGAACTTTGTCTGCTGTGATGCTTTTGAATGTGTTCTTCTTTTATTTGTTTGTTACATACATTAATCAGCCATTAATTGTTTTTGAGTGAATATTGATAAGCTTACTCTTTTCTTTGTCTTAAATATAATTTTTTATTTAATTTAATCTGGGTATTCTTGAAAGCAAGAGAAATGGTCCATATGTGTTCCTCCCTTTTCCCCATTCAATTTGTTTCCTTTTTTTTGGTTCTGCATTTTATTTTCATTCATATATTTTTAGGTGATGTTTATGGTATTGGTGTGTCATTGTCATCTCTATGGTAATCTGTATACACAAGTTTTTTAGCTATCTGTTTTAAGATTTTATGAAATATTTTTTTTGTAAATTTAATGAATGATGTATTGTTTGTTTCTCAATGAATCTATGCAGAGAACTTATACTATTCAATTAAAAGTAGAGTAACTCAGTTTAAAATAAAAGTCAATTTAAATGTCCAGTACACATGCTACATAATTTAACAGAAGTGGAACGTGCAATTTAGAAAGATATTTCTAGCCTTGCATTACAGTTAAACTTAAGTCCTTTCTACAACATATTTTACAAGTAAAATTGATGAAAAAAAGAAAGGTATAATGAATAGTTTATTCATGTAATTTTTCTAGTGAAAATGCTTATAGTACTTGGCTGTTTGAAGGTGAGTATCTCACAACACGACATTTGTCAAATGAAAAATCCATGACTGATCTTTAGTCAGGACTTCTTAGAAGTAAATCCAGCAATGTAGGTAAGGAATTCTAGTGATATTGGGGATTTCATCATTATTTTTGTCAACTTTATAACATTTTTGTACAAAAATTTTTGCGGTCGTATATTGGTATGACATCGTCGTCGTTGTCGTCCTAAGACACATTGGTTTTCGCACAATAACTTTAGTTTAAGTTAATGGATCTCTATAAAATTTTACCATAAGGTACAATACCACAAAAGGAAGGTTGGGATTGATTTTGGGGGTTATGGTACCAACAGTTGAGGAATAAGGGGCCAAAAATAAGCATTTTTGTAACTTCCAGACAATAACTTGTGTTTAAGTGTATGGATCTCTCTGAAATTATACTACAAGTTTCCATACCACAAAGGGATGGTTAGGATTGGCTTTGGGGGTTATGGCTCAAACCATTAAGGAATTAGGGGCAAAAGAGGGGGAAAAACAAGGGTTTCCTGGTTAATGGACAATTTAAAAGCAGTGTAAGGGAGGTACCTCCCTTACACTGCTTTTAAATGGGTAATTATGGTTGCAAACTCCATTGGTAATTTGAATTGAGATTATGACCATATCTTGAGGGAAAGAATTTTTTTTTTTGGAAAAAGGGGGGGGGGGGGGGCAATTTTTTTCTCATTTCAGATTTCAGAAATTAAACAAAATTTCTTCACATATTTTTTATTTTGCAAAAAAAAGGTGCAGGGGGAGATTTTTTTTTGGGGGGGAAAGGGGTTTGGGGGGGGGGGGGTCAATAAGCAACAGCATAGTGTATTGCACAAAAGCAAAAAAAAAATGGGTTATTTTTTATTCATAATTTTTTTTTTGGGGGGGGGGGCTCAATTCGCACAGGCACAGTGTATTGCACAAAAGCAAAAAAATGAATATAAATTCAAATCATATAACCAATTCTAAGTTCTTTGGCTACAGTTATTCTGTGTCAGAAACCTATTATGTGTCAAATATTTAGTTACAATCCAAATTCAGACGTGTATCAAGCGCGAATATTGTGTCCATTTTGCCCCAACTTGATAGAGTTGGACCTCTGCGGTCGTATCCAGCTGCACCTGGCGAAGCAATTTATTTATAATAATATAAAATAAAAATCCCAAATGGACGGAATTTTAACTTTTATGAATTTTATTGAAAACTATGGTTTGTATTTAATGGCAGCACAATCAGCATTGCAGAGTTTTATGCATTTTTTACATTTAAATAAATTTTAAGAAAGCTTTTATTGTTTTAATTCAGTACAACATAGTTTGAATGCAGTTTATACAAAACTTAAAACATTTGTTGCTGAATAGAGGAAATGGAAAAGATTCAATTAGTCATATTTGTCCATGAAACAAAAGTCTTACCCACAGTTGACAAAACCCTATTAAACATTTTAGAGTGCTTTTTATGCCCTACCTAGGGGCATTATGTTTTTCGGTATGTGCTTCCGTTCGTTCGTCCGTTCCTCCATCAGTCTGTCTCGCATCAGGTTAAAGTTTTTGGTAAAGGTAGTTTTTGATGAAGTTGAAGTCAAATCAACTTGAAACTTAGTACACATTTTCCCAATGATATGATCTTTCTAATTTTAATGCCAAATTTGAGTTTTGTTCCCAATTTCACGGTCCACTGAACATAGAAAATGATAGTGCGAGTGGGGCATCCGTGTGCTATGGACACATTCTTGTTATTCCTGTTCTGCATCTTAAAGTCACAGTTAGGCTTTAAATACGGAGCAAGAAAGAGGACGATAACAAAGCGCCAATAAAATTTCATAAGTTAAGGTGGTACCCAACACCTTGACTAATATTAATTTGGCTCGTTTAATTTTCATAAAATTTTGACAAAATGTTTACTTTGACCCTTTGACAAAAATATAAAAATTTCAAAAAATTTGAACCAACCACTTCATCAGAAAAATTTCATTGGTTATATAGCAGTTTGACAAACACTAATTTTGATCATTGAGAAGCTTAATATTTCCTTAACAATACAACGTAATTAAAACGTTTAGCTGATTTTTACAGAGTTATCTCCCTGTAGTGTTAGGTACCACCTTAAGGAGAAACCGAAAACACGATAATGGCACAAAATAAAAAACAAATTCAAAAAGACAAACAAGTCAACAAACAACACATAAAAAGCTAAAGATTGAGCAATTTTAAACCCACCAAAAACAAAGGATGATCACAGGTGTTTAAGTAAAACAAAGTTGTTTTAGTGACATTTCAATTAGTATAAATGTGGCTTGTTAAGAAACATAAAACAAAATCATGTTATTTCCAATGTTAATGGGCAAACGCATAGTTGATGCTGCTTTCATTCAAGAGCACCTTTGTTGGTTTAAAAGGAAAATTGTTTAGATGAAAGACATAAATAAGGGGGAGAAACATCAATATTTAGGTTAAGAGCTCAAGGTAAAAGGTGCTCCAATTAGACTTAAAATATAAATATATGAGGTGCAACTTATTGTTTCGTGTGATGACTTTAGATATTCTTGATTGTTATAAATAGTACCACTAGTAGATAGTAGAAAAGGGACAGTTGATTGCTACATCACAGGTCAAAGGTTTTTGTCACAGTTACAAAAATAGTCAGCTGTATGGCATGTATTTATTTTGGTTCAGGATAATATTTATATTTGGCGCATGCCTCCTAGCCACTGCGCGTAGCATAGTGTCATGGGAACCACTGCCACGAAATATCTCTAAATCACTATATCTTGTGTTGGCCATTGTTAGCCAGGGTAAATGGAACGGAACCTCTGACAATTTTTACCTCGTTTATAATGTGTCAATTGATGATTTTTGTCTAAGTGACCTATTTGTAGAAATTGTAATGCTGGTTACTTCACCATGTTCTGTCCGCTATATAGATGGTGTATTTCAATTAATAGTTCAACGGTTGCTGACCATGTTAATCGCACATCTATCCCATTGAATTTGCAATTTATGGGTTTTAATATTATAATTATAGGCTTAAATGCTCAAATGGATAGAAATCATGATGTCGGGGGCACTGATCACTCCTTTGATGATTCAAATAACGAATTCTATCATTTTGACATATTTGTAGTTTTTGTAAGCTGATTCACGTTTGCTGTAAACAGTGTCTGTCCATAGGAGCCACTTGTGGAGCATGATCTGCTGACTCATCCGGAGCACCTGGGATCACCCCGGTTTTTTTGGTGGGGTTCGTGTTGCTGTCTTTAGTTTTCTATGTTGTGTTTTGTATACTGTTGTTTGTCTTTTGGTCTTTTTCTCTTTTTTTAGCCATGGCGTTGTTTTATTATCTACTCGAGTTTGAATGTCACTTTGGTATCTTTCGACTCTCTTTCAAGATTTTTTTTTCAAAAAGAAACAAATCTTCATTTATACACAAAAACACATGTAAAGAGAGGTTTACAATTTTTGTCAATATAGAGGGTAGGTAAGATCTTTTAAAAAAATCAGGAAATTGGATTTTACCCATATTAGTCCAGCTGATTCGTGCATATTTCTAGAAGAATTGTGGGTTTGATGATAAAGGCATGAAACTTTGCACAATTGTAGATCTTTATATGGTAGTCAATTTAAGCTATGGACCCACTCTGAAAAGTTCAAATGGCAGCCATTTTCAAGATGGCAGCCAATCAGTCAAAATTTCACCACCACGTATAAATTAAAGTAAATAGTATTCAAATCAAATTTTCTAAAAGCATATAAAATGTAATCCAAAGTTTCTAGTAAGTCATGGCGGTATTTAAGACATTAAAACGTTTTTTTAAATGGCGATAAATTACAAAATGACCGCCAAAAAGTGCAAATGAACTAAGACAAAGCTCTGCTGATATTCATTTCTTTCATCGAATTGCACTTCGCGGTTCATACGATGTTCCAGGGATTGTGTTTCCAAGATACATCGATACTGCTCGCAAGATAATTTAATCAAAGATCCCATTAATGGAAACATTCGAACGTTTTTAGGACGCCTTTAGGATTTCTTTTACTGTGTACAATCTGAGTCACAAATGATAATTTATATGTTCCACTTCTCCTTGCTACATTTCTATCCTTTTTCTCGACTGTGGATCAAGATGATTAATAAATACAACTTATTACCGATTTTCTACTTGCAATGAGTAACACCATGCACTCGTGCTAACAGTTGTCCAGAAACTACACCCCTTCTGGAACACATGCGTTGTTCCCTAGTGTTGATGAAAAGGGGCTCGTGTAGTTTAATTATGCTGTAAATGATGTGTTATTTGTTCTTTATTTTTCAATGTCTGTGTTGTCAACCAGTGAAAGTCGTGTATATTCATCGTACAAACACAGGAAACTTTATTTCATTCCAAACTTTCACATTTGGTCATATTTTAGGCAGCTGACCCTTCTTGAGCACCTGCGATCATCCCATGTGTAATGATGGGTCGTCGTTGCTTAATTTGTAGATTTTTGTGTAGAGATGTTATGACTGATGTAATTGTTAGCGTTTTTTTTATCCATGCTGTTGTCTGGTTTTGTTTTTCTAATGATTTTTGAGTGTCTTGGTGTCTTCTTCATCCTTTAAATCATCCAAACAACAACATATTTTCACAGCAGTTTCAAAATGTTTATTAAGGACAGCCCATTTAGTCTTTGCACAACTCCTCATCACATTTTAAACACCACTGTACATAACATCATTGTCCTCGCACATTTTTATCTACCGTTTTAATATCTTTCAACCACATTTTATTAGCTCGTTTCATAATGCTGATACTTTTGTGATAAATGTCCAATATGCCATCCGCATTCACTCGAAGTAGCACTTCGGATAAAAAGCTGAAACATTCCCATACCTAAAGCTCTCATATGCTTATCTGGTGGATTGAAGTTGTTAATTACTATAACCATTGCTGGACAAGTTACCATATTTATATGCTGTATTTGTGCGATATTAACGATCAATCCGATTGCCCAAACTTCTCCTTTTACAAGTGTGTAATTCTACTCATGGCTTGATCTACATTTACAATTTTCAAATTACGTTTGCAACACTTGAACTGTATAGTTAAATCGCATAATTTTGCACAAGGGTACTAGGAACCATAATTTGGATGGGAACACATATATACACCCAGAAGGAACATTCTCTTAATGCTCTCACATCGAAATGTCAATTCAATCTTTAATGTTACAGACCAGTTGTGGTTAAGTGGGTTCAATTTCCCCTTATAATCAATTCGTTGAATGTTACATTGTTTTCACCAGAGTCTCGTTTTCAGTTAAAATTATGTCAGGATCTTTGTATAAGAACGAGAATTACACCTATTGTACCCTTATGGAAATGTCTTGATCATGATGCATGAAAGGCTCTAACAAGAATCTACTCTTCTTGAAGTACTATGTTTTTCTTGGTTGAACACTTGTTCAATTACTATTTTCTAACCAATCACATAAGGTTCTCAACGATGCCTTCCTATATGACTACCTAAAGCAAATCTACTCTTCGGTGTGCTAAAATATGTTTGCCCAGTTCCACTGTTCCGATTTGGCAACAGCAAAAGATCACAAATGATACTTGATACATGTCTCGAAAAACAATAACACATTGCTGGATTGTATTATGGAATGTTGAATCGTAATGACAGAATTGATCTTTTCCTGAAACATTGTTCAATGTGGACTGATATATAAAGGCGGATGGCCATTTGTCTTGGCTCTACATGCGTAGAATGATGTCCAGACATAGTTAATGTTTTCATTATCATTTGCTTCAAGCCATCTGTGATATCTTTTTGTTAACTCATGTATACCATGTAAAGATTTAGTTGCACAATTGACTAATTATACAAAGTTGGCATACATGTATTTCTGATTAGACAATTGACATAGGGCATGTCCATAAAACGGTTATTACTAGATGTAAGTATGAAAGGCATGGTTATATTTAGCTAGTGCTAGGATATATCTTATTCTTCACTAATATTATTAGTTACTAAGTTATAGCAATTATACGAACAGTTGTGCTGGTGCGTAATATATTGGTTAAAGAATGAGAGAATATAAGAGAAATGCATATATTTCAAAGCATTAGGTTATGACGAATTAGTCAAGTTAGACTTAAATAATGCTGAAATATGGAAATGTTCGTCCTGTATGTGACGATTCATTAACCGTAGTTGAACTCCTGTTGTTGTCAATATTGCACACGGCTGCTGTTGTAAAACCACCTGGATTCGCGGAAGGATCCACATTTTCTATACTGAATGCTTCATAGATGGAATCTTCTAATACTGTAGATAAATGGATAATTGGACCATTCATAAACAACAAACGTAAACTGTAAATTTTGTCATTTTTTACCTCCTTTACTGGTCCTAGCATCCAGTAGAAAGGTCTTATACATTAAGAGATGGTTCTAGTTGAATTGAATATAGTATTAAAAAAGAATAAAACAGAAGCAACTTCGAAATGGATAGCGTCGTATTTGCCTCAATTGAACAATTCGACTGCATCTGAATATTTGCCAAAACGATAATCAACTAATAATGTTTTTGAAGACTGTGGAACAGACTTTTGCCTGGGTCATGTCTTTTTGATATACTGTGGATTCATTTATTTTCGTGGGTACCAATTTTCGTGGATTAAGGAAAACTTGCATGTTCGTGGATATTTAATTTCGTGGTTTTGCCGAAGTCTGCACGAATAATAATGAATCCACAGAAACTGTATTGTGCAGTTTATTTACGTATCATTGACATACAAGTAGATTGTTGCGGTTGCCTGTTTAATTGCAACACACACATAGTCATTAAACAGAAGAAGTAAGCAACTGCCTTGTTAATGGCACGACAAGCCTCAAATTACTGCAAATTTGTTTAGATTATTATTATATCCTTTTCCACCTGATCATAAAGAAAACTGTTCGAGTCGAGAAGTTTTTTTTTCTAGTTAAGTCTAGCTTAAATATTGGAATAACGACATTATATATACGTGATCCCTCGTTGTAGACTACATTTCTCCAAGGATGGTACAGCAGTTACGATTTCTATACTATCTTTACAAATCGTTTGATGTTTGGCTTAAGTATAAAAATATGGCATACACTTGGTATCATAGGGCACTTAATTTTACTTTAGGTAGTCAAAACAAAACACTTTGTAACCTTGTATAAGGGATATTTGTTGATTTTGATATCTTATGGCGGCCATCTTGGATAAAGCCGCCATTTTGAAATTTCAACTTGGGTCTATATATAGGTAATATTGTTCAAAGCATTCAGCACTACTTACATTCCAAATTTGAACTTCTACAAAAAATTCCAAAAATCTAAGACTCTTTCATCTTGCAATAGTATGACTTTTCTACACTTTACACAAGTATTCTCCATTACAAACTAACAGACAAATTGAAAGAGTTGATCCTGTTTTGTTACATAAAAAAGAATGGCCAACGCAGATACAAGTATCTTGTCTTTGGGAGGGATAAATCCTACTTCGTAAAAAAACCACTCTGATTCAAACAAAAAAATCTCTGAAACTGACACTTTCAAGATGCTTGATTTCTTGATTGACAATATATTTGTTACGTTTGGAGGACGTGTTTTTCAACAAACAACCGGCATTCCCGAGGGAACCAACTGTTCTCCTCTTCTTGTCGACTTGCTCCTTTATTCATATGAGGCTGACTTCAAACAGGAACTTCTTAGAAAGAAAGAAAAGAAGTTAGCAGTATCCTTTAACTTTAATTTCCGCTATATAGATGATGTTCTCTCACTAAATAAGTCAAAATTTGGTGACTATGTTGAACACATCTATCCCATCGAACCTGAGATAAAGTATACAGATACAGTTAAGGCTGCCTCATATCTTGACTTACATCTAAAATTGACCATGAGAGTCGGTTGAACACAAAACTTTACGACAAAGAGAGGATTTCGGCTTCCCAATTATGAACTTTCCATTTCTATGTATAGACATTCCAGCAGCGCCTGCATACAGAGTATATATCTCACATTTGATACAATATTCCAAGGCTTGTATTTTCTATCATGATTTCCTTGATAGATGGTTGCTGCCCACAAGGAAGCTATTAAACCAAGAGTTCCAAGTGGTGAAGTTGAAATCATTCCTTCGTAAATTTTACGGACGGCACCACGAGTTGGTTGACAGTTATGGAATATCCGTTTCACAGATGATAGCGGTTATGTTCCTATTGTCATAACTACAATCCAGTCCCCTTTTCCCCGAATGTGACCTACCGAATTAGACTTATTACCGGGTTTGGTACTAACATGAGCAACACGACGGGTGCCACATGTGGAGCAGGATCTGCTTACCTTTCCGGAGCACCTGTGATCACCCCCAGTTTTTGGTAGGGTTGGTGTTGCTCAGTCTTTAGTTTTCTACGTTGTGTTTTGTGTACTGTTATTTGTCTGTTTGTCTTTTTCTTTTTTAGCCATGGCGTTGTCAGTTTATTTTCGACTTATGAGTTTGAATGTCCCTATGGTATCTTTCGCCTCTCTTTTAAAAACAACGTTATATGGCTGGTTCTTTCAAGTTCGCCACTAAACATCTTTCTATATTATAAACATCATTTTTTTTTCACCAATCAAAGCCGGACATCAACGTTATTGTGAAACTACCTACTCCAGGGGGGCATGAATCAGATGTGGATACTAAAAAATTTCAAAGATCTGTCAGAATACATACGATCTAAGTCTCTTTCAAACAATTGACTTTTCTACCCTTTACACAAGTATTCCCCATTCCAAACTAAAAGACAAATTGAAATAATTGGCCCTGCTTAAATTCATAGAAAAGAATAGCCAACGTAGATACAAGTATCTTGTCTTAGGGGGGATAAATCGTACTTTGTGAAAAATCACTCTGATCCAAACAACAAATTCTCTGAAAATGACATTTTAAGATGCTTGATTTCTTGATTTACAACATATTTGTTACGTTAGCAGAATGTGTTATGAACAAACCATAGACATTCCCATGGGAACTAACTGTGCTCCTCTTCTTGCCGACTTGTTCCTTTTTCATATGAGGCTGACTTCACACAGGAGCTATATAGATAATGACCTCTCACTAAATAATTCAAAGTTTGGTGACTATGTTGAACGCATCTATCCCATCGGACATTGAATACAGGATACAATTGACAGATACAGTTAAGTCTGCCTCATTTTTTTACTATCATCTCGAAATTGACAACGAGGGTCGGTTGAGAGGAATACTAGTACTTTACGACAAAAGAGATGATTTCAACTTTCCAATTATGAACTTTTCATTTCTATGAAGCAATATTCCAGCCGCTCCTCCATAATGAGCATATATCTCCTAGTTGATACGATATTCCAGAGCTTGCATTTCCTATGATGATTTCCTTGATAGGGGGTTTACAAGGAGGCTATTGAACCAAAAGTTCAAATTTTACGGACGACATCACGTGTTGGTTGATCGTTATGGAATATCTGTTTCACAGATGACGACGGATATGTTCCAATTACCGTAACCACTATTCCGTCCTCTTTTTCTCGAATATGATGTACCGAAATAGACTTATCACCGGGTTTATATTTTCACGAGTACCATGAGGAGTACCACATGTGGAGCAGGATTTGATTACCTTTCCGGAGCACCAGAAATAACCCCGGTTTTTGATGGGGTTCGTGTTGCTCAGTCTTTATTTTTCTATGTTTTGCTTTGTGTACTGTTATTTATTTTTTCGTCGTTTTTTTTTTTCGACTTATGAGATTGAATATCCAGTTGGTATCTTTTGCCTCTCTTTGATCTATTTTAGCCGTGGCAGCCACAATTCTGATAATTTTAAAAATAAATACCCAACGGGAGATTATGGCCAACACTTGAGATTGAGAAGAAGAATGTTTTGATATGAAATAGATATATACAGAGCGCATGAAACAAATGGAAGCTTCAAAAATCGGACAAAAAGCAAAGGTTTCTTGAACTTTGAAACCAACCTTGCATATGGTCATTATTTCTCTGACAACTAATGACGTTATATTTTTGTTAGCTGATGTTGCTTTGTATCGATCTGATGAATTAAATATATCCTTTTCAACTGATTTTTATAGTGTGTTCTTATGTAATGCTGTTACACTAATGTCCCAGGTAAGGGGGAGGGTTGGGTGCCCGCAAACATGTTTAACCACATTCTCTATGTGCCTGTCCCAAGTCAGGAGAGTGTAATACAGTGATTGGCGATAGTTGCTATATATCAGATTTGTTTTTTTTTATTGTTTTGTACATAAATCAGCCCGTTAGTTTTCTCGTTTGAACTGGTTTACAATTGCCATCTCGGGACCATTTATTGCTTGCTATGCGGTACGGGTTTGCTCATTTTTGAAGGAGATAGGATTATCTATAGTTGAAACTTCTAAGTCATTTGGTCACTAGTCATATTTACTATTTTTTTATAAGCTTGATTGTCCAGGAATAATCAGATAACATGATATGAATAAATGGATATGCGGATTTTAAATCAATTAGAGAGCACCTAACGAAACAAACGTTGAAACGACAACTAAAAAGTAAAATAACAAAAATACCAAACTCCAAAGGAAATTCAAAACGGAAAGTCCCTTATCAAATGGAAAAATGAAAAGCTCAAACACATCAAACGAAAGGAAAACAACTGTCATATTCCTGACTTGGTACAGGCATTTCTTTATGTAGAAAATGGTGGAAAGTTCAACCAACAAGCTTCAAAAATAAAAATGTGCTTTCACGATATATCAAGCTCTAAATCTCCTTCAGTTGTGAAAAAGTTGTAAATAAATTAAACATACTCTATCAAAGATCACATATCAAAAGAATAACACATGTAGTTTATCACTTGTTATGGTGACATTCAAACCAAATTCAAACAAAAACAAAGAAAGGAGCTCCTGTACTTTGCATACAATTGTCCAGCTTAGTAGTGGCTTATACATACATTTTGAATTAAACGGAAAAAATTACATGTACTATGCATTGACATTTTTTATTTCAATTTATTTTTACAATACATCATTATCACATGTATATTATATCATTATGTGCCATTTAATTGAATACAACTTTCAAATAGTTATTTACAACATATTCTTTTGCAAATGAGAGGTCGAATGTATGGCAATGAGACAGCCGCTCAAGGACACAGTCATCAAAATCTCCTAGTGATTCATTGAATGAAAAATGACAGAATTTCAAAAGGGTCTTATCCGGAAAAAGTTATCTACTTGTGTGTTAAAGCGAATATTTCAAAACTTCATATATATTAACAAGATCATAACAGAAACTCTCTTTCAAAATTTTATTGACAGATACAGTTATGTCTGCCTCATTTTTTGACTATCATCTCGAAATTGACAACGAGGGTCGGTTGAGAAGAATACTAGTACTTTACGATAAAAGAGATGATTTCAACTTTCCAATTATGAACTTTTCATTTATATGAAGCAACATTCCAGCCTCTCCTGCATAATGAGCATATATCTCCTAGTTGATACGATATTCCAGAGCTTGCATTTCCTATGATGATTTCCTTGATAAGGGGGTTAACAAGGAGGTTATTGAACCAAAAGTTACGGACGCCATCACGTGTTGGTTGATCGTTATGGAATATCTGTTTCACAGATGACGACGGAAATGCAAATGAGAGGTCGAATGTATGGCAATGAGACAGCCGCTCAAGGATACAGACATCAAAACCTCCTAGTGATTCATTGAATGAAAAATGACAGAATTTCAAAAGGGTCTTATCCGGAAAAAGTTATCTACTTGTGTGTTAAAGCAAATATTTCAAAACTTCGTATATCTTAACAAGATCATAACAGAAACTCTCTTTCAAAATTTTATGTTAATATCTCTATTCGTTACAAAATTATGGATTTTGGAAACTACATTAACACTTTTTGGAGAAATATGACTTTGTATTTGGCATACACCATTCATCTATTGATATTAAGTTATTTATAACAGTAGGTATTTTCATATTTGTGTGACCTTTGATAAAATGCAATCATATGGAAAGTGGCACAGTTGCGAACAGATATTTATTGTGGAGTTCAAATAGCAGAACTTAATGAGATTATGACATTAAAGGCAAATACATTTATTAATCATGTCCATATTCGTTAAGTCACAAAATGAAATATCTGTACTTCACTAAAATGACTTATAGCAGAAATTTGCATTTAATAATTCAAGTTAAGATACCATTACTAACACACTATATTATAATTTACAAATTTGTTCGCATTTTGTCTATTTTCATAAGTTTTCTTCCGTGCATATGCATATTTTACACTGAAACGTATACAATTCAAGGTAGCAAATGTTATCGTACAATCGTTGCACTAATGTTTTTTTGTGAGTGGAAAAATAACGCAAATATAAGTCGTCGTGATTATGAGTATTCCCTAATATAAATATATCAAGAAAACTTGAAAATCGCGAGAAAAAAAAATCGTTGCGATGTCGAAATAAAGTATTCGCGAAAATAGGTTGGTTGACACAGGAACATATATATTAGATATACTGTTCCCAGGTTGACAGTAGTTTGTCCCAATTTTTTATAGACGTTCTCTTGATTCGTCTTTTGTAATTTCTTAAAGTTCTCTTGATTTGGAAATTGTAATTTGCCATAGGAACTCACTCAATGCATTATTGGCTGCATTCTATGTTAATATTTGCCGCTATGATGTTGCCTTCTGTGGCTTCACTTGTAAAAATTGAACAAAAATACCCTTTGAGTGGCATATATAATTGATTGCCGGAAAAAGGTAAGTTCAATTATTTTTATAAATAAATGAAACGGGGAAACAATTGAAAAACAATACAGTATGATACAAGCAGAGAAAGTAAACTATTCCTTAAACTGTCCAAGAAGCTTTGAAAGTGCTTCCTTATAATAGAGGTCACGTCTATAAAAGCAAAGAGAGTGAGCTGAATTTAATCCCATTGGAGGTTTGACAGTAGCTTTAATTATTACAGGGACAACTAATGGTTGTTGATCATATAATGCATCAGTGAGTTTTTTCATTTTGGAGATATCAGGCCAGCAACGTTTTGCAAAACCTTCAGACACCAGAATAAATAGTAGGACTGCCTTCTGTATTTGATTGTCAGTTCTATTAAGAAATACATTAGTGATGTTGCTTTCAATTACTATCTCATGTATGTTGCTCCTTGTAACACTTTGTGGCACTGCTAGTAAAACGTCAGCCTTGAATGATTCTAAATCGTTGTTATTCTCTTCAGCCGCCATTATGAGTATCATAGGTTCAACAGATACCTCATGTGGAACTGAAATAATTGGTGGAATAATTTGCATGTTTTATAATGTTTGCTTCATTAGTTCATTAAAATATCGAAACAGTTATTATCAAGCCATTTCAAGATGGGTACTTAGAACCATGCTATCATAATGCTTTTTTTTATATAAAATTCTATTCGATTGAGACCTGTTTTAAACTATAATACTTAAAGCAAAGCTGCATGTTTTATTTCTTAATTTCTAAATGAAATCATTTTATAACATAAAATAGTATTTCACAAACTGTCTAATATTTTGGCAGATGTTATATAAAAAAGAAGATGTGGTATGATTGCCAATGAGACAACTCTTCACAAGAGACCAAATGACACATAAATTAACAACTATAGGTCACCGTACGGCCTTCAACAATTAGCAAAGCCCATACCGCATAGTCAGCTATAAAAGGCCCCGGAATGACATGTAAAACAATTCAAACTAGAAAACTAACGGCCTAATTACCTTTTTATTTTTCAAAATAAACTATTTTCATGCCAAACAAAACGTCATCAAGCCGTTATTAATCAATCTCTCTAACATAACCTGTGATATGACTAATGCATCTGATTTTACATCTTGAGAAATCTACCGGAATACCTAAAATCACCCCTGGGTTTTGGTGGATTTCGTTTTCCTCAGTCTTAAGTGTTCTATGTTGTGTTTTATAGACTTGTTTGTTTTTTGTAACGACGTTGTCAGTTTCTCTTCGAATTATGAGCTTTGAATGTCCCCTTGATAACTTTCGACTCTTTTTGACTACTAATTTGTTTTCGGTATAAGATATGGGAATCCATGTTGAATATTTCAGAAGGTTAGATATCAAAACAATTATATATCATGTATACATCTATCAAAAAACCGTGCGTAAACTGATTAATTTTCTACATTTAAGGCTAACATGTAAGAATAAAAGTAGACGCGAGGTACAAGTCACCGAGACAGCAAGCCTGAAAATAAAATCCCGAAAAAACATTAAGAGGGGAACATACAGTTTTTCATTAAAATACTGATGCCCATACGATTTGTCATGATCCAAATCGTCCCGAGTCTTTAAAAGTTGTGATCAAAATACATAGAAATAAAAAAAATCTTCAATAAAGACCAAATTATCCATATATTACATGAAGATCTGATGTAAAACGGTAACTGACTTATGACTGACACATGCATATGGGGCTTGGTTGAAGTAGTTTTTGTGATTTCACTCCTCCCTCTTCTTTTCTCAACCAGTGGACTAACAAAAAGAACAAAAGAACAGGCAATATAAATTATTGCCAGAAAAAGCACTTAACACTCAAATAACAGTAGAATAGATCGATATATTTTATTTATTCTTTGCCATCGCAAATAAGAATACTTATGGAATATGACAAAATCTCTATTAGAAAGGTCTTCAAAATTCATTAAATAAAGAACGATATATACGTGACGTCAACATGTTCGACAACCATTCCTTTTACAGTAAAAGAAGGCCTTCAAAAATATCGTGAAAAGGTATATATTCAACCAGCGGTGTAAACCAGTTGTGGCTTTCTTAAAAATTCAAAAAATCTACTCCAAAATATTTAATCCCAATCTTTACAATTTTGCAGCAATATTAACATTTTAGATTTTCATACGATTTACACGCCTACTACCCATGCTCAATTTAAAGATCAAACACATCTGACATCATGTCTTTATACAGATGTTTTTTTATACAAAAATGGGAGTCGTTGATCTATGTACAAATTTCTTAGTTTAGGTCATTAAAATCTTTCTTTAGGAAGAACTGCACTGATTCCATAAGCAAATACACCGATAATATCCTAACAATGTTTTGAATTAGTGGATTGATATTTCAACAGCCAGTTTGTATTCGAATGGTACTCATTGTGCACCAATACTGGCCGGCTTGTTTTGTAATCATATGACACAGAATTCATACAAAACCTTCTAAAAAATAGAAAAATCATTTGAAAAAGTTCCTTAAGTTTTACTTTCAAATACATGATAATGTCCTGTCACTAAACAATCCACATTTCAATGAATGAGTGCACCACTTATACGATATCCCATTGAACTTTAGATTAGGGATACTACCCGACTAGAAATTCTGCCTCAAATAGATCTTTTCCTGATTATTTATATAGATGGACGACTCTACAATCTATGACTAACGTGATGATTCCAACTTTCCAATTGTCAACTTCCCATGTTATAGCTGTAGCATACCTTCTGTTCCATCGTATGGCGTTTAAATATCTCAATTTATATGTTACGCTCACACTATACGACTTCATTTACAGGTCGGATGTTTCTTAATAAGGAACGACAACAACTGAGTTATTAGGATGAATAACTGACATCGCCATAACATAGGTTTTACGTCACCATCACCATTTCCTCAATTTATTTGTGTTACCTTGTTTTGGCTTCTAAATAGATTTTTGAAAATCGAACATCGATAAACATCTGTTGCCTAAATTTATGGTGACAGATCATAATAAGTATGGTTTGGGGGTGGGGGTAGGAAAGGTTTGTGATATATTAAACAATTTACGACATAAGAAAGCAGGAGATGACCTCAAGGATCAAAACCTGTTTTTGAAAGGTATTGTTATGACAATTAAGAATATATATGCCTTAGGAAAGAGAAACGAACAGTTTTTGTTATATATGATTAACACAACTAATGAGATGAATGGTTGGGGCAAGTCTGCTGGTGACAAAACCTATGGCGAACTAGAAAGGTCTTCTCTTGGCGATTAATAATATACATGGTTCAGTGGTGGGGATCTGAACCATTTGTGAGATATTTGATAATTAAATATAAAACCGGACGGCATGACCCAAAGACACAAACCTTTAGGTGTATTAATGGAAAGGTCTTTTCATAGCAAGGAAGAACATTTGATCAGATGTAGTCTTACATGATATGCGACATATCGTATTGAACTGCTGCACTTATGTGCAAAATATCAAAAAGCTGTGTCAAAAGATAACAAGTATGTTCCGGATGCTAAATGTCCCAAATATCAATTATATCTTTACCTTGAGGTCAATTGTAAAGGTCAGATAAAGGTCATGATGTTATGCTACACAACGGCTTATGGTTTTACACCTCATTGCCGAATATTATGATCAATATTAAAAGATAAAAAAATGTTTGTTTCGAACAAAGATGTATGAGAACAAGAACCAGAAGAATATTGTTCTATTGTTGCTTGCTGAACGTCCAGTGGCAATTAGTTCATGCAATTTCAAGACGAGAAGAAATTTACATTCATAAAATAGTATGTTCTGCAAGTTTCGGCGACCGATATGAAGGGCGGGAAATTTGGACTGCTATCGAAAAATAAAGGTATGTTTTATCGGAGCAGAAACTTTGCCTTTCCGAGTCACTTACGAACACCTTAGATATGCAAATTACGAGGAAGTCGGCCCACACGAGGCATCAGATTTAATCTCCCGATTCTGACCAGAATTGGCTGCAATTGTATATATCCCCGGAGCCGAATGGTTGACTTTCTATAGCAAATGATTGGGTGCCGGAATGGGTAAATTTTAGAAAAATCTATATTTCTGTACCCTAGTCAACCATATGAGTTAAAAAGAAGTAAGAAACAGAACATCTAGTAAAACACGATGTCTTCCTTCATCGAAGGGAGGACATAATTACGATAAGAGTATAATAAGAAAGCTATAAAAATCATATCAAAGAAATAAAGACAATTTAACGACCAAGTGAGAGCATGAAAACACATTGCACAAAATAACAATGGAAACAAAAGATCCAGGAACAACATCAGGTCCTATTAAATTAAGCAATGAATATTGTGAAAACTGATTTCTAATAATTGAATAAGAAATACGTTGAACTAGACCAACTTTACGATCCAGTTGTGTTATTCAAACCTTTTTTAAGCCCCACCTACGATAGTAAAGGGCATTATGTTTTTCGGTCTGTGTGTCCGTTTTTTCTTCTATCCGTTCGTCCGTCCGTCTGTCCCGCTTCAGGTTAAATTTTTTGGTCAAGGTAGTTTTTGATGAAGTTGAAGTCCAATCAACTTGAAACTTAGTACCCATGTTCCCTATGATATGATCTTTCTAATTGTAATGCCAAATTAAGAGTTTTGACCCCAATTTCACGGTCCACTGAACATAGAAAATGATAGTGCGAGTGGGGCATCTGTGTACTATTGAAAGCTATCATTCTCTATTGTCGTTTCTTTATTTCTGAGTTTTAGCATGAGAGAGACGAAGAAGTGGTGTTAAGTATAAGGCTATTCTTATTAAAAAAACATGATACATTTGTATTTGTTTAAATCCTGTACATCAGTTTACATTTTGATTTTATTCCTATGTTAAAATTGAGAATGGAAACGGGGAATGTGTCAAAGAGACAACAACCCGACCAAAGAGCGGAAAACAGCCCAAGGCCACCAATGGGTCTTCAACACAGCGGGAAAATCCCGCACCCGGAGGCGGGCTTCAGCTGGCCCCTAAACAAAAAAGTGTACTAGTTCAGAGAAAATGGACGTCACACTAAACTCCGAAACATATAGATGTTACGTTATAATTGTTTTATTCGTAACACTTTCTTAACTGTATGTGTTAGACTGTACTTACGAGGTCTAGCTCTAGCCTCTTTAGAGGAAGCACATTGAGGAATTATTTGCGCACCTTCTTCTTCTTGTTGTGCGTTTCCGTCTCTAGATATGTGGGATTCATATCTGCTCAGTGTTTTGGCTGAATATAAAGAATTAAGAAACGATATTACACACTAAGTCTTTTTATAAAAAAAGGGAGATGTGGTTCGATTTCCAATGAGCCAACTATCCATCAGAGATCAAATGACATGGATGAAGGCAATTATAGGCAACCGTACTATAGGTCACTTTACAGCGTACAACAATGATTGATTGATTGATTGTTGTATAACGCCAATTTCAGCGCTATTGGCTAGTTCGATTGATTGATTGCTGGTTGCTTAACGTCCAGTGACAAATATTTCATGCATGTTCAGGACGAGAACAAATTAACAATAAAGTAGGTCCTTTATAGATGCCGTTCAGTATGAAGGTCGCAGAAAATTTGACTGCCACTGGAAAATGAGGGTAAAACGGATAGGGACAGAAATTTTGCCTTGCAACAGGTCACCTACGGACCCCTCCAAGAGATGTTGCAAGGGCTCTTAATGGCAGAGAGCGTGACACTCTCTCTTCACGAGGCATCGGCTTAAACGTCCCCATTCTGACAGGACGTGACTGCGTACTTGTACATCTCACACAGTCAAACGGACGCCCCACTTCGGCGAGGGTTTACTGACGGTCGGAAGAAGAACATACGTGACCATAATTCTATTTCCTAGTCATCCTTGGGGGTATTGGTTATTTCGTGGCGGTCAGCTTTTATTGGTGGAGAAAGTCGAAGTGCTTGGAGAAAACCACCGACCATCGGTAGGGAAACTCACAATTCTAGTCAATTAAGATTGCAGTCGAATGCACCGGGATCGAACTCACAACCTCAGTGTTGACAGGCTAGTGATACAGTTGTCGAACAACTTAGACCACTCGGCCACCGTGAGACTCCCATCTACAACAATAAGCCAATCTCATACTGTAAAGTAAACCATAAAAGACCCCGACATTAACAAGTTCGCCACATTTCTTTTTAATTAAGCTGATATAATCATTCTTTATCTAATTAGAAAACATCTAAGTTACATTCGAAAAAACACCGACAGTAACAAGTTCGCCACATTCTTTTAAATAAAGCTTATATAATCATTCAATCTATTCAATTAGAAACATCTAAATTAGATTCTTCCAAATAGACCAATTTATCAATTCAACTTCTGTCAATGTAAATCTCACAACTTTGATTACAAGGTCATTATTCAAAATCTTTCAGAATAGACCATTCTGCATTTGTATGCACTGATCAAGTAATTTATATTTAAATGTCATTATTGTGATAACTTACCTGGTTTGTCCTCATTCTCAAAGGGGCCATCGTTTTCTGTAAAATTAATGAAAAATAAACTACATAAACAGTTCGTGTAAATATGTATTTCTAGTATGTCAAGATGACCCTGAAATATCGTTAGATTTTGTTGGAGGTAACGTTTTGGTTAGACATCTGTAGTTTTTAATATTCTTTTCTTTCCAGACGATTCCTTTCCCATTTTTGTTTTGTTTTTTTTTATTTTGTACTGTTTACTAGTTTTCTGTTATTTTCTGTTTTAAATTTCCGATTACCCATTCCTCTAAGTGTGATAATTTATTTTATAAAATGTCTTAAAAGTCAATTGAACTATACTATCCTTCTAATATTTGTATTTACCATTTTAATCGTATTGATGGATGCATAAAAAAACGTTTAATCAGTTTGCGTGGTGACATTGATTCCGACTTTTTCCTTTTAAGCAAAACATGAACAATCAAAAACAAATTTGATTACATGGTATACAATTGGAACTATAAAGGTATTAATTTAAAATTTAACCGACAAACAATAATCAGTGATCTGTTGGAAATTTAGATATTTTTTAAATAGCATTCTGACAGAGGTATAACTAACTGAGAACATTCTATAAACTTTGATGATTCTATCCAAAGAAAACAACACATTCACAGTATTTCAACATGTTTAAAACCAGTCTCAAATTCCTAACGTGTTCGTTTATTGTTTACAATTGACAGACTAGAATACCAATGTTCCGGAATTTTCGACTATTTCATCAGATGTGGAAAATGAATTGCATGTTAGATGATCTTTTTGGCCGGACTATTTTAGCAACAATGGCAAACGTTTTCGGTAATAAGTAACATCAATAATAATAATACAAAAAGGTTCTAAAGAAGACTTTTCATCAACACATTCGTTTATAATACGGAATAAAGATACACATACCGACAGGGGAATATCTCGGAATTTGTTTTTCTGGCCACATCCGATTCTTTTCTAATTCTTCTTTCTGTTGTAATTGTATTTTGTTGTTTTCTTTTTCCAACGTTTGTTTCCTGTGTTCCAATTCGTTTTTTTTCTGTTGTAATTGTAATTTGTTTTCTTTTTCCAATGTTTGTTTCCTGTGTTGTTCCAATTCTTCTTCGTATAATTGGTTTTCTTTTTCCAACGTATCTTTAAACAGATCTAATTCAGACGTCTGCTTCTGATGTAATTTCTTTACTGCTTTTCTATCTGATTCTAGTGAACTTAAATCGCTTCCTAAAGAAGTTTCTGTAGATTGTAAAGCATTTGCATGTGATTGCAACTTTTTTATCTGAGCTTCAACTTGCATGCGTTCTTCTACACATTTTTGAATCTTCTGACGACATGATTCATACTTGGTTGTCAGTTCCTTTGCTTCACAATCAGTTTGCCATAATTCCTTGGTCTTAGCAGAAATACTATGTTCAATTATTTTAGTTGAATGAACAAACTTTGAAACAAAGCTCTCCTCATGTTTACATTCTTGTTTAAATTGTTGGTTCATCGTATTTTTTTTATCAGAGTAAGAATTATAACACGATGACGGGTTTGTTTTAACATTAGCTGTATCTATAAAACGAAATATAGAAGTACAATAAACATATTTGCCTTGTATTTGGGAAAAAGAGATTAAGAACCCTTTCAAATGTACTGTTAGATCATGTAAACTATATAATTAATAGATGTGGCTTTATCTTTTAAGAACTGTTGATTTACAAATCACAGTAATCATACTAATCACACTATGTATAACGATATTTATATATTTAATCCAAAAATGAGAGAGATATGTTACAGGCATTTTCTAAAATGCATATCCTTGTTAGGCATTATATTCAATGACTAAAAATACCTAGTCATTTGGTAAAATGACTGAAATTTTTAAACAAATTTCAACAAATTGCGTGTTCAGATAATTTGTACAAAAAGGATGTAATTTAGATACATATGACAAAAAACCACAATAAATTGCAAAGAAAATAACTAATGGTTCGGTAAAATTATGTTTATTCTTCAAATATCAGTTGGGAAAATGTGTATGTCTTTAATTAGTTCTTTTAAGTGAAACTACGTTAAAATATACACAAACTTTGTATTTCCGACAGTAAGTTTATGACCGTCTTGTCATAATGATGGAAGAATAAACTGTTCTAACAACAGAACAAAATTTGTAAATTTTCGAAATCTAGATTCAAAACAGAAATGTGAAATTTAAGACTGAAAAAAAAGGATGATTTTAATTGACTGATGGTTGTTTGTTTGCGCTCAGTACCAAATATTTCATATATATCTAGGACTAGAACAAATTGATGTTTTTGCCCCAAACAAATCAGGACAAAAGAGTAACAGAACATGCCATACAAATATTTTATGAAATAACAAACCAACCATGACATAAAATCAGTACATGCACAGCAAACAACACAAAAAGGAAAGGAACAGCGCTTTTATTGCTGTTCTTCATCTAAAGGTCTCAGTGAGACTTTCAACACGGAGAAGAAGCTTTAACCTCACTGCAAGTTTCAGACGGCCCCTAGCACCGGTTTGAGCGAAATTATATATATATACTCTACCTTTTTCAAATCGACAATATGGTGTTTCCAATGCCATTATTTTCTGTATAAGATCATTCCGGCCCACAAATTTGAGAATTTTTATTAAAAATTCGAAGCTGTCCTCATTTACCAAACATGTTTCATGGAGCTTTCGAAATAAGTCAAGACTGGTTTTTATCTCTTGAAGTACCCTTTTGCCAAACTTTTCTTTCTTAGTATTATGTAAATATGCCTTGATTTGCTCTAATTCGTCTAAAAATATAAATATATGCTTTCAAAATACAAAATGCCAGGCAATGACAAATTATGTGTGATTAGTCGTTATACACTTCTACGGTGTTGTGTATGCTTCTGGGTATCAAAAATACCTCCTCCCAAAGAAACCAGTATTATATACAAGGTATACTGGTAAATTTATATCCTATGTGTTATCACTAGAAGTTCTACTAAAACTTACTTTGGAGAAGGTAAATGTACTAGGCTGCCTAGATAGAATCAATCTGGAAACACTAGTAATTAAACTTTAGACTATTAGATTAACTAGAAAAAACTAATAACTAGACAAGAAAGACCAGTAAAGCAACAAAATCATTATTTAGAATATCTGTTTCATTATATTAGCAATTAAATATACTAGTTATTTTCTAGTTAATCTAATAGTCTAAAGTTTAATTACTAGTGTTTCAAGATTGATTCTTAAAATTGGTAAACATTGCCATTATAGAGCAATTATTCCAATAAGGAGATAACTGACGATTTCGCCCGTAGACTTACTTGTACATCTTGACTTGCTGATCATTTTTGCTATGTAAAGATTCTATCTATCTATTTAAGTTAAGATATTGGATAAAAATGCAAAATATTGGTAAAAAACGTCAGTATTGGGGCAATAACTCTAACAACAAGAGACTCCCGAGAACCTTTATCTCTCACCTTGCAACATTATACTTCCGGTATTCTGATATTTGGTTCACCTTTACTGCAATCAGTTATAAATCGTATTTAATGGCATTTATAAAGATCTTGTATACAACAGACAGATCAAAATAAGCCAAAAATTGTCATTGAATGTCGACTTATTTGTAGATATAACAGTTTCTCTCAGTTTATCATATTTGTCTAAAAGAAAACAAACAAATGGTAAAAATTGTCTTTCAAGGGCAATAACTCCTATAAGAAGTAGATTGATCATTTCGGGCACGTTGACCTAATTGTAGGCCTTACTTTTCTTAACATTTTTGCCATTAACAGTTTATCTGTTACAGTATCTATCATAGTTTTTGCAAAAAAAAAAAAAAAAAAAAAAACAAATGGTAAAAATCGTCTGTCATGGCCAATAAATTCTATAAGAGAGGTCGGATGACAATTTCTGTCATGCTGACTAATTTGTAGGTCTGACTTAAATAGAACATCTTGTATATATCATAGTTTCTGCAAAAATTTTAATTTTTGGTAAAAATAGTCTTTCAAGGGCAATAACTCCTATAAAAGATCAATTAACGATTTGGACATATTAAGTTATTCGTAGATCTTACTTTGCTGAACATTTGCAAATTAAGGTTTCTCTCTATCTATCATTGTTTCAACAACAAAAAAATGAAAATTTAATAAAAATGTCTTTCAAAGCAACAACTTCTATAACAGATCAATTTACAATTTCGGGCAGTTTGACTTACTTGTAGAACTTAACTTGCTGAACATGTTTGCTGTTTTCTCTTTATCTATAAAAGTGTTCAAGATAAAAACCAAAAACAGAAAAAAATCGTAAATTTATTATTACAGGGGCAATTAAAGAACCTTAGTGAGCGTGCTCACATACCCCACGTCCCAACATTGTCACTGGAGAAATAAAATAACTGTAAGAAAAAAAAATTGTAAAAGAAAAAAAATTGAATCATAATTTCCTGTCGATATGCACATCTACATAGTATGTCCTTATTATCTACAAAGTTTCATGAAATTCTGTTGTGTGGGTTCAGAGGAGTTGCGATGACAAACTGTTGCAGAGGTATATTGAAGCAAATAAGTTCAAAGGGGCGTAACTCCTAGAAAAAAAATTAAATCGTAATTTCCTGTCGATATGTACATCTACGTAGTATGTCCTTATTATCTGAAAAGGTTTCATGAAATTCTATTGTGTGGTTTGAGAGGAGTTGCGATGACAAAAGGTTGCAGTAGTATATAGGGGCAAATAAGTTCAAAGGGGCGTAACTCCTGGAAAAAAAATTGAATCGTAATTTCCTGTCGATATGCACATCTACGTAGTATTTCCTTATTATCTACAAAGTTTCATGAAATTTTGTTGTGTGGTTTCAGAGGAGTTGAGATGACAAACTGTTGCAGTAGTACATTAAAGTAAATAAGTTCAAAGGGGCGTAACTCCTAGAAAAAAAATTGAATCACAATTTCCTGTCGATATGCACATTTACCTAGTATGTACTTATTATCTACAATGTTTCATGAAATTCTGTTGTGTGGTTTCAGAGAAGTTGCGATGACAAACTGTTGCAGAGGTATATTGAAGCAAATAAGTTCAAAGGGGCGTAACTCCTAGAAAAAAAAAAAAAATCGTAATTTCCTGTCGATATGTACATCTACGTAGTATGTCCTTATTATCTGAAAAGGTTTCATGAAATTCTATTGTGTGGTTTGAGAGGAGTTGCGATGACAAAAGGTTGCAGTAGTATATTGGGCAAATAAGTTCAAAGGGGCGTAACTCCTGGAACAAAAATTGAATCGTAATTTCCTGTCGATATGCACATCTACGTAGTATGTCCTTATTATCTACAAAGTTTTATGAAATTTTGTTGTGTGGTTTCAGAGGAGTTGAGATGACAAACTGTTGCAGTAGTACATTAAAGTAAATAAGTTCAAAGGGGCGTAACTCCTAGAAAAAAAATTAAATCGTAATTTCCTTTCGATATGAACAACTACATAGTATGTCCTTATTATCTAAAAAGGTTTCGTTAAATTCTGTTGTGTGGTTTGAGAGGAGTTGCGATGACAAGAAACAGGACTGATGGACTGACGGACGGACAGACGGACGGACAGACGGACGGACAGACGGACGGGTCAAAAACATTATACCCTCCGTAACTCGTTGCGTGGGGTATAATAACACCAAATATGGTTGTCCGATTGGTCTAAAAAATTTGCGGCAGATAAATCTTAACATGCTTATAATTTTAACCCATGTCAGTTATAAACTCATCATAGATACCAGGAGTCTTGCTTTAACTGCTTTAGTCTTCGAAATACAAGCAAAAATCTGCATTATACCCCCTGCAAAGCCATGGCGGTCATGTTTCCTAATGGACAAGAATAAAAAAAACCAAACTGTATGCTAGATACCTAGTGGTTTTATAGGTTAATATATAATATTGGAAAAAATGTTTGCACAGAACGACGGACGGACGACGATCAACGGACGCAAAGAGATGGCAAAAGCTTACATGACCTTTAAGGCAAGGTTAGCTGAAAGTAGTCTGTCATTTACGACCATTTGACTTATTTGGAGATCTTCTTTCTTTTTCTTTTCTATCTATTAGTTTTGTACATTAAAGGACGACGACAGACGACAGACGTCAAGTGATGAGAAAATCTTACGTGGCCCTGTTGGCCATGTGAGCTAATAAATTTACACAGACCTATAAAAGAAAGAAGACATTACTATCATGCACATTATTATTATTGTGGTTTAAGATATCTTGTGAGTCATCATAATATATTACTTACTATCAGTTAAATTACTCCAAATTTCTTTTTCAACATGCATAATTTCTTCCTTTCTGTTCAAAGAAGTTATTGTTCCTCCTATAAAATAATGAAACTTTGTTTACTAGAAAGCATTTGATTTTAAAATTTAAAGTTTATGCTGCTTATAGTGCAAATCAAAGAAACGAAATTATCTTGTGTGAAGCTCTAAAATTCAAACCTAATTCGGCGATAAAGTGTATCGACAAGTAGTAGGTATTTCTATGGGCACTAACTGCGCCCCTTTAATAGCAGATTTATTCCTGTATTGCTATGAATCTCAGTTTATGACCAAACTCAGTAAAGACATGTCATTGTTACATTTGTTTGATACATTCAACAACACCTTCTGTTATCTAGATGATATTTTTTCGTTAAATAATCCAGAGTTCTCTAAATATACTACCGAAATTTACCCAATAGAACTTACTTTAACTAAATCTCACATAAACAGCAGTAGTTGTCCTTTTCTGGATTTGGACATTTCAATCTCTAAAGGAAAACTCCATACGAAAATTGACGACAAAAGAGACGATTTTTCATTCCCTATTGTTAATTTTCCTTTTTTAGACGGCGATGTTCCTTTGGCTCCATCATACGGTGTTTATATATCCCAACTCGTTCGTTATGCCCGTGTGTGTAGTGATGTCATAGATTTTAACGAACGTAATCAATGCATCACTGGTAAATTATTAAATCAGGGATTTCGTTACCATAAATTACGTAAAACTTTTGCTAAGTTCTTTCATAGATACAAAGATTTGATTAGTAAATTTGGCTGTACTTGTAGAAAACTGATTAAAAACTGTATTTCACATCCTAAATTTTACGGTAATATTGTACTTAAAGCGCGGAAATCACTATGTGATCCGTGTAAACTCATCGAACCTTAAAACAAACTTATTAGTAAAGGTTATCTTACCAATGTTGTAATTAGATCTTTGAATATAGTTTACATTGGCACTAATATCGATTTTGTCATCAGCAAATTAAACATAACTAAATTTGTATTCTTTTCAAACGGGATGTATAAAGACACACCCACGTTCGTTTTGATCTATAAAGAGGTTAAACTCCTAACTATCCTACTGTCTGTCGATACATTTATTTTTGGCATTGCACTAGTCATGTCTTCTTTGACTGTCCATGACGTTAAAATACTAAATCCCTGGGATGTGTTTTAGTTGATTTTAGTCTCTGAAGCATGATTTTTTATTATTAATTGTTTTGGCTTTTAACTGGCTGTCAGTAACTGCGAGTACTCTCAAATCGTACTTTCTTGTTTATTTGACCTGTTGATACTAATTGTATTGCTTTTTTGTTATTTAATGTTATTCAGGGTTATATCTGGTCTATATACCAGCTTTTATAAGTGTTTGGTATTACTATAAACTTTCATTTCGTACTATGAACATCAAAATTATTTATTTTGTAAAAATATTTCCTTTCTCTATTGGAACTGTATACGTATACCTAACAACAAAATTATTTTCATTTACCTGTGTTTAAAGTAATTGCAAACGGCTGATATTTTTGTTCGAGCAGATTGTTTTTCTTTAATTGTTTAACATTTCATACCGATATAACATGTTACTTTTATTATTCTTCCCTTAGTTTATTTATTTTGTATTTACATTGTATCATAGGTCAAATTTATTTGTTCAGTGTATGTTCAATGGTGTTAATATGTCCTTTGATTGAGTTAAGCTATTTCAGTTGATATTTTATAGTGTGTCTTTCTATGTTGTGATGTTACACTATTGTTTCAGAAAAAGGGTGAAGGTTTGGTACAATTAAAACATTTAAACCGCTGCATTTGTTTCCACCTGTCCTAAGTCAGGAATCTGATGTTCAGTAGTTGTCGTTTGTTGATGTGGTTCATAAGTGTTTCTCGTTTCTCGTTTTTTATATAGATTAGATCGTTGGTTTTCCCGTTTGAATGGTTTTACACTAGTAAATTTGAGGGCCCTTTATAGCTTACTGTTCGGTGTGAGCCAAGGCTCCGTGTTGAAGACCGTACTGTGACCTGTAATGCTTTACTTTTATAAATTTTGACTTGGATGGAGAGTTGTCTCATTGGTATTCATACCACATCTTCTTACATCTACTAACATATAAAATTGTACAGATGATTTAAAGATTTGTTTTTAATGTCAATCAATATTAGGTATGATGAAGATGGAGAATATCATATGGCTTCTTCAATATCACACCTGTATCAACCCGAGACACCAATATAATCCCAAGAGCTCTGCTCGAGGGATTATATTGGTTGAGGGTTGATAAAGAGTGTGATATAGAAAAGGCCATATCATATACACTTTATTATATACATGTACCTCAAGTACAACTGATTTAGATGTTTTTTCACGTGACATGACGTAAAGCATATATAAGGGGTTTGATAAAGCCCTTGTAACCGTGACTGATATCGATTACGTGGCGTCATACAGATTAGGGGTTTGATAAAGGCTTTGCAACCGTGACTAATATCGATATTACACATACAATATACTTGTATTTACTACTAAGTATATAATAAATGGCGTTATTATATGTGAAAAGTAATACTAGTAGATAACTTGTTGTTGTCATAAGTGTTAAAAACGAAAATAACGCATTACAAATCTATTTCCGGTTTCACCTTCAACTTAAATAAATTTAATGCTATAAATGTAAAGTCACCTTTTTGACTAGGAATCTTCAAAAGGTTTTCTTTAAGTAAAACAAACTCATGACGAGGTGGTGAACATGGAGAATCTAAAAACGATATGTAAATTTTGCATTTGAATATGAAAAACGTATACATTATATACATGATATAGAAATTATAACATCAATATCATACTTTATGTGTGACTGTACCGCAAGCGATTCACATAAATATTGATCATAGATACTCCGAGAGGCAAAATTATAGATTAAACGCAGGAAAGCTCAGAACCGAAAGTTTGATAGGCATTCTCAAATGAATAAAAGCAAACATACCTGTTTAATTTAATCAAAGCGCTTTCATGAATTTACATAAAAGTATATCTGTGGAACGTGAAAAAGCACGAATTAAACAAAATTTACATAAGGAAGATTAAAAACCAGAAATGATTCATGTACATATTCGCCATATGATAAGCAATATATAAATTTTCGACAGTCGCTATATTTACATTAATGACCCTATATATAGACTTCCCCCATAGTCAATGTATATTAAAAGATGACCTCGTGTTGATCTCTATGCATCGTTTCTGCTTTTTCATGTTTGCGGGTTGTTTTTCAATTGATAATAGCATTGTACCCCATTATATTTATATTTCACGTGTCTTCTTGTAGATTTATTGGTAGACGTCAAGCGAGTGATTACCAAATATGTCCTCTTAATCATATCGAAGCAAATATCATGGACAGTTTAAACTTCGAAGTAAAAAAAATAATCTAACTCACATTTTATATTAAACTGATCTTTGAATTTATCTACAAGTTCATGGTGTCGTTCCAGGGATAGTGCATTGTATAAGTATGTAATTGGGTTTTGCCCTAAACTTGTGACCGTTTCAAGCCAAAATGCCAAATAATGGCGAAAATGGTTGTCCATTTTTTCTACTGACAAATGAAAAAGCTCTTTAGGGTTGTATCCAAGTTCTGCAAGAAATGTAGTCCATTTTAAACCACATGATGCAGTCAACTCAAGAAAAAACCTGTGGATTTTGTCATCTTCATCTGAAAGAAAAAAAAATATGAGTGTTAATAGACAAAACATAAAACGAATAGAGATAATCAGTAATACTTTCTAAAGTACTACTTCAGTTCAAACAACAATTTCACCAAGTACTTCAAGACTACAAACACAACATTAAAAATGTAAGAAGATGTTGTATAATTGCCATGAGAAAATTCTACACCAGAGACCAAATGACGTAGAAGCTTACAAAGTTTAAAAAGCCATAAATATGAAAACGCTAGAAAGTTTTAGCTCACTTTAACAGTTTTAAAATATATAGTTCAAATCATGCCGATACTGAAGCACTGTTTATAGAAGGATATTACTACTTTTGGTTGATAGTTCACCAGTGATAGTTTAGATCTAATAAATGGTTAAATTTGACTAAACAAATGCAGTTTACATTCCTTTGTTTCTAAGAGGTTTATTCACTGTATTTCTTCCTTAGTCCTGATCGTTTCTTTTAAAAAAGGAGATATGATTAGGCAACTTTTTGGACCTTTGAATTCAAAATAAAAAAGTATCATCAATCTATTTAAATTTAGATGTTCACAAGACATTAACCTTTAGATGTAAGTTTATTATTTTTTGAATTTACAGTGTCACAGGTATTTGCTTTATAGCTTATTATTTCTTGCAAATTGTCAGAATTTACCAAAATAGCACCATTTTGAGATCTAGTCATTAATATTAAATATGAGACACGGCTTACCCCAAAAACGATATTTTACAACTTGATATCTTATGTAAAAATGTTTTAAAGGGCAAAGTATCTTTTTAGGTAAGGCGTTGTCTCTCATAACTAATCTTACCGAGAGTTTTGTGCACAATGATTTTTTTTCAAAAACGTCAATTTCAACACATATAGAACGCCATAGTGACAGCTCAACTCACTTTTCTCAACTGAAGTGACCAAATTATATATTACCCTATTCATATATCTGTAGACATAACATAATTTTGAAATGAAGAACTTTATTATTTAGGCCATATAATGACTATACTAATCATGTTTAAACAGATTTATATATTTCTGAAACAACAAAAATGTTAATTGAACATTGCGGTATAATTATGAAGTAAATAAAATCCGAAAAATCCAAAATATATAACTGTTGTATTTTCCTCCATCCGGGTAAAGAAACGTTATCAATCTATAATCAATTTCCTTAAGTGATGATTAGACATTGTTATCTTAATGATGTCAATATTAGTTGATAAAAAAAGTAATTGTAAAAACTGTGAACGAAATCTGAACTTGCCAATTTGCTGACGTTGAATCGTCCTAAGATGACATTGCTAAACAGTAGTTTCAATAAAGACGGAAGATCGTTGATTATTTTTTATCAAAATCATGATTTGTTATAAATGCTGGACATTTAGCGGTAATCATGAAGCGATCTGCAAAGCAAGACAAAGTACAATGCTCTGATGATGGTATCAACACAAGACTCCAATGAATTCAACTACCAAAGAGTTGCTAATCTTTGGAACAACATTACCAACAGATGCCTAGACATTGGTGAGTCGAATTAAGACACCGACAGAAGAGACAACCACAAAAGACATCTCAGAGACATGTTCTAGTGCTTTAACCTCAAAATGACAATTGTGCTTACTGTGTTATGCGCTGTAATGTGTTATTATCCTCGATAACTATATATTTAGGAGTTTAATAAAGGCGTATTAACATGTTTTTCGGTATGTAAGTTCTACCCACTTACCTTCGGTTCGTGTGCTTGTTTGTCTTTGATGAGATGTACCTGTAAATCATTGATACTATAAAATACTTATACAAATATGAAATATGGTATGATTGCCAATGCGATAACTCTCCGTCCGAGACCAAATGACGTAGACTGTTATTACTAATGATCTTTATGGATCGATAGCCCTTGTATCTTTTGCTGAATTAAGGCAACAGTAGTAAACCGCTGTTCAATAGTCGATTCGATTAAGGAAAAAGAAATCCGGGTAACAAACTAAAACCGAAGGAAACACATCAACTCGTATAGCAATGCGAATTCAAGTAGGAGATTAAGTACCATATGCATGAAACTAAATTGTTCTAAACAAAAATTCTGGAAAATACTCTCTTAATAAGGTTTTATATTTTGTATCGAGAAGTGCGTCAAAGGTTAATTGTATTTTTTTTGTCATTTTTGTTTTTGTTTTGTTTTGTTTACTTTGTTATATTTTTTTATGTTTTGCACGAACAACCCACAAAACAATACAAAAGGGAAGTTTGAGCAACATTAATCATGCTAAGATGTGTATCGGAAGGGTAGTACATGTCACTGCTTTAGTAAGTCTAACAGTTTGCAGTTTTAAAACAAGTAAAACTAAGACCTATTGTTCACTACTGATACACCAACTATAAGTATTTTGTAAACAGGAAGTTGATGAGTGGTTGATGTTAAACAGTCACAAGGTATAGCATGGTCACATGAAGCTAGATTCCAAATTTCAGAAGGCCTTGGTGTGTAGTTCATGGGAAAATGCGACGAAAATTCGCACATTGCCATTAGGTAAAAGAAAACACAAGTATTTGATAAACAGGAACATTTTGGACGATGAATCTCAAAATGAATCACACACGTTAGCATGCTCACATGCAGCTTGATATGAAATTTCATGAAGGCCTGATTTGTTAATCCTGAGAAACATATCAGCGATGAATCTAAAAATTCGTTATACGGTGTTGTGTGATATGGTATAATGGACGTGAAATTACTATGTAGACAGTACGGTAGTTGGGTATGATCCATTGTAAACTACCCAACTCAGGATAGCTACCAGGTAACGAGAGTTGGCGTATTGGCGGGAATAAGGACGCAACGAATAACACTTTACCAGAGACATATCAGAGGATATTTGGTCAGTTAGTATCTATAGAGACTTTGCATTGTATTATTAGAATTAGTATTGGGTGATAATACTCGGAAATCACATAACTGGCGCTTGGCGAGCAGGGTTTCCTGTGTTAAAAAGGACGATTTAATCGAGACACAGAAGTGAAATTGCGAAGTTAATATTGCTATATTTGGTATATTATGAAGTGTTTGAACACGGAAATAATATAAGCATAAAAAGCTTGCGTTTATTACATTGTTTACAAAATTTACTTTCGATAATTGTTTCACGTTTTGCTAAAATTAGCCTTTTTGCGTGGAAATTAGTCAAATAGCCGTTATCAGAGCAAATTAGAAGAATTAGCCATTTTCAGAGAAAATTAGCCGGTTTTTTTTTCTGTGGTAAGCCACATAGCACATTCACATTAATTTTTTTGTCTGGTTCAGCAACCAGTGGTTTTATTGAATTGTATTTTTGTTATCATAACATAATCGCAGACTTAGCTTTTCAGAAGGAACGTACAAAGATTAATAGCTGTACTTATTTAAGAATTATTGTTGTTACCTGGTGTTGGAAATGTCACAGCTGACAATATTATCTCTTTGAGAGAGACATATGGTAATATTCAGCTTGAGCATCTTTCTGAAATACCAAGACTTCGACTTGCTGATTTAATAGATTTTTCACCAGTTACACAGCAACAAGAATGCAAATCACGGACTCAGTCAAGTTTTGATTTATAGGACTATGTTGATTATGGTGAAGTTAAGACATCTGGATTTCATTCGGAATATGCAAGACGAGAAGCAGAAAACAATGACTTTTCAGATTCTGACACACCTTCTGATGAATGTTTGCTTAAACCTGAGCCTGAGGAAGTCAAACGTCAGTTATCACGTCCCAGTTCAGCGATAAGCAAGCCATTAAATTACACTTTGCAGCATGGGGACCACCAGTATTCAACAAAATTGTCAAGACCTGATGAAAGAAAACCATTACTACAAACCAAGTATGATGACCAGGATAAAGTTCAAGATTTTTCAAGTGATCGACAGTTTAAGCCAGACAACATTCAACGAACCGATGAATTAGGGTACATTAAACCACGTACCAGATTAAATGTTGAGCAAGACATTGAAAAACGTGATTATTCACGTAACCAAAATACACAACAGCAGACATCACAATTGGTATGGCAGCAAGGGCCCGATGAGCACAAACCTAAATCAGAAAGGCCAGTTCCAGTCCCAAGACGTAATCAACGGTTAGAATCGCATACACCATCAACTATAATCCGTCGCAGAATACCTTCACCAGAAATCCGACGCAGAATACCTTCACCTGAAATCCGTCGCAGAATACCTTCACCAGAAATATTTAGGAAACCAGTATATTCCTTGAGAACACCAAATCCAACATATTCTTCTACAATAAACAGAAATATGTATTCTCCAAGACCATTTTTGAGTTATGAGGAGTCACCACAATTAATGCATCCAGCTAAACCAAAATCAAAGAACCTAGAAATACCAAAAGGACTGAAGTATGATGGATCATCAAGTTGGAAAACTTTTGACACCAAGTTTCAAAGGTATGCTGATCGTTTATCGTGGACTACCACGGAACGAAAAGACCAACTTTGTTGGTGTTTACATGGTAAAGCAGGTGATTACTATATGCAAATTTAATTGACAGGGACCAAGGTGTGGATTATTTTGTTTTAATTCACAAATTAGAGAAAATGTTTAATTTTCAAGATTTACCAGAGACTTTGCAAATTCAGTCATGAGTGCACGACAAAATACAAATGAGAAATTGGAGGATTGGGCAGACCGAGTTCTCTCGTTAGCCTGTAAAGCCTTTAGAAATCTTCCCGACAGTTATATGTATACACAAGCTATCTGGAAAATATGCCAGGGATGCTCAGATAAAGAAGCTGGTCAACATGGAGCCACAGCCAGACCAACATCTGTTGAAGCAGCAATTGATCAGATAAAATGGTTCCAACATAACCACACAGCTATATTTGGTAAACCAACCGGTAGACGTGACCCAACACCAAATCAGGATGAACCAAGTTATGATTATGATAGCGACCTAGCTGTTCACGCCATTAGTAAGACAGATACAAAGTCCGAATTGTTTAAACAAATGGAAACATTGCTAGAAAAGATGACTGCTATGGAAGCATTTCATAAGCAGGAAAATGGAGACCTCAAACAGCACCTTCAAAAACAACAACAGGCAAAACAGTTTCCTACACAAAATGAATTCCAGCCAGCAGTCCAACCATTTAGCCAGCAAAATCAAGGTAACACCTTCAATGGGGCACGCCCCGTCAGTAGCAACAACTGGAACAGCCAGCGATAACAATAAACTACCGGAACAGTTGCAGAACATATTAGATAAATCCAGTACACTTGCTGAAGACCAAAAGTCCAAAGTTGCAAATTTACTTCATGAATTTGCTGATGTTTTGGCACTAGTTGATTTTGACTTAGGAACATTTAACCACATTGAACACGAGATTGATACAGGTGATGCGCGCCCTATCAAACAAAGAATAAGACAAACACCCATGTGTTTTGCACACAAAGAAGAAAACCATTTAAAGAAAATGTTAGATGCAGGTATAATAGAACCATCTATATCAGAATGGGCATCTGCCCCAGTACTTGTGCGCAAGCGCGATGGCACCTTGCGCTGGTGCATTGATTACCGGAAGTTGAATTCAGTGACGAAAAAAGATGTATATCCGCTTCCCTTGATAGACGAATGTTTGGACACTTTGGCGGAAAACGAATGGTTTTCAAAATTGGACGCTTATAGTGCATATTATCAGATGAATTTGAAGGACTCAGACAAGGAAAAGACCGCCTTCATCACTAAATATGGATTATTCCACTTTGTCCGAATGAGTTTTGGCCTTTGCAACGCCCCTGGGACATATTCACGAGTAATGAATCTCGTTCTCCGAGGTTTAACATGGAATGTTGTACTCGCCTATGGACGATATTCTAGTAATGGGAAAGACATTTGAAGACCATTTACAGAATTTGAGGTCAGTTTTTGAACGTTTCCGGGAGTATGGGCTAAAATTGAAACCCAGGAAATGTGATTTCTTTAAACAGGAAATAGAATTTTTAGGCAGAACAATCAATAGAGATGGTATGGCAATTGGCAGTGAATATGTTGAAGTTGTTAAAAAATGGAAAGAACCTACTACAACAAGAGAGGTTGAACAATTTCTTGGCTTTGCTAATTATCATAGAACTTTCATAAAGAATTTTGCAGATTTATCCTACCCTTTGTATCAATTGACCGGTAAGAAACCGTACAAATGGGGAGATTCTGAGCAAGAGTCTTTTGACAGGCTTGTAGAGGCATTGACAACAACTCCTTTATTGGCATTACCCAACAATAAAGATCCGTTTATTTTGGACACAGATGCTTCCAATTTCGCAATTGGTGCAGAGTTAATACAAGTACAAGATGGTGTAGAGCGTCCCGTTGCCTACGGAAGTTTTTCATTAACCCATGAGCAAAAACAATACTGCACGACACGAAAAGAATTGCTTGCAGTAGTGAAATTCACCAGACAATACAGACATAACCTTTTAGGGAGAGAGTTTATAGTCCGTACAGACCATAGTAGTTTAACATGGTTATTGCACTTTAAAGAGCCACAACGACAACTAGCTCGATGGTAAGAGGGGCTAAGCCAGTATCACATGACAGTGAAGCACAGGCGAGGAAAAAGACATTAAAATGCGGACGCATTATCACGTCTGCCAGATTTAGCCCGTACACAGAATAGATGAGCAGCTGAGAACGTGCTAAAACACAATCTACCCTGCGGAGCATGCGATTATTGTACTCGTGCTCACCAAAGTTGGCTTGGTTTCCAAGAAGACGTAGATAACGTTATTCCGTTAGCTTCACATCAGGACTGTAAAAGTTATGGGCAACCACATAATACCACTTACAGTACTACCGAGTTCTTTGATTTCTGAGAACAATTTACTGAAACAGGACATTGCACAACATACAAATGTAATTATAAAGGATTGTTCAATATCTCAAGAGGGGGACCAGAACGTGACAAGTCACGTTAATGGAAATTTAGGTACATCTCAGGACCAGCAACAACCATTTGACAGTACCAACCAAGATAAAGTAAGCCAGAACCAAAATGTTTGTCACAATTCAGTTGAAATATTCACTACACCGCTTGGTATGTCAGTTTACGCGACATATTTGGACCTCCCAAATGTAAATGCCATTACTGAGACAGATATAGAAGCTAGTACTTATTCACCCGAGCAATTACGAGATTACCAGTCTAAAGACCCAGACTTGGAATTAATACTGGTATGGTTTAGGGACAAAACAGAGCCATCAGAGGCTACAATATTCAGATGCAGTCCAACAGCTAAAAAATATTGGATCAACAAAGATATGTTCTACTTAGATGATAATGGAATATTGAGAAATTTGGACAAGAAGGACAAAACACCAAGACTGGTGGTACCAAGAGATCTTGTTGAATAAGTGATAGCATTATGTCATGATATTCCTGCTGCAGGTCACCAAGGTATGAACTATTCAATAGAACCACATTGAGAATCAAGGCAAAAAATCAATGGTATGGTATGACACAACGAATTAGAGACTTTGTCAAAACATGCAGTACGTGCAATTTACATAAGAAGCCGAACAGGAAAGCAAAATGTCCGCTAACGCAGTTTCACGCAGGTGCACCGATGGAGCGTGTCCACTTGGATTTTCTGGGACCACTGCCAGAGACGAAATTTGGGAATGCACATGTACTAGTAATGGTTGATCAGTTTTCCAAATGGATGGAATGTGTTCCGTTGCCAGCGCAAACTGCAGAACATACGGCAAGAGCTGCTGTGAACGAGCTTTTTTCTCGTTTTGGATTTCCATTTCATGTTTTTACGGACCAAGGACGCAATTTTGAAAGTAAGCTTTTCAAATCCATCTGTGAAATCTGGCAAATGCACAAAGCGAGAACTACTCCGTACAGACCATCATCAAACGGACAAGCAGAACGTTGCAACAGAACCTTAATGGACGCCGTCCGTTGCTTCGTTTCTAAACAACCAGGCAATTGGGATGAACATTCGGCACAGTTGGCAGGAGCTGTCCGGTCGTCAGTTAACAGAAGTACTGGTTTTACGCCAAACATGCTGATGCTTGGGAGAGAGGTTAACCAGCCTGTTGGTTTATTGTACAGCGTACCTGGTGCTAAAACAATTGAGTCACAAGATGAGTATGTGAAAAGACTCAGAGATGCCATAACATCTGCACATGAAATAGTGCGCAACACGCTAAAAACTACACAGAATACCATGAAACGTGATTATGATGTACATATTCTAGAGAAGGAATACAAAAAAGGAGACTTAGTTTATGTTTTAGACACGGCAAAAATTAAAGGTAGGGCGAAGAAATTGGAACCACTTTGGAAAGGTCCAGGACTTGTATGTGCCAAATTATCTTCGTATGTGTACAAGATAAAATTACAAAAGACGTTACTGACAATAAATCATGACCGTTTAAAGCCATGTAAAGACAGAGAAGTACCACCCTGGTTAAAACAGTGCCAGCACCGATTGCAGGACGGTGAAGATATAACAAAGGCAATTAATCAAGACTTATACTGTTTGTGCAGAAAACCAGATGATGAACTGATTATGATACAGTGTGATTTCTGTGATGAGTGGTACCATGGAGCTTGAATAGATTTGACACCAGAGTTGGCTGACACTATGGTAAAGTTCAGATGTCCACGGTGCCAAGACTCCGGTACCGCAAGGTAATTTAAAAAAATAAGACAGGATACTATGATGTACATTTAAAGCAGATTCGTGTGTACATAGAGGATAAAGTAAATCAGTTCTAAATTTTGAGGGGAAAAAAAAGAGGAGAGCATGTGATATAATTTCATTAATTTTCGCTATCCAATGTCGTCATGAATCAACAAAATCGCTGGAGAAAACGCCTTCTTTAACATGTTTAATGTTGCAAAATTATCAGACTTTCGTTGGCATATAATATTATAACATTCGATCGGAAACTAATGGGCAAGACATTTACAGTAAGTTATAAAAATTCAAGTTTAATAAATATATGTATCTCACCTTCCTCGCTAGGTGTTTCTCTACTTGGGTAACAATCACCTGTTGAAGAAACTTATAATAGTAACAGAAGGTCATCCTATAGTATCACTTACATGTTCCATTCCATTAACGAATATATAGTGTCGTTGTGTGGAGTGCAAGATATCACTTTGATTATCATCATTTAATTTATAGTTTTGGGGGAAATGGACATTTTAGACATCAGACATTTTGAATTGTTTGTTATTGCCACCCTTTTGTATCTTTTCAATTTTTGTAAAACGCTGGAGGGAGGGGGCAAAAAAAATACGGAAAAACAAGTCAACACAAAACACTTCACTGGGAACTAACGACTATGCAACACGAGACCATATAAAATTGAGCTCGTACTCAAGTCCTTCAGAATGGTCAGAAAATATTCAAATTTTAAAGTAAATTTGGATTTTATTAGATAAATACTTACCATCATAAATTCTGAGTGTAACCCCAATTGCGTCATAGGTCAGATGGAATATCCCGACTAAAAATAAACGTACTCTCACTGGTCCGGACATATACCCCTGTTTGCCCATATTCTCCCATTCAATTTCCTCAAGACAGAAACGTAAGGAAAGGGGATGAAGGGGAGGAGGGACGGACCTATAATTTATGATGGTAAGTACTTATCTAATAAAATCCAAATTTACTTTAAAATTTGAATATTTTATAGCTATAAATACGTTACCATCATAAATTCTGAGTAACAGAATCTAACGTAAAGCTGAATCCCCTGTAACAGAAGAAACAGGAGGAAAGTTCAATCTTTGTGCTGAAACTAGAGGTCCAAGAGAGTATAAACTCTCGGTAAAAGTAGCCATAGATTGGAGGTAATGATAGATAAAAGAGTTCTCATTTCTCCAGAAACCTGCAGACAGTACCTCTCCTAAAGATGCACTGTTAAACGGAGCCCAGGATGTAGAGATACCCCTAACATCATGAGCTTTAACATTAAAACTATTCAAAAGTTCTGCCTTAGAAGAACCATAAGCTAAAGATATGCATTTGCATATCCAAGTAGAAATAGTTTTAACAGAAAGATCTGAGATTCCTTTTTTAATAGGAATAAAGAGTCTTGAGTTAGAAACAGAACGTAAACTACTCGTTCTATCCAGATAAATAGAAAGGATTCTTACTGGACATAAAAGTACAGAAATAGAATCGCTAGGGAGCGCAGGAATCACGACTGGTTCTGCACCCTTATCCGGAATCTGATTCTTTGCCAAAAAAGCAGGATCAGTTAAAAGAATAACAGAAGATTTATCCCTGTTAAATCGAAGGCAAGCATCAGAAATAGAGAAGGCATGGATTTCACTCCTTCTCCGTCCAGAAGCCAAAGATAAAAGAAAACAGCATTTATCATGTTTATAGGAAAAAACCTTAAATCTATTGTTTCTGCTGGTTCAAAAGGAGGAAGTTTTAAAAAGGATAAAACTAGTCCAAGGTCCCACTTAGGAACTAAAGTTTTTTGTCTTGGTCTTTCAAGACTAAAACTACGAACCAAAAGAGAAATATGCTCATTGTTTCCAAAATCTGGGCCACCAGAAATATGAATAGTTCTTGAAATAGCTGATCTATATCCCTTAATAGTAGAGGGACATAATCCTTTGGATTCAAAAAGAAAAACTAGAAAGTCTGCTAATTGTTGTACTGTGACTTGGAAAGGATCAATTTCCCGCTCACTACACCAGCCTGAGAAGATTGACCACTTTGCATCATAGACAATGCTAGTGGAGTCTCTGACAGACTTTGTGAGATGCTTGGTTGCCCCTTCAGAAAAACCTCTCTTTCTGAGGCTAACCCTGAGACAAGCCAGGCGTGTAGATGAAGTTTTTCTGGGTTTTGATAAAGATCCTTGCCCTTGATTTGAGACAGAAGGTCTGGTCTCAGAGGTAGAACTAGAGGACAAGCACATGATAGGCGCAGAAGGTCTGGAAACCAAGACTGTTTCGGCCATGCTGGAGCAATAACTATGATCTTGCAATTTTCCCCTGCTATTTTCTGAAGTACTGAGGAGAGAAACCTGAAAGGAGGAAAGGCGTACCCGAACATTCCTTTCCACGATAGGCTCATTGCATCTACCGCAAAAGATTTTGGATCTGGAACCGGACACACAAATGTTGGAAGTTTGTGATTGAGACTGGTCGCAAACAGATTTATCTGAGGTGACCCCCAATGAAGAGTCACAGTTTTGAAAACTACTTGAAGTAGTTCCCACTCCGTGTTTACTGGAACAAGGGATCTGGATAGAGTGTCGGCTAGAATATTGAGGTGCCCCGCAATATGTCTCACCACTAGATGAACCGGGAGTTGAAAACACAGAAGGAGAATGTCTCTGGCTATCTAATAAAGAGAAGGTGAATGAGTTCCTCCCTGATTCTTGAGATAAGCAACAACTGTTGTCCGTGGCCAGAATGACAGACTGATTCTTTAGAGACAGTTGGAAATGATTCAGTGCAAGCAGAACTGCTTTCATTTTACAATACATTGATATGCTCTTCCAAAAGATCTGAATTCCAGACTCCCTAGATTGTAAGCCCCTCCAGTTAGCTCCCCAACTGAGGGTGGAGGAATCTGTGAATAATGTTAGACTGGGAACTTGAGGGGACAGACATAGGCCCCTCATTACATTTTCCCGCACTAACCACCATTGAAGATGTGGAAATAAAGGCTGAGTGATTGGAATCAATGCTTCCCATTCTTGTGAAGCTGGTATCCATAACTTGTGCAGATAAAACTGAAGCGGACGAATGTGAAGGCGTCCCAATGGAATTGCATCTGCCAGAGAATTCAATAGACCCAGAAGTTGCAAGAATTGACGTGCTGTGACTGATTGAACCGTCAGGAATAAATGTATTTTCTGACATAGTTTTGTAAATTTTTCCTTTGGTGGGAGAACTAGGCCTAGATTGGTTGGGAAATGTTCTCCCAGGAAAACAAAGTCTTGAGAAGGAACTATCTCTGACTTTTTCCAGGAGATTAGGAAGCCTAGGGACAGAAAACAATTGATGACCAAATCTGTCTGAACCCTCAATTTGATTTGGCAAAATTCCTTAAGAAGGGAATCGTCCAGGTAGGAATGAATCTGAATAGACAGGGAATGTATGTGAGCTAAAGCTGCCTGCATGATTTTGGTAAAAGCCAAAAGGGCTGTAGACAGGCCAAAAGGGAGAGCCTTGAACTGGAAAACTTTATTGTTCCAAACGAAGCGAAGGTATTTCCTGTAAGTATGGGAAATGGGAATGTGGAAATAAGCATCTAAAAAATCCATAGAAGTAGTCCACTTTCCTGAAAGGATTAAAGTCCTGATTGATCTGTTGTTTTCCATTTTGAAATGGGGAACAATAAGAAAGTTGTTCAGAATAGATAGGTCTATGACCGGCCTCATTCCTCCCGTCTTCTTTGGAACCAGAAAAAGACGGAAATAAAATCCCGGAGAAAGAGTTAAGAGCGACACCTCCTCTATTGCAGATTTTTGTAACATTGTGTCCACTTCTACTGATAGAAGTTGATACTTGACTGGGTCTTGAGTATGAGACAAACTTATCGGAACTGCAGACAGAGGAGGTGGGTTCTTGAACTGAAGTGTTAATCCCCCTCGAACTATTGACAGCACATAACAGTCTGAGGTAATTTTCTTCCACTGATTTAGGAAAAAACTGAACCTCCCCCTACTAGTATTGATTTTTGAGGAACTTGTTGTAAATTTTCCCCTGGGAAGCTGTCAATAACGTACGAGGGGGCAAGAACCTAGGTACTAGACCCACGTTTCTTGGGACCCTTAAAACCACCAGAAGGCTTACCTGAGCTTTTACCGGAGTTATGGGATTTGTTCTGCGGTTTGCCGTAGTTATTCTTCCTTTTCTTAGCAGAAAAAGGAAGACCACCTGAAGCAGAAGTACTAGTAAAACTAGATGTAGCATTAACCGATGTCTTGCCATTGTTAACTTGTACACTAACTTTGACTGGAAGAGGGTTTTTGCTGAGTTCCTCTTGAACCCGCTGTACGGGTAAACCAAACATCTTGTCAGTAAGTGGAGATTTCAGTAAAGAACCTTTCAAAGACTCAGCAACAGAAATGTTTTCAAGAAACTCTGCTCTTTTAAATAGGTTGCAATTATCAATAGAACCCATTAAAAGCAACTGAGATGAACCTAGAGCTTTATCCAGTTGAAGTAAGAAGGATCGTACTTCTGCTGGAACAATCGAAACTTCGCTGTTAAGCAAATGTCCGGTTGCAGCAAGAAAATGTTCGGCTGTGCCAAGAACTCGAGAAGCACTACGAAGGAGATTCTCAGTCTTTGACCAAACAGGTTGAGTGAGACGAAGACCATCTACTGGCTTTTGCCCAATAAAGATGAAAGAGATTTGTCACAACTGGGAACAAGTCTACCCAGTGAAGAATCAAAGATATCAAAATCCTTGTACTTAACCTGATCAGAAAAGAATGACATTCCAAATCCAGAGATGTTGTTATTAGCAACCTTTTCACTAGCAGAATTAGCGATACCTTCATTAATAATTTGTAAAGCAAATGCCATATGGCCAGATTCAGGAAAAGAATTGTGAGAAGTCACAGTATCCTGAGAAATACCACAGGAAGCTACAAAAGTTGAAGAAGGTTTCTTCGGCTTGGAAGAAGAGGCAAAAGGGATATGTGCTTCATCCCTCATCAATGTATACACCTTATCCCTAAGATCCTTCAAGGATGGAGGATCCTCAGTCTCCTTGGTGGGAGGTTGTTGAGCTGACTTAGAAGAAGGCTCAGGGGCCGTCTTCGATACCTTGGGAGAAGCAGAACTTTCAACATCCTCATCAGTGAAGAAAGCCCTTTCATGACTCCCAAGGGAAACAAAAAGCTCGTCATTCTCCCTCTCATCATATTCTACAGACTTAGGTTGATGAGAAGAAACTCTATTCTCCAGTAGAGACATACGACTGGATAGAGTACTAAATTCAGTCTTGAAAGACTCACCAAAGTCCAAAAAATAACTTCTGAAAACCATCTAAAGATGATGCACGATCAGAACCCTGAGTACCATGAGAAGAGCTAGAAGACTGAGGTCGAGAATCAGGTACGGTGGTAGAAGGAGCTACTGCAGGAGTCAAAGATACTGCTACGGGTGGATCAGAAGCTAAAGATGGAGTAGAAGCTACCCCAGAAGAGGGACCATAGAAATTGTCCCTAAAAGGTCAAAAACCAAGTTGGTTTGGCATAAACCCACCATAAGGATAAGACTGTGGCCAAGGTGGCTGAGACCATGAGGTTAAAGTTTGGGTGCCCGAGTTGGGAAGCATATACCCACAATAGGATAATGGGGGTCTTGAGTTCAAGCCCATAGCTGTACCAGGGACAGAACCAATAGTACCTGATGAATTAACAGGCCTCCCCCCCCCCCCCCCCCCCCAAATACATGGCCAAACCTTGTGAAAGGGTCGGATAGGTAGCATTACCAGACACCGTTGTCGAAACTACGGTCAATGTACTGGTAGTTTGGTGGGGGGACTTAAAGGTAGTGACCCATCCAGGAGATAGTCCGAACCAGGAATATTTACGTAAGGACTACTAGTATTCAAATTTAAGTCCATAATAAAATATACTTTAGTCAAAAAACACAATTAATTTGTTTAGAAATTCAAACTAAACAAGGAAATAAATTTCTAATAATATACACAATATATGAAAAGCAATTAAGCTATTCAAAACACTTTACAAACAACTAAACACTTCTCTGTTGAATCTGTAATAATTTACACGTGTGACCGATGTCGCAGATGGAAATTGAATGGGAGAATATGGGCAAACAGGGGTATATGTCCGGACCAGTGAGAGTACGTTTATTTTTAGTCGGGATATTCCATCTGACCTATGACGCAATTGGGGTTACACTCAGAATTTATGATGGTAACGTATTTATAGCTATAAAAACGTTCCTTTAGAGATGTGTTTTGTGTTACTCTTCTTAAAACACGACAAATATTATATTTTGATGCAACATACAAAATGGTTAATTAAAACATATATCTTATCTACCCGTAACATGATAATCTATATATAACCACCAGTACATACATATTTGTAACCTTGAGAAATGACATAAAACATGTAATATGAATGTTTAAAAACAATCTTTTAGAAACAAAGGATATATAAACACCACATACACTGAAAAACGAAATAGTTCAAGACTGATTGATTAATTGATGTTCAACGCCACTTTCAACACTGTTACGCAATTTCGTGACCGTCAGTTTTTATTGATGGAGGAAGTCGGACTGGAGTGCTCGAACAGAACCACCGACCTTCGGTAGGAAAACTGACAATCCTAGTCAATTTAGATATGATTCGAGTGCACCTGTCCAGCAAAAGAAACATAAGGTGAACTCGGGTAATCGGGAAGGTTAAATAGATGCTGCTCCACTAGTGGTACCCGTCATTTCGCTCATTACAAGAAATTTAAAATCATCAATTGCTTTGGTGCATTTGAGAAAAGGATGACATTATTTATGATGACACTAGAAAAACATTCGATATGTTGGTTTCAAATTCGCAATTAAAAATTCGTATGTCAGTAGCTTACTTGTAAGCACTTACCGTCAACAAGAAATCTGTATATACACTACGAAAAATTTGCAAAAAAATATGATACGTGAATATGACGATAAAGATACTTCCGTTTTTTATAGATTCTAGTTTTCAGTCCCCAAACTCGGTTAATAACTTAGAAAAACATATATATATGTACCAGCCTTTTTCCCCTGCATTGCCATGAATTTAAAGTCTGCAGGAGTGTTCATGCAAAGAATCTGATTTCATTGATTGGTGTTTGGAACATTTAAGCAAGATTCTACTAAAACTTATTTTCTCATTTTATTGCTTGCATATGCCTCAAATAGGAAAGTAGTTCGTATAGATCACATATATTTGAATGAATTTGTACTTACCAACCACTGAAGTATCACTGGAACGTTCCAAATACTCTGAAACATGAATACAAAAATACAATTTCAGTTTTAGGGCTTCAAACTTCTTGAATTTCATGAACAACAGTACAAACTATTAAAATAACCTGATTTTCAGTTATTATCATATTAAGGTACGAATCAAGAAACCACTCAAACAGATAGTTTACAATTCCTTTGCAAGATGCAAGATAACAAGATGTTGATGTTGTTTATATACATGTAGTCCAGCGGATATAAGAATAATTTATCACTTTATGGTAAAAGCATGAAACTTGGAATAATGAAAGGTTAAGGGGTATAAACAAAATTCAGATATGGAGCCACGAAAAAAAATCCAAAATGTCCGCCAAATTTAAGATGGCCGACATAACTTACTGGTATTACAATATTAAACTCTTGATGAAGTCTACCAATATGGAAGAGTTGAGTAGATATCACAAATTTAAGGAAATATATGTAAGATATGCCAATAATTATTTTTCAACTTTTTAAATACATAATTAATCAAAATGGCGTCCAAATTCAAAATGGCACCGTCAAAAATGTTAGAGTTTGAAGGTATTTATATACATGTGTTCGATTCCTAACATCACTGAAGAGACATTAATTGTCGAAATCCGGATATGGTGTACAAAAACCTTTGCACCTTTTGTTTGCGGTATATCATCTTTTCCGCAAGTTTATTGTTTTCTGTTTAGTATTAAATTTTTAATTAAGATCCATTTATTACATCGGTGATCCGTTTATTTGGCAATCGCCAATGGCAGTCAGCAGGGTTTAAGAACATTTGTTGTTCGACCTGTTAGTCAAATGCGTTTTGTTAAAATATACTTTTTCACTTTTTTGGTCCTTTGGAAAATGTTGTTTGTGCTGTATTTAGACCCCTCTAACAAGAAATTTGTTTTGCATGCACACGTATAAAAATTGCGGTTTTTATCCAACGCAATTATAGGTTTGAACGTTGTTTTCAATTTAGACTTGTTTATATTTTTTCGTTTGGGCTTGTATTATATTTGCCTTCGGGTTTATATGATCCGTTCATCCTATTTTGACTCCTCAAAATTCAAGAGTCTACCCTAAATTGAGGTAAATTGTATGGCTTTCCAAATACCGTTTCGATTCCTAACATCACTGAAGAGACATTAATTGTCGAAATCCGGATATGGTGTACAAAAACCTTTGCACCTTTTGTTTGCGGTATATCATCTTTTCCGCAAGTTTATTGTTTTCTGTTTAGTATTAAATTTTTAATTAAGATCCATTTATTACATCGGTGATCCGTTTATTTGGCAATCGCCAATGGCAGTCAGCAGGGTTTAAGAACATTTGTTGTTCGACCTGTTAGTCAAATGCGTTTTGTTAAAATATACTTTTTCACTTTTTTGGTCCTTTGGAAAATGTTGTTTGTGCTGTATTTAGACCCCTCTAACAAGAAATTTGTTTTGCATGCACACGTATAAAAATTGCGGTTTTTATCCAACGCAATTATAGGTTTGAACGTTGTTTTCAATTTAGACTTGTTTATATTTTTTCGTTTGGGCTTGTATTATATTTGCCTTCGGGTTTATATGATCCGTTCATCCTATTTTGACTCCTCAAAATTCAAGAGTCTACCCTAAATTGAGGTAAATTGTATGGCTTTCCAAGTACCGTTTCGATTCCTAACATCACTGAAGAGACATTAATTGTCGAAATCCGGATATGGTGTACAAAAACCTTTGCACCTTTTGTTTGCGGTATATCATCTTTTCCGCAAGTTTATTGTTTTCTGTTTAGTATTAAATTTTTAATTAAGATCCATTTATTACATCGGTGATCCGTTTATTTGGCAATCGCCAATGGCAGTCAGCAGGGTTTAAGAACATTTGGTGTTCGACCTGTTAGTCAAATGCGTTTTGTTAAAATATACTTTTTCACTTTTTTGGTCTTTTGGAAAATGTTGTTTGTGCTGTATTAAGACCCCTCTAACAAGAAATTTGTTTTGCATGCACACGTATAAAAATTGCGGTTTTTATCCAACGCAATCATAGGTTTGAACGTTGTTTTCAATTTAGACTTGTATATATATATATATAAACAGTGGCGTAGTAAGGCCTTTTTTAAGTGTACGCCCGAACCACGGCGAGGGGTCTGGATCCAGGGTGTGGGTCTGAAAGGGGCTCCTGTGGGAGACCCCCCACGGAAGCTCACGCGTTATCGAGAAAGAGATAAGGAGATGTGGGGTGAAAGTGCAAACCACATATCGTATCTCAGCTTCCACAGAAATATAAAAAAGAAAACTTTAGACAAAATAAGTACATTTATCAAACAATCAAATGTTAAGGTTTGTACGATATTGTGAATAAAAGTTACCAGAATTGTATAAATCATTGCGTATGCAGTGTAATGCTAGAACCATTATAACCCTGTGCTCTCAATTTTTGTAGACAAATACCATTTTATATCATAAATTCAAGTACATAGCAGATTTGCAATTGCTTCTCCAGTTGTAGCTTTGGCGTGATTTAATCCTAAAAATATTTAACGTAAGGGAGCTACCGTTTGTTTTTATGAGGGGGGGGGGGGGAGGGGGGGGGGGGGGGGGGCTAGGATGACAAATTTTGTCCTGCTTTTTTTTTGTAATCTTTGTCCTGCCTTTTTATTTTTCACTCTATTTGGTTCTGCCTTTTTTATTAGTTTATCCTGACTTTTTTTACATAAATTGTCATCCTGCCTTTTTTGTATGCCAAGTTGCTCATCCTGCCTTTTTTTACTCAAAATTTCATCTTAGCCTCCTCCCTCTCATAAAAATCAAATGGTACCTCCCTAAATGTAACACAAACTTAAAGCTGGGTTTGATATGCTTTATCTGTTGTTGTATCATTTTGTTTTTCTGGGGATGTGTATTTGACCAGTCTCAAGATGCATAGCAAAGACGTCATCCGAATTTGCAATTGTCTTAAGTGTTGCCATAAAGTTACTTTTTTTCTTCAGTATGGCTACGAAGTGGTATATTCTGTTTTCACAACGGATGATTACATCAACTATTTTTGAAAGTATATGTCGGTTTTTTGTTAGAATCTCATGATGAAAGGATGACAGTGAAGAACTTGAGAAGCTATTGACTTGGATATTGAATTTGCAACATCCAAAAAGTCTTGTCCCAATTTTACACAATGGATTGGTGAGCAGAATCATCTTGTAGGTGATGTTTTACATGTGACAAGTTTGACCAGTCATTTACAGGAGACAAAATTCAAAATTATTTTATTTTCATATCACATGTCGTTTGGCAAAAATAGCACAATACACCTTTTGTCTAGTTAAATCCTTAATGCTGTCTCCTTGGCTTCAGACTACTTGTATCAGACACCACCACTTTTATTGTTAACAAGATTTTATATATAATAAATTGCTTTGAACAATAGAAAATAGAAAATGAACAAATATGTAATATCATATCATTTGATTCAAAAAGTTAATTTCGTCATTGAAGAAAATAATACAAGCCTCATGTTCTTTTAACCAATTCTTTTAATTTATTTAGATTTAAATATTTTTTTTTCAAAATTCATGTGTACGCCCGGGCGTTTTGACGTAAACGTAGCTACGCGCCTGATAAATACACTACAACTGTGGTATAGAAAGTTACCAAATTTGTTAAACTGATCATGTGATTTAGACATAGGACTAAAATGTATTTATTAGACCAAGGGACATATATCAAGTTTTCAAAATGGCGCCCTAGAAAGTCTCCGTCAACGGATGCTCCGTGAATTTCTTGATTCGTTTTTGATAAATAAAGCGTATCACGTTGATGAATTGGCAACCATCATGAATAGTTTTTGTGATTCAAAGCAAAGAACCAAGGGATGATCTTCGCGGGAGCTTCTAGATATAAAATGAAGTTAGTCTCACGTTTAGACCTTACAAATACCAATACTGTCAATTCAAATTGCAGGGTTACTGTCAGTAAGTGTTTTACAATAACGACAAAGTGCAATGGCTATAACTTGGTGGATCGGATCTTATACATCCATTTCACGTGGCTCGGTACTTATACATCCCTTCATTGTGTTATTGGGCTATGGTAATTTTTTGTAATTTTGTCTTTCGGTTTTGCTTATATGCTTTGTCTATATGCCTTTTTGAGTTTTTTTTGTTGACATATTTTGAATGTTTTTATAGTGATTAAGATTATAAAACAATGTTGACTGCTGCACCCCTATTTTTGACATTCTTTCCTATTATGTTTGTTTGTTTTGTTCATACATTGTTGTCAATATAATGGAATTTCATACCAAGTCAGAAATATGAAAGTTGTTATCCATAAGTTTGATGTGTTTGAGTTTTTGATTTTGCCATTTGATTAGGGACTTTTCGTTTTGAATTTTCTTTGGAGTTCGGTATTTTTGTTATTTTACTTTTTGTTTGGTATGCTCTGCGTGATTTTGTGAAATGAGAAGCTCTCTAGAATAAATCTAATGTACCGGATGATATAACCTTGGCATTTACTAAAACACTAGTCAATCCACTATCTTCATGCCAACTAATAAGTGGTTTGTTAGCATCATAACTATCACTGTGCAAAGTTTCATGCTTTTACTATAAAGAGATCAAACATGCCAACATATAGGAATAAGCCTCTTGACTATTGGCGGCCATTTTGAATTTTGGCGGCCATTTTGGAATTTTTTCAGATGGCTCCATATTCAAAAATGTTTATACATTATAACCAACAATGTGCAAAGTTTCATGCTTTTACCATAAAGTGATCAATTGTGCCAAAATATTGGACTTAGCCGCTGCACTAATGTGGTAAAATATCATTTTGGGGTAAGGCCATTAATCAAATATATATTTTGAAAACAGCTATGTGTAAAACTTTGTAAAATGGCTGGCCCTTTAGTTCACATATGTCAATATCAAATTGTTTAAGATATCAAAGTGACATCACAGCTGACATAATTGTTCTAAAGCGTCCAGATCACAAATCATCCTATCCATGCATTTTTCAATAGAACTAACATGGAAGGCTTGATTTTTTGTTTTATTTATGGAATTTTCGTTAGAACTGGGCATTTCAACAACAATATACTCAGTTGGTTAATAAATCAACTTTATAAACGGAACGTTTTCTTTGTGTATGTTTTATTACCTGCGAAAGAACTTGGACCGCTAGGGTTATTGCTTTGGTCAATAGCTAGGTATTCTGCAAATAGATTATAAGTGATATTAACATAAAACGACTAAGAAAATATGTGCACGATTGCAAAAGATGTACTGACCAAATAATAGATTTGGATTTCTAACTCTAATCAGAGTAGTACAACTTTATACGTATGATTATGAATTGTATGTTTTGATCGCACAGATCTTGAAAAGATTATAATCATTAACAATGACATAAAATTCTAAAAAAAATTCTTATCATCTCTTGCTTTTTTTTATTGTCGCCATTTTTATTTTTGTATTTGGCATTCGAAACTTTTGTTCTCGATGCAAGTTATTCCATAAACGTCTGCGGTTCGCTCTAGAAACATGTATCGCACGTCTTAACAAGTTTAACTGACAACTGTTACTCACTATTATGATACCCACGCTATGAGTATTTTTTTAACTTGAGGTTGTTAAGTGATGGATGTTAGGAAGTATTAAAAAGCCTTGAATTGTATTTCCTGAGAAAAACGCGACCTAAATTTTATACATGGCCATTATGTGTAAATATAAATAAGAAGATGTGGTATGAGTGCCAATGAGACAACTATCCATCCAAGTCACAATGTGTAAAAAATAAACAATTATAGGTCAAAGTACGGCCTTCAATACGGAGCCTTGGCTCACACCGAACATCAAGCTATAAAGGGCCCCAAAAAAAAGACTAGTGTAAAACAATTCAAACAGGAAAACCAACGGTCTAATCTATAAAAAAAACCCTTCTTTCGGAGCAGGGGTATAATTACGCATAGATTAAGAACAACAAATATAAAGTTTGACATACAGAGTTAGATATGTTAAAGTCTGTATCTTTGCACTCAAATTGATATCACATATTTTGGTGGAGATGTAGCTTCTATAATATAACTCATTGTTGAATAAACGGACATTGTATTGCTCTATTGCGTTCAATAGAAATAAGAAGATGTGGTATGAGACAACTCTCCATCTAAGTCACAATGTGTAAAAGGTAAACAACTATAGGTCAAAGCACGGCCTTCAACACGGAGCATTGGCTCAAACCGAACAGCAAGCTATAAAGGGCTCGAAAATGACTAGTGTAAAACAATTCAAATAGGAAAACCAATGGTCTAATCTATATAAAAAAACGAGAAACGAGAAACACTTATGAACCCTTATGAACCACATGAACCGACTGCTGACTTAGGAAAGGTGCATACAAATGCAGCGGGTTTAAACTTGTTTGTTGGTCCACCCCCACCCCCCCTAACCTGGAACAGTGGTGTAACGCAAGTCTTGATTTGGTTGAATAAGTTTTATAATATATTTTGTTTGTAAAATATTCGGATTTTTTTAAGAAAATGTTGTTTGATAAACAATGTGGCAACGATCCACAATAGTTCAAGGGTCACTTGATGAGAAAGCAAAATGCAGGATTAAAACTTAATGTAATCATTACATCTTTTTAACTATGACACTAAATACACCAAAATTCATAAAGTAAAATTGCCCTGAGGCGTTACATCAATTGAATGTATTATTGTAATTCTGTGACCTACCATTCAAAATTGCACTTTCAGCCGCCTCAGATGAGTGATTTTCTATAACAAAAATATAATTGTGAGATCAATAGCCTTGTCTAAAAGTTTCTGATTTCATAGAAAACAATTTTAACAATACATAAAACTAAAAATGCCAGTTACATCATTGGTCAGTTTTTACAATAAAACAAACTACTTTGAAAACTTTTTGTATACTAATTGGTGGTTAAATCAAAATTCCGCTTAATACCGATTTGTGTTGCTTGTAAATAGTATGTCTTTAAAATTGTAACTGAAGAATTCCATGAAATCCATTAAATGTTTTTGTTAAAAATATTTAAAATTTAAATCTTTTAAGTTGAATGTGTGAAAAATATTTAAAGTTTCACAATTTAGTTGGAACATACCTTGCACAACGCATTTTGGAGTTGTGTCATCATTTTCCACTAAAATGAAAGTAAATGGCATTTTCACAATTTACTAAATGTTAATATTAGATTCTTAAATTGTTTTTTTAGAGATTGAACAATGTTGCATTAATGTAACAGTACTATGGTATAGAGTTGTAGCTTTTAACATTAGGAGATTGCTTACTGTTGATGAATACATATTAAACTGTTTATTTTGTCGTTTTCTGTGTATTTTTATATGCATGATGTATAAATATTACTTTTGTAGTTATGTGTCGACCTTATGCTGTAGTAAGTTGGCTAGACTAGAAATTGGCAATCATACCACATCTCCTTATTTTTATATTAAATACAAAGGTAAGGGCCATATTTGGCCCCCAATATTAAGTTCAGTGTTTTAAGTTGATGACAGAACACATAAGGGACTGGTCATTTGTATCCCGAAAGAGGGGGGAGGATAATCAAAGGGGGAGGCTTGAAAATGTTGGGCATGGAAAGGGCGGTTGTTTAATTTTTCAATACTTCAGATGAGGGTATTGAAAAGTTTTGGTGACCCACACCCACCTCTTCCCCATACAATAAAATGTATAACTTTTTTGGCACAAATGACATCAATTTTTTTAAGATTCAATTCCTAAGTTTCAACATCTTCTTATATATATTTTTATCTAAAGTTAATTTACCAACTGCTTTAATAAAGGATATATATAACAATGTGCTGAAATTCAATGTGGTAAATGTCCATGAGACCATAACAGACACATTCCTTTAGCCCCTTCTGACGATGTGATAATACAGTTCACAAATTGCTCGCCCTGCGCTTGTCTGTAGTTGGTTTTAGATTTCAATGAACATAATTCATGTATAACTGATTAATTAAAAGGCACCACAAATTAATCAAAACCTTTACCAATTTCATTCATATATATAAAGATTTGATCCGAAAGTTAGGCACCAGTACTGAAGATTTCTTATTACAAACGGGATATCCCATCCTAATTTTACGGTGATGATGTTTATAAAGCCCGTAAATTCAGACACATTCCATGTAAACTAATTTATCCTTTGAATAAACTTATTCTTAAAACAAGATTGTCAAATTAACACAGTAGTTTAATCTTTTAAAAATTGTTTTATAGGACTATTAACATTGCATTTTGTTTTGAAAAATTAAAACATAACTGACTATATGTTGCGTTATATGTGCAGTTATAATAACTTATGATTCTACATCCTGTAGATACTGTTTACTTATATTTTGGCGTTGCATAAGGACTCACGTTTCTCAAAATTGAGAATGGAAATGGGGAATGCGTCAAAGAGATAAAAAAACCGACCAAAGAGCAGAAAACAGCCCAAGGCCATCAATTTTTTTTTATGACGTCTTATCACTAAATACGTTGGATGTGTACTGCTTGATACTTTTGTCTAGGAAAAGATTGTTGAAGGCCATACGGTGGCCCATAATTGCTTACTACCCCTTCATTTTAACTCTGTTGAAGGTTGTACGGTGGCCTATAATTGCTTACTACCACTTTATTTTAACTCCGTTGGATAGCTGTCTCATTAGCAATTATACCACATCTCCTCATTTTATATATATCCAAATAAAGTTCCCTGGAGTCACAAACAGCTTCTCCCACTTGAAGCTCTAGATCCTTTACTGAAGCAATATTTGTTTTTTTTTGGGGGGGGGGGTGAAATTTTAATGTCTTTGGAAGGGTGGTCTTGAATTTATTTTCCTTCCTCAAGGTGGGGACATGAAAAAAATCAGAGAAATTCCAAAATTCCACTGTTTCCTCTCACCCCCCCCCCCCCCGGCCACCCCACCCCACCCAATGAAAGAAAAATGACCAGTCCCTAAGAATGTTAAATATATCTTTTTTATCAAGCTTTTCTTATAAATCGTTAAAATTTAAAATCCAAATAGGCAAAAAGTAGAGATCTTTGGTAAAATTTGAGAAAATCGTCTGGATTTCAACCAAATTTAGGCCTATGAAACATAGAGCGCAGGCTTCGGCAGTCTACACATTAAAGTCATATATATATATATATATATGTAAAATATTATAAGTAGATTATGTTAAAAATATTTATTGTCAACGCAATGGAAATTGACATATTTTCATTACATTTTCATCGAATATCAAAATGTGAGCTATTTTTGACGTCATTAAAAAAGCTGATCCGTATATTTTATCCACAAAGGTATATTTGAGAGTCGGAAAGATTATTTGGGGGACGTCGGAATTGAGCCGTTTAATTCAGAGTTAATATGAAGTGGTAGTAACTTATAGCAATTATAGGCCACCGTAAGGCCTTCCACGATGAAAAAACCCCATTACGTAAATAGTCGGCTAATACATAGCTTTTTATTGATGTCTCCACTGAGGTCCCTAATGAGGGTCCTTCATTTCTTTATCCTTTTTTACATTTTAGATCATTTTTCTCTATTCTTTATTTATTTTGCCCATTATTCTCTATTATTTATATTTTAAATCGCATTTATTCTCTCTTTTCTATATTTTAACACGACATTATTCTCTATTCACTCCTTTTTCTTTATTTTTGCTTATATCTCACATCTTTCATTTTTTTTATTTTTTTTTTTATTTTTTTTTTTTATTTTTTTTTTTTTTTTTTGGGGGGGGGGGGGTTTGGGGGGGAGGGGGCTATACTCTGTACTTTTTGCCCATTATTCTCTATTATGTAAACCACATCCAGACCCTCTCTACTGTCACTTACCTCCGTTTGCCTGTGGCAAGTGTTGTTCTCTGTTTCCTGCAAATTAAAAAAAATCAACGTATTTTACATAAAAATAGAAATAAAATAGAAAAATTATAAAGCTATACTGTAAATCAAAACAAATAATTGTATAAAGAAAAGACAACAACAAAGAAAGGATAAAAGGACAAACAAGGGGCCTTCTTTAACTTGCAGTGATTTGAGAGTGTTTTCTCCCTGTTGAAGGCTTTACTGTGACTTTAAGATGAAGAACGGCAATAAATGTGCTGTTCCTTTGCTTTTTGTGTTTTTTATTTTTTATTTTTTATTTTTTAATTTATATTTTAAAGACTGAGCAACACAAACTCCGAAAAAAAAAATCTAAATCGTATGCAATAGTAAGGTAAGTTATTCCTGTTACATTAACTGCACTGTAATGTTGAAGTCCGGTGATAACTCAAAGTATTTAAACTACAACATCGTCCTGAATATGCATGAAAAATTTGCCACTGGACGTTAAGCAACCAACAATCAATCAATCAATTAAACTACAACAAATTGAACATATATATGTTGTTGTACTTCCTGATTTTCAAACTTGGGTTATCGACTGTGAACTTTTCGTTCTGTTTTAATGTAAACTTACCATTATGTTTTTGTTTATTTATTTGTTATCATTTATATCTATCAACAGGTTTGGACTGAATAAGTCCTTTTACAACTATAATCATGATAATAATTTGTCTTTTGGTACTAAATAAATGGAAATAAACAGTGGAATTTAGATTTACATCTTGTCCGAATAATCGAATATTATCAATATAAGCAAGTTACATTTAGCCACACATATTTTTCATTTGTTGAAGCCACATTTCCGTCCTCCTGTTCTCGTATGTTTTTATTGTAGTTCGATTGATGATGCTTAATGCAGATTAATTCTTAGAAATTGTAACACATATAATTGATACATTTAAGAGATAACAGTGTTTTATTTTAAGATTTGCAATCATCAAATCAAAAACTGATGCCTGTAAATCTTCAAATACAATACTTTTATCTCAATTCTGATGCAAATGAAAAACACCGTTTAATCATACATTTTAAAATGGCTTGCGCGCACAATTCCAGGTCAATTGTGGAACTGAACACTGAAATTAGTGACGTAATCCAATCAGAATGAACGTTACAAACAGTGTTGCATTATACTTTTGATTATACGGTCATTGACAAAACATTTTCATTTATTTTATTCAGGAATAACAAAAAAGAACCATAAAAACCATGGCTGTTATATTTCTTTGTGACAAGTTGCCACAATTGCCTACAATAATTTGGGTACGGATGAATGTAAAAACAAAAATAAATCTTAGTATACAAAGAGAACATTTTTAATGACTGATAGTCTGGATGGGGTCTACAGGATAGAGAATAATGAATAAAAAATACAGAATAAAGGTCCAGAAAAGAATAATAAAAGATAGGCACAAAAAAAAATAATAGAAAATAATGGACAAATAAAAAATAAAGAATAGAGAATTATATAGATATAAGAAGATGTGGTATGAGTGCCATCCAAGTCACAATTTGTAAAAGTAAACCATTATAGGTCAAAGTACGGCCTTCAATTATGTCCAAAAAATAAAGAATACAGAAATCAAGGGTTCCCTTTCAGACCCTCACGACTAACAATAACATGGCACTGAATACACTACCTCTTAATGATACAGTGTTAGGTTTGTAGTTTTCATCTGTAGGTGAAGCATCCATCGAGACATCATTGTTTAATGACGACGCCATATTTACTTATGTCAACTGAAAAAGAGAAGAACATCTTTCGAGTTATATCACCTGGGTTTTTCCCCATTTTGTTCTTGTTTCAATTAAGCAAACATTTGGCAAATATAGTTGTGAAAAGAGAAAGAGTACTTTATATATATATATATATTTATTTATTACCAAAAATTATATAAACTATAGGTGCACATTTGAATTACATGTACATCCACAGCAATAATACATATATAAACACAAACTATGTGACAGAATAGCAGAAGATGTGGTAATTATAAATATTATATGTAAACACTGTTCTAGGCTAAAAAGATCTAAAAGTAAATTTACCTAAATTACACAGCTCTTTTTTATTGTTTGCTCTCATTAGTTTAATAAATTTGTACATCGATATTTTTTTCCAATAATATGGCTTAAAGTAACATTTTAGAAAACCTTGAAAACATGGACACTTGATGATGAAATGATACTCATATTCTATATCATTTTTACAAAAATTACATATTCTACTATTTAAGGAATGACTTTAACATTTTTCTGTCTATGAAGAAATAACATAAAAAATGTAGTGCACACTGAATAACCCTCGCTGAGCGGGTTATTTAAAAGTATGCACCACATTTTGGAAGTTATTTCGTAATTAGACAGAAAAAATATTACAGTCATCCCTTAAAATTTAATTTTTAATTCCATTTTTAAGGAGTAAATCATGAAAAAACGTCGATGACGTCTCGGTCACATGACAAAATTATGTCTATGAGCTGAGAGACAAACAACTTTCAGCCAATCAGAAAACGTGTTATATCCAAAATAACATTATTTCTTGTACCAAAAAATCTTACATTTTTTTATGGCGAATGACTCTAACGGGAAAACAACATTAAAAAACTCTTTATCAAGAGTTGGTACGTGAATCACTTGCTTTTATTTCCCTGTTTTTTATTTTCCTCAAGTAAACATTTAGCAAAAATAGCAACGGGTAGCAACTATCCACACTGAAATCAAATCCAATATCAAAATAATGATAATTTAATATATAATACTATAATATTAATGTATTTCATGTGGAAATTGAAATTGGGCATACATTTAAACCAGTTTTAGAAACATGGCGTAGCTGCGGACTTCGTAAAAAATATATCAGTAAGTGGACTCTTCTTTATGATAGGGAGATTAACGATACCAGTTTGCATAATCAATTGAAAAAGAGAAATTCAAGAAATCATTGAAGTATCAACAGGTCTGACTTTCTGATTTGTCAAATTTGAGACGAATTATGTATATGTATATATAGAGTTTATCAAGAGTCTATCCTAAATTGAGGTAAATTGTATGGCCTTCCAAATACCGTTTCGGTTCCTAACATTACTGAAGAGACATTAACTGTCGAAATCCGGATATGGTGTACTAATTTTTGCACCTTTTGTTTGCGGTATACCATCTTTTCCGCAAGTTTATTGTTTTCTGTTTGGTATTAAATTAATAGTTAAGATTCATTTTGTTACATCTGGTGATTGGTTTATTTGGCAATCGCCAATGGCAGTCAGCAGGGTTTAAGAACATCCGTTGTTCGACCTGCTAGTCAAATGCGTTTTGTTTAAATATACCTTTTCACTTTTTATGTCTTTTGGAAAATGTTGTTTGTGCTGTATTTAGACCCCTCTACCAAGAAATTTGTTTTGCATGCACACGTATAAAAATTTCGGTTTTTATCCAACGCAATCATAGGTTTGAACGTTGTTTTCAATTTAGACTTGTTTATGTATATATATATATAAATTTATCTTTGTGCCATAGTCCATGTAGATTCAATTGATCACTAAGACTATTCCAATATATCCTCTTGAACTGTCAAAGGTCTTAAAAATTAGTTAGGCATAGAAACAGATATTATCAAAGAAAGATTTGTACAAATGTAATGATTCTCTTCAGTATGTACATGTATGGAGGAACCCAATGTTATATTTACTATATTGAAACTACTGAAAATGTATTCAGGACATAAAACATATACTAGAATATGTACTTGTTTTCTACCTCATAGCAGTATAGAATAGTGTAGGTAGGCAGGTATTTGTTTTTTTATTTTACATTACCTTGACGCGTTCCACGTGTGGAGCAATCTGCTTGTCCTTCCGGGGCACCTGAGATAACCCCGGTTTTTGTGGTGCTCGTGTTGCTCAGTCTCTAGATTTCTATGTTGTGTTGAGTGCACTGTTGTTTGTCTTTTCGTCGTTTTTCGTTTTTTTTTTGCCATGGCATTGTCAGTTTATTTTCGACTTATGAGTTTGAATATCCCTTTGGTGTCGTTTGCCTCTCTTGTACTTGTAAATGTTCTGGACTATAACAGTGCATTATGTCTCGACTATAAAGTTGATTTACCAAGAATGTTCATAAAATGTGTTAGCATGTACATTTTTGATAGGAAGGGAGGCAGGAAACATAACTATATTTTTGACCTAATTGAATATATTTTTAGTTGTTTTGAAGCATGGTATGCATATCAAATGGGTAGTTTAAATACTACTTACAAACTGAATACATAAACTGTGTTGTAATCTGTAATGTTTCCTCAGACTCGTATACTGAATAGCTACATGTATGAGGGTCTGGATGGGGGGTCCTTCATTTCTGTATTCTTAAATATTTTAGGCCATTTTTCTCTATTCTTTTTAAATTTTGCCTGTTATTCTCTATTCTTTATATTTTATCACCCCATCATTCTCTATTCTTTATTTTTTTGGCCTATTTCTCCCTTTTCTTTATATTTTTTGCCCTTTATCCTGCATATTTTGACAATTATTCTCTATTCTGTAAACCCCATCCACATCCTCAGCTATGTAGATAGATAACGAAGGTCTATGCATTTTTTTTGTCCGATGTTCTGGTGCAGTTTTTGTCAAATACTTGTTATCCCGTCTCAAAATTTGCATTCGCGTGAGCAAATATATGTAACACGTTAACATCTGACTAAGTGTGTCGGTGAGGCACAAAGTAGGGTCCCAATAGTCATGTCTCATTAACATTGTTATCGTCCTGAATATGCATCCACTATTTGCCGATGAACATTAAGCAATACTAATCAATCAATCAATCAATCTAACAGAATGAGGAGATCCTCATTAATGTGCATTTTACCAATGTATATATATGTATCATATCAATTTGTAGGTATTATACGTCGTAAAACTCGAACGTATAAAAATATTCAAAATATATATTAAGCAATTAATTTAAACATTTAAGGAACCGGTCACTAATTACAAATTATAGACGACGGTTGTTGGTCAAAAAGACAGAAACCAAACAACTCACAAGACACACAATAAAATTAGAGTATCAAAATAATTGTATCTGCTTTTATAGGATCATCTATCATAGCACACATGCTGATGTAAAAATTTCATTTTGCACAATAAAGAAATCCATGTCTGAAATATGACGAGGATAAAAGTTAATGACCTTCGAAAAATAGAATTTAACAGTTCTCATAGACTACGGTCACAAAGGGTGAAATCTTGCCCCTTACACGACATTTACTGTAACACTGAATATCAGCCAGGCCTGTTTATAACTTTAAGAGGTATCAAAATGTCATTACTCATACATATTTTTTTTATATCGATTCGGCTCTTAAAATCCTTCGTACTAAATACAATAATTTGGTGGTATTTATTATGAAGAATATACATCAGTCCTATCTCTGGCATATTTTTGGTGAGGTTTTATTGAAATTGGGAGTCATGAAATTCAATTCAGTATTTCAATAATGTCCTGAAACTTTTTTTTAACTTTTTTTTTATAATTCTGTCAACTAGCTTTCGAGTCAGTTAAATATTCGTGAACTTTAATATGATCAGTATCTATGTCAGAGTGTCCTTAATTTTGAAAATTTCAATTTGTTTTTATATTTACAGATTGGCAGGGTATATATGTGTATCACTTTATGATGCTCCATTTTGTCATTTAAACCTGAGTGGTTTAAACTCGCCCTCGGAGCCGCTTTTATCTTTTTATGGGATATCTATTTATGCCTGGCTTATCTCTAGGCCTGGGCTGGTATGAATAAAACCACTTAAGTTAAGATATCCAATCGTAATACTAATTTATCGTAGGACATGTAGAAAAATCCGTCCGTTCGGAACAAATCTTAACTTAAGTAGCTGTATGCATACTGGCCCTGGTCTCATTGTACCTAAATGCATGATAATATTTCGATACTTGAATATGCAAACACGAATGTCTGAGATCGTGTACCTTTTAACATTCCGTTACCAATGGAATGGTGCATTAATTCTGACATCGTGTACCTTTTAACACTCCGTTACCAAAAGGAATGGTGCATTAAATCTGAGATCGTGTATCTTTTAACACACCGTTACCAAATGAATGCTGCATTAAATCTGAGATCGTGTACCTTTTAACACTCCGTTACCAAATGAATGGTGCATTAAATCTGAGATCGTGTACCTTTTAACACTCCGTTACCAAAAGGAATGGTGCATTAAATCTGAGATCGTGTACCTTTTAACACTCCGTTACCAAAGAAATAGTGCATTAAATCTGAGATCGTGTACCTTTTTCACTTTGTTACCAAAAGGAATGGTGCATTAAATCTGCGATCGTATACCTTTTAACACTCCGTTACCAAAGGAATAGTGCATTAAATCTGAGATCGCGTACCTTTTAACACTCCGTTACCAAAAGGAATCGTCCATTATATCTGAGATCGTGTACCTTTTAACACTCCGTTACCGAAGGAATAGTGCATTAAATCTGAGATCGTGTACCTTTTAACACTCCGTTACCAAAGGAATAGTGCATTAAATCTGAGATCGTGTACCTTTTAACACTATTTTACCAAAATGAGTCGTGAATTAAATCTGAGATCGTGTACCTTTTAACTCTCCGTTAACAAAAGAATGGTGCATTAAATCGATGAATTCTGGTTCCTTTTATCTATTTTCTTTAATGACCTATGTCAAAGGTAATCTTTAAGAAGTGTTATTTTGAAAATAAGGACAATATAAAGTATGACTCGAAAGTATAAAAAATATTCAAAATATATAATATTTTTTCAACTAGGTCACTAATTACAAATAAAAGACGAGGGTTATAGGCCAAAGAGACAGAAACCAAACAACACATTACACACAATAAACTGTTGACACAGAGATATTTCTCGCTTTTTTGGAATTTTGATAGTATGATTCAGGAGTTGAAATTAAAATGGCAACATTTAAACATGTAAACTATGCAAAACATTCTTTGGTCGGGTTGTTGTCTCTTAGACACATTCCCCATTTCCATTCTCAATTTCAAAGTATTTAAGTTATGACTGAAGGCGCAGGACCAAATAACTTCGATTGAAATGAGAAATGCCAATGCTTGTTAAACTGCATACCATATACCATTGACTTATCATAAGTGGCTTTCCTTAAACGAACCTAAATACAAACTTTAACTTTTAAACTTTGCAAAAGGTTCAAAGTCAATGAACCATGCTTAGGGGGCGGGACCATATAAGTTCCCTGGAAATGAGATTTACCAATGCTTATGCATCTGCATATCACATACCAAAGATCTACCACTGGTGGTTCCCCTTAAATTAGCCGAACAACAAACCAATTTATGTTAACTGAGCAAAAGTTTCAAAGTCAACAGACCACGACTGAGGGGGCTGGGTCGAATAATCTCCATGGAAATTGGATGGCCGGTGCTAATACAACTGCATACCAAATATCATTGACCTACTACTAGTGCAGGGTTCCACCTAAACTACCCCTTATCTCAAACTAATACATTATGAACGTCGCAGCCGGTAAAACACGTCTAAATCTCCCTTTTTTCGACGACGAAAAACAGACAGCATTAGTTCATTACTAGCTATACTAACTTTCTGTTTATTTAAGAATTAAATGCTTCTTTTTGTTAATATATTTGGAAGTAAAAAGGTTAACCAAGGCACATTTTGTACGAAGCACGGAAGCTTTTACAACCCTTTAAAATTACAAAAGAAGCATTCAATTTGATAACTACATTCATATTCTACTACCATAAAATTACTAGTTATATCAACTTTTTCTTTTGTTTATTCTATGCATTGTTGTGACGTTATCATGGGAATCACGTGCGTCACGAATTTTTCATTTTATACGGAAATAAAGTATTATTTTGGAATGACTCGCGATTTTTTAAAATCACAATGAAAAGTGCGAATTCTTATGAAACATACATCTAATGCAATTACTAGAGATTAAATATTTGACTTACCTACGGTAGGGTACGGCAAAAACCGAAATTATAGAGGAAACTACATGGAAATTATCTAAAAACCTAAATTTGAGAGTTCGAGTCAAATCAACCGGCACGAATTCCGCTTTAAATGTTATTCATATATTAGCTTTTTTACACCACGATGATAACATTACTAACAACAATACTCAGATATTTACACTTAGTGTATTTAAAACAACGAAACTGCATCTGCGTGTCATATAACATTTTATAAATACTAAGTAGTTTCCGCATAACACTTCAAAAATATACATGTACTGAAACTTATTATTTTTTCCCGAAAAAGGAAAATAAGAAATATAAAGTTTACTTTACATGTTCTAAAAAATGTTTATATTCATGTTTCTTAACAGTTTGGTCCGAGCACCTCATTTTAATGATAATTGCCGTTTGAAAACAGTTGTAAAGAATTTGTCGTCCTGTATTGTATCTAGTATTAAAAAGACATAAATAAATGAAAATATGAGGTAAAGGTTAATGTGACAACAAACCAATAAAAATGTCATTTATATTTAAAACGTATTCATATACGTATATATCAACTAAAGGAGACCAGTGTAATTTTTTTTGACAAAATAATCCAACAACATATAAGCCAAACAAACGAAAACATTCATTTTTAATAATACAAAAGTGTTCATACCAAATGTCTAGCTTTAAATCGGATATATTCGTACCAAATATCAAACTCTAAATCGTATGTGTTCATACCAAATGTAAAACTCTAAATCGTATGTATTCATGCCAAATGTAAAACTCTAATTCGTATGTGTTCATACCAAATGTAAAACTCTAAATCGTATGTGTTCATACCAATTGTAAAACTCTTATTCGTATGTGTTCATACCAAATATCAAGTTCTAAATCGTTTGTGCTCATACCAAATGTAAAACTCTAAATCGTATGTGTTCATACCAAATGTCAAGCTCTAAATCGATTGTGTTCATACCAAATGTCAAACTCTAAATAGTATGTATTCATACCAAATATCAAACTCTAATCGTATATACCAAATGTAGTAAACTGTATTCGTATTTATCCATATCAAATGTCAAACTCTAAATCGTATGCATGCAGGTATTGATCAACCCTCAACCCCCCTTTTCATCATACTAATTAAATATCATAGTTTTAAGATTCTTATAAGTAATATCATATGTGTTATTTATTCATTTGCCATTCTTTATAAGAGATCGCCCACATAACCCTATTACTGTTTACTCTATGTATTAGATACACCTTGAGGGCGTTAGTCCGAATGGGTGTATCTAATTCACACCAAGATAGTATTGTCAATGCAGAATGATAGTTTTCAATAATTTAGGAGGGAGGTCTTTCAACGATTTGATCATATGTTATTGAAAAGCATGATAAATGCAGGGTATCCAATTTTATTTAACGACATCTTGGTGTAAATTCTTAAAACACACACATATTTTATGTTCTTCCGTCACTATAGTTATGTCGGGAACACTTTGAAACAAATCATTATTTCGTCATTCTACTTGGATTTGATTTATAACTAAATAGGACATATCCGATCGTAAATTATCCTTCACAAACTAACCAAAAAAATGTGGGAGTCTGTTCCACGAATATTAATCTCTTCAACCTCCACGGCCAGTAGCCCAAATCCAATCAACAGTGCCTCACCTATTATATAAAATCCTCATCCTTTCACAGCTCATTTGATTGTATGTAGAATAATCGAAATTTTCGAACATATGACTGTAAAAAATGGGAATATCTCTAAAAATACTTACGACCTTTCCCCTAAAATTATAAATCCATTGTTTGACTTGTAAATAACTTCACAGGAAGTAAAATGGGAACTCCACATCTAAAAATAGAATATGAATGGATATATTATGTGTTTGAAGTTTATCTATAGCTGTTATGAATTGAAATATTATCAGACGGTTGGTTATATGATGTGGTATCCTTATGTTTTATGAAAAAAATTAAAAAATACGCAAAGGGGGCAATAAACATATTGTGTGTTGTTTAATAATTTAAGGAAATTTAACACGTGAAATTAATGTTAAATGGAAATACCTACCTGTGCCCACCATTATATTCTTTCAAAGTACAATGGGAATTATTAATCACGTTTTAAAGTGTAATACACAACGTAGACTTATATGATAGTGATTGTAGTTTTTTTAGGAACATTCCCAATTTTTTTTTCGAGATATTAATGAAAAATTTCCATTGTGCTACGCACAATTAATGATTCATTTGAGAAAAAACTAAGGCAAATGTTTGATATAATTAGACTGTCACTGATGAGTTTTTTGTAGACGAAACTCTCGTCTGGCGTTCACAATTACAAGCCTGGTAGCTTTTGTGAGTTTATTGGACGTATACGTACCCTAATTTTTCTTGTTTTAAAATAATCATCAGTATCAGTTATACGGGGACGACCATTTGGTAAGGGGGATAGGGCAGTGGGCCGTAGGATTTTCCGGATTGATCATTTATCGGATATTTTTCATTTGTCTGTTGCTACGTTTACTTATATATTTTTTTTTTTTTTTTTGGCGGCTCCTTTTTGTACACATTTTATTCCTGCAGTGTGTGTTTTAATATCATATGTTCAATACATTTCAGGGGCGGATCCAGCCATTTATAAAAGGGGGGTCCTAACCCAGGATAAAGGGGGGTTCCAACTGTATGTCCCCATTCAAATGCATTGATCGTCAAAAAAAGGGGGGAGTTCCAACCCCCGGAACCCCCCCCCCTGGATCTGCCACTGCATTTCAACTATTCTACATACAATTCATTTGCATCCTGTATTTGCAAAGTCTTTATATTCAGTTCTACCTAGGCAAAGTCATTACTTTTCAATATCCTTTTACATGTTTTAGTTACCGGAAGACTAGTGCTGTCGTAAATTAGTCACTAGGTCATGTAGGTGGAGGTTGGCAGATAGGACACACACAGAGCTACCGATTTTACAATGATTAATACAAAAATGCACAAAGTCATGTACTTTTTGATGACTTTTCCATTACCTAGGAAGCTCGAGATAAAAAGTGGTTTTTTTTAACTCAAACTTAAAGGGGCATTAGCTGTCAAATTCGTGTTCACTGATTTCATTCAAATTCTCATATTTGATTTATATCATACTTAAACGTATATCCAAATTACAAAAAGTCTAAACTAAACAATTACCAATACATGGACTCAATAATATGTATCAGTATTTCGTGTGTATTTTTTATCTAGACGTCATCTAATTAACCACCGAGATGACCTCCGAAGACTACCGACGGTCATATAACCCGATATAAACATAAACATGATAAACATAAAATTAATATAAATAGATATATATATAGCGACCACTTGCAATTGGATTTTCTAGGTCTATTTGATTTCATATTAAAGGTGAAGAAAATAAGTAAATCATCGTTCTTACCTGTAAAAGAATGATTTTTGTGGATCGAATCAGCCAACAAAATGGTTCATCCTTGTTTCACTTTCAATGATGACATTCCTTTCTTTTTAATAGCTGAATACATGCGTAACCAATCTCCAGCTACGGGGTTAAATTGAAGGTCACATGAATACGGATTCAATGAGTTGAAATTCATCACTTGAAAGTGGTGAATAATTCATCAGGGAAAAAGTTTCTTTGATTATTTTGACAAAAATAAAACAAACTGGCTGCTAAAACTGAATTATTATTTCACTATTTCACTTTCATTAATGATAGAACAAAAAAAATCAAAATTTTATTTTTTTATGTCTCGTAGCTAATGCCCATTTAAATACGCTTTTGAATTAATAATAAATTGTATTTACTTGATTTATTTTACGTAACTGGATGGGCTTAACCGGCATGTGCTAATCAAAGATCATTCCATCTATAGACAACTGTTATAGGATAAAAAAATAGTGTGATACACTTGTGATTTTATGTAAATAAAACGGAGATTAAAAACGATAAATTGTATGTGGTAATTCGACCTAATGTCCTTATTAATTTCCTTTCTGAAACAGCACGAAGAATTTTCGGTAAAGATTATACTTCAAGATTTTACTAAATGTATATTGAATGTAACAAAATGAAATTAAAAGGTTTAAGTAATACATGTATATGCAAAGAAATGTCACACCAAATAGCCCAAACGTGGATATCCCAAAGAAATCACATACAGAATTCGACAGAATACCTTTCGTCTTATTCCTTGCCTTTTTGTATTGTCATTTTTTCTCTCTGTATTTAGGTTTTTGTTAAGAAAATGTATACATCAAGGAAGTTTTTTTTAGCTTATTTTGACAAAATCAAACCAAACTGGCTGCTAAAACTGAATTTTTATTTCACTATTTCACTTTCATTAATGATTTTAACAACAAAAAAATCTAAATTTTATTATTTTTTTATATCTCGTAGCTAATTCCCATTTAAAAACGCTTTTGGGTTAATAATAAATTATACTTACTTGATTTATTTTACGTAAGTGGGTGGGCTTAATCGGCAGTTTGCTAATCAAAGATCATTCCATCTATAGACAACTGTTATGGGATAGAAAATAGTGTGATACACTTGTGATTTTATGTAAGTAAAACGGAGATTTAAAACGATAAATTGAAAGTGGTAATTCGACCTAATGTCCTTATTAATTTCCTTTCTGAAACACATTGCTTTAAGCTCAAAGTACTTAACCTGCTGATACATAATACACTCTAATATCGATGACTGTACTACACTGCAGATTTAAAACAGAAACAACAAGAATGTGTCCATAGTACAAGAATGCCCTACTCGCACCATCATTTTCTATGTTCAGTGGACCGTGAAATTTGGGTCAAAACTGAAGCGGGACAGACGGACGGACGAACGCACAGACCGAAAAACATAATGTCCCTAGGTGGGGCATAAAAATAATAAAAGAACAGAGTTCCAATGTCCCCCGCGTTGCACATAAATGAATTTTATCTATCCAAGGTACGAGGGCATTAACTAGAAATACACTTTTTTTTGGTTCTTTAAAACTGTTCATAAATATCTCAGCGAAATGAATGCTTAAGAGCAAATTATATGTGATTTCCGATATAATTAATATTTCCAAGGGGCATAACTCTTTTAAGATAAAAATCTGGCAAAAATTGTACCCGTGAGAGTGCTAACGAGGCCATTTTCCATAAATTTAATATTTCAAAGGGGCATAACTCCTTTAACAAAAGTCGATCGTCCACCATTATAGAACTTCTCCGAGATATTGCTGATATTAACCTGTAGTACAAGTTTTCTAAAAATCTGGCAATAATTGTACCCGTGAGAGCGCTAACGAGGCCATTTTCCCGCATAAATTTAATATTTCAAAGGGGCATAACTCTTTTTAAAAAAGTCGATCGGCCACCATTATAGAACTTGTCCGAAATATTGCTGATATTAACCTATAGTATAAGTTTTATAACAAATATGGCAAGAATTGTACCTGTGAGAGCGCTAACAAGACCGGACGGACAGACGGACACACGGACGGACTCCCGGTATTTCTATTTCCCCCGCAAAAGCGTGCGCGGGGGACAATAAAACAGTGCAATTGATCCTGTGCAATGCGCATATGCACAAATTTCAAAGCAAAAAAAACAAACTTTACATTTAAATCTAGCGTTAAACTATAGAAGAAGAAGAAGATTTTATTTCCAATTATGGGCCCCAAAGGGCATAAACATTACAACAACAATAATTTTCATAATACAATACAAACAATGAGATAAAAAAAAAACATAATGAGAACAATTTAAGTTCTTAAAGTAATATGTGGATAAAGAACCTATTATTTTAATTATCAAATGCATTATAATGCAAGTGTGGTTGATATAGATAACAAACAAACAACCAAAATAGATATCCATTTATATATAGTACACAATTAGTTTAGATAAACATAAATCAGTCATTTGATGCTTAAAACCACAAACCACAACCCCACCCCACCCCCTAAAAAAAAGAAAATAAAACCAAACACACTCTTTATCATCAACAATGATATTTATAACTTTTATCAATAATTTTGTTGATGGTATTGAATAGGTATCAATACCTGACAAGAGTTGTTGGTTAAGCCATGCAAGTATTATATTGACAAATTATAATACTTGCATGGTTAAACATTGGTGTGTCAAATTTCGTGTCCATTTTAGCGTAATCGAATTATCTAATTATGACAAACACGTTTATGACAGTAGCAGGAGGTTGATGATAGGGTGTGCCATCTTTGCGAATCAAGAGACATCGGTAATGAATATCATTATGTTATGTCTTGTAATGCTCTAAATCAAGAAAGAAAGAGGTTGTCACCACACTAATGTACTTTTTGTCCAAATATATATAAATTTCAAGAATTAATGAGCTCTAGTAACTATATTGTTCTTGAAAAACTATGTAGATTTATAAAAATTATAAATGTGAGGGTCTCTCCTCCCGGTTAGTTTGTGATTCAATGTTTATGTCTGTATTGTTCGCATATGCTTTAATATTTAATGTAATTGTTTATATATATATATATATATATATATATTTTCTCTGTAACTATGTAATTTGTAGTTAATGAGAAATACAATTCTTCATTCATTCAAGTATGAATAGAAAATAAATAAATTAGGTTTTATTGAATTGCAATAAATTATCATGTGAAAAATTGTATTTTAAATAAAGTGACATTTGATTTAATTTAATTAAGTGTAATTCTCTCGATAAGCTTTTGAACTGGTAATTAAGAACATGTAAGTGGGTCATTATAAACTATTACACAATTTGGTGTTTTTTTATCATACAAATTTCTTTCCATTATAAATTAAAACTTTATTATTATTGTAAAGAAAATCTTGCGTTTGATTATTATTTTTTTTGTCAATGTTTTATGTTGACACTTTCATCTTAAATACACTAAATTATGTCTGCAGTCAAAAAGTATATAATGTATACCCATATAGTTAGCTACGAACATTAAAAACTTTTTTTAAGTCATCATCACTGATCTGACCATTCCCTCTGTAAGTTAGAACGTACAACATAAAATAAAAAAATATTATAAACTTGGTTTTCTCCTCTGAATTGTTTTACATTTTGCCACTTCGGGACCTTTTATGGCTTATAAGGATATGTCATGTCCAATCATGTTATGACATGCTTCAATGAATTGAAAAGTATCGGATAATTATATATGCTGTTTGACCAAAATCCCGTTTGAAATGTTTTTATTGATGTAATTCGAAACAAGAGTTGGATACATATCAAGGTACGTTAGAAACAAATGACAATACGATAATCATCCTGTGAAATGAATATATATATATATATGTCTGTCGGTAATTGAGTTCTTGAAACTCTGCAGTATACTGTCTGTAAACCAACTTATTTCGCGCATATTTTATTTCGCGTTAAGTTCTCTCTAGCCAACTTCGCGGCGATTTATTTTCGCGGTCATCACATTTTCTTGACATATTTATACAAGGGAAAATCCAAGTTTCACATATATTCGCGACGATTTAAATTCGCGTTATTATTTTTTTTAAAGTATTCGAAAGTCGCGAAAATAAGTTGGTTTACGGTATGTATAATGTGAATGAGGAGTGTTTTTTTATCTGCATTTTAGTTTCTGAATTCACTCATATCATTTTAACAAACTTAAAACAATTAATATAAAGTTATTGCTTCACGAATAGTATGATTATTTTATAGGGAAATTGATATGTGTAAGACCAAAACGATTCAAATTCTAAAGTCACATGGAAAATGCTCGTTGTCACAGCTATATGGAATCGTGGGGACTTGATTAAGGTTATTAAATACATGAAGTCTGTTACCACCTATGTGCTTTTAAAAAAGGTGTACCCTATGGTCACTTTTCAACGTAAGGGTTAACGTTCTTTTGAAATGTACGTAGACGAGAACCATGAAAGCCGGTTATAAATGCATATATATATCTGATCTGACGTATATAAAGCTTTGTGTTCATTGCCGAAAGACTTACATATAATAGTTTTCAACGTTGATGTCATCAAATACATTATACAGCGTATTAAGTTATTTCAGGAATGTTTTATCTGTGGCGATATTTGATGCATAAATGTACTCTTATATTATATATAACCATATTTGGATTGAAAACAATTATCACCTCATAAAAGATTAAGGATGTACTTAGGTGAAATTAAAAAAATCTAGAATTTAAAATTGATACTATACATGTAAGTCAGAAGAGCACTAGTTAAGGAACAAATTAAGCTAATAATATTGATAGGTTATGGAACTCCTTTTCGAGATATTTATTTTTTTCAAATGGCGGGAAAAGGCTGACTCGGACTTTTACCTTACGATTGCATTGGTATTATTTGGGACTCAAATCGAAGAAAAAGAAATCTAGAATCTGCTTAAATTTTGGAAAATGACCTTTTATGAGCTATTGAAGTCTTATATGAAAAGAAAAATGGGTGTTATGGGGCAAAATATTTTACCCTAAATCGTAGGAAAAAAACCAAGGAGTCCGAACATTTGACAAAAATTCCTAAACCTCACCCAAGTACATCCAAGATAAGACAAAATAAATGAAATCCGACATTTCAATCGTGAGATTGTCTGGTCATTTATTTTAATAACAAAGAATCTTTTTTTACTTTCAATAAAATTTATATAAGCGGGGCACGTATACATATCTTTGTGTCTAGGTACATATGTTTAAATCATTACCCCGGGTGGCTGCATGGAATATTGGCCTGTTGATCGAGTAAAATAATTTTGACATTAAAAAAAAATAGGTGAAAAAAAGAGAAAATGTAGTACAACATATCAAAATCATTTATTGAAGAATAATGGCTCACAAAACTATCGTCTGTCCTTAATCTTACGTGGGGAGGGCTAGGATGAAAAATTTTGTTCTGCATATTTTTTAGTTCTTATCTCTGTCCAACCTTTTTATTTTTCACCTCTATTCGGTCCTGCCTTTTTTTATTCGTTTATCCTAACTTGTTTTACATAAATTGTCATCCTTCCCTTTTTTTTTTGCAAAGTTGCTCATCCTGCCTTTTTTTTAACTCAAAACTCCTGTCCTGCATTTTTTTCAAACCCCCCCCCCCCCCCCCTCCCACCGTAATAATCAAATGGTAGCTCCCTTGTTTGAGGTTTAAATCCCCCGGCTGGGAAAAACCAAAGACTTGCAGATTGGTATTTGCTACTGTATTTTCTACTTCTCCGGTAAGCACGCGGCATTAGAGGTCGGTCAATTTAAAACGTATCCAAAATATCAGATATGTTGACGTATACGCATCTGGGGGAATATGCTCAAATAATTACCCTGATCTAGAGTATTACTCAATGTACCATTTTAAAGACTAACGGGGATCAAACTGTGGCACTAATCAATTTGCAACTGTTTATTTCTGAATGCCTCACTTCAACTTAATATATAACTTCTTTATATTTAGCATTGAAACAACAAAAGGGTACATAATCCTTAAGTCTATGTTGCATACCAAAATTAAAGATCTTTATTTCATGGGGACCTACAACAATTAAACACAGTTTTTTTTCTAGAATGGCGATGATGTTGTTTTACGAAAAATGGGGTTCTACCACTGAAGGGTATAGTACGACATATGACATTGATCCCCATTATTTTTCATGAATAGTACACCAAGTAATATATTCGATTTGGATAATTATTTTAGCATATTCCCCTAGATGCGTATACGTCAACGTATCGGATACTTTGGATACGTTTTAAATTGACCGACCTCTATTAATAGTAAGAGACTGGCGACTCAGTGTCAGAATAATGTGTTCTGGTAGGGTGACATATCTTCCCGTGGAATGTTACCTTGTGAAGTAACACGTTAAATATTCTTATCACATTAACGTGTTCTCGTTAGTATATGAATGTAGTTGTTGTCACTGGACGTAATACACCGATCCATCATCATCGGCCTACTTTTCGATTGAACTGGCAACATAAATTAATTTTATTTAAAAATCCAAATAATTCACACTTTTCTTTTCGATTGGCGTTTCACGAATTACATCTTAACTTGAGTTTTTTCCATTAGAATATATATTTAATTTTTTTTGTTGCTTGTTACTTTGATACGGAGATGATGCATTCAGGCTTTAGCTTACTATTTAAGTAATAACAGATATTTTCTGAATGAATATGGTAAAATTATATTATCTATCACGATATATTCAATAAGGAGAGAATTACAATGTGTTATATACTGACCCCTCGAAGTTTTGCTGTTTTTTATATACAGTTGAAATGATCTGGTTAAAATAGAAAGAAGTCAATAATAATATAAATATAAATCTGACCAGACAATTGAACATTTATACTACCCATTAAGATGTACTAGTTTTTCGTCGTCACGTAAATAGATAGGGTTTCTATTGACAGACTTTGAGCAAGAGTGACTTCCCTGTTTAACGCCATGTGGTAGGTCTAAGATCGCAATTTTCATAATAAATCTGCCAAATTCAACTTGTTATACTGACTGCTAGACTTTAGAAAAGGGGTTCTCTGAACTATTTGTATTTCTTTTAGCTTGTTTAATTTGTCGCTACGATCTAGAAAGGATCTCGTATCAGACTTATTAGTATCGCATGTTTCAATTTGGAAAGTCGAATAAAAAATTGAATATTTATCCCTCCAGAATGGCGGCCTATGGAAACAACTCAAACTCAAATTACGTCATTCGAAACCTTTCTATCATATATATGCATCATTAGAACAGCTATACACTACAATTCACTATAATAGTCAGTATGTTTAAACACTTATATTTTCAAATATACCTTATTAAAAAAAAAAGACGCGGAAGATACCAAGGGTACTATAAAACTCACTAATTTAGAGAAACTGACAACTCCATAGCAAAAACCAAAAGACGAGCAAGTTAAAAAAAACAATACATAGAAAACTAAAGACTGAGCAACACGAACACACCAAAAAACTAAGAGTGATATCAAGTTCTGGAAGGGTAAGCAGATCCTGCTCGGTCTGTTATAGATATTTCACTATATTTTAGACATATTTTTCATCTTTTGTAGCATATAAGTAAAAGAAAATATTAATTTTTTTTTTGCAGAACTAAATGGGAAATTCTGTTTTCATATCTAATGCCAGTTCTCACAATTTGTACGTGAAAGTTGTTTGTGACATCGAATACCAGAAAGCTGCTGGCGCTTTTGGTGGACTTGGAGTACATGTTAACAAAGAAACACAATGGAGTTCACCTGATAAAGCTGGATACACACTTGTAAATAGGTATTCTTCAATGGAATTCTTTCCAGATTCATCAAAAGGGGTCTGCTATGTAACTATAAAATTCGGACCAGATGACCAAAAGACTATTTGTAAACATCATCCTCTACAAGTGAAACGTGGCTTAATAATTGACGAATCTTGCCATGTACACACCGCAAAAAATAGAAAAAAATGGATAGATACTGATGGAATTTATCATAAACCAGATCCGAAAAAAGAGACAACCTTACCATCTGACGATGATGAATTTTAAAAACCTGTTGAAGTGAAAAATAAGGTCAGGTGATTCTGTGAAAATTTTGTGTTTGACTTGCACATGTCAATATATTTTAAATTCTTTTTCATCATTGAGTGACTGCTTGTCATAGAATTGAAATGACAAAATAGTCTTTTTTTTTACTTTGTATTTGTGATCAATCAAACGCACTATATATTAGTCAAAATACATTTTAAACGTTTTAATGAGGTGATGATCATTCATAGATAGAAATGCTGCTGAAAAGTGACCAGAATTAGTAATAAGATCGAACCTCGCACAAAGCAGACGCGTTCGACTCCAATCTTAATTGACTAGGATTGCCAGTTTTCCTGCCGAAGGTCTGTTATTCTCTTCGAGCACTCAGGCTTCCTCAACCAATAACAAAATTGCCGCTACGAAATTGCCAATAATGATGAAAGTGGCGTTAAACACCAAATAATCAATCAGTCAATTAGTATTTTAATGTAAGAGTTCCATCTGCAATAGGTTAGGCTGGTTCTCTCCCTTGTAACATACGGGTACCTGAGTCAGAGCCGAACAGATAAAAGACAGGGAACCAGTCTAGCAATAGGTTTGCATAACCTGCTATAAGTTGCGTAATAATGACAAATAAAATACATCCAATTTGTCATCAAAACTTCTCTCTTACTTTACCTCCTCGGCATTTGTGTTTTCGTTGTAGATTTCCACCGAAATATATAATATTATCCTTTAATATCTCAGAAGTTTCTATCTTGAGAGAACATTTACACAAAGAAAGTCTAATCTGTCTAAATTGAAAATTTGACTGTATTTATAGTTTTAACGATCATGTATTCTTAAATAAAATTGCTATTTAATAAGTATAGATTATTACATGGCATTTTTCATATCAGACCCTTTATCGGCCCTAGGTCATGATATCAGCCCAAGAGCCGCAGGTTCGAGGGCCGATAAAGGGTATGATATGAAAAATGACATGTAATGATCTTTTTATCATATAATTCAGCAGAAGAAATACAGACAAGAACTATACAAATTTTGTCTATCTTTGAACATTTAGATGATAATTTACAGACAAACAAATTCAAATTTCTTAATTTTAATTGTTTTTATTGATATTACAAGCATTCTACTTATCTTGTCACAACAATTATCATGTTTTTAGTTTGAAAAATTTATTGTCATCTTTCCTGTGATGGTTGCCCCCGAAAACATGTGCATAGTTTTTCCTTTAAATTGTAATGAACAATTTCTGGCATCTCATTTATGTCTTTCAAAACATGTTAAATCTTAATTCAGTTTTGCTTTACAACCATTTTGTGAAAAGTCTCAAATCACTTACATTTTTCCGCACTATATTGTCGTTTTCATACCAATTTCCGGAAATGCACGAAGTTGAATGTGATAAACGTCACAGAAATGAACAGAAAGGCATGTGATAACATTCCGGAAGCAGACAATAAAGGTACCTTTATCAGCCCGCCGAGCAAATTCTTAGGAATCTGGTCAATAAACCTAGTAATCCTTACATAGCCTTTTAATATTTTCAAATGTTATTGAACTGTAAAATTTTAGTAATATTTTATACAAGTATATGATAATACTATTTATTGTCTTAAAGCAAATAAAGTACAGCTTGTGATGAACTAATTTAAAATACAAATTACATAAAACATATATACAACAAAATTTGTTAACAATCAGTAAATTAAAACCCTTTGTCCTTAGTTCCATTTGCCGCTTTAAATAGGAACCTATACTCATGACACGGGTTATGTTCTTCTCATATATGTTATGATGGTATGATACTAAACCCCTAACGGGAAGGATTGTGCCTGATATTCATATGATGAAGACATAATCTTTCAATCAGTTTAATTGAAGTCTGGAGCTGGCATGTCAGTTAACTGCTAGTAGTCTGTTGTTATTTATGTATTATTGTCATTTTGTTTATTTTCTTTGGTTACATCTTCTGACATCATACTCGGACTTCTCTTGAACTGAATTTTAATGTGCGTATTGTTATGCGTTTACTTTTCTACATTGGCTAGAGGTATAGGGGGAGGGTTGAGATCTCATAAACATGTTTAACCCCGCCGCATTTTTGCGCCTGTCCCAAGTCAGGAGCCTCTAGCCTTTGTCAGTCTTGTATTATTTTTAATTTTAGTTTCTTGTGTACAATTTGGAGTTTAGTATGGCGTTTATTATCACTGAACTAGTATATATATTTGTTTAGGGGCCAGCTGAAGGACGCCTCCGGGTGCGGGAATTTCTCGCTGCATTGAAGACCTGTTGGTCACCTTCTGCTGTTGTCTGTTCTATGGTTGAGTTGTTGTCTCTTTGACACATTCCCCATTTCCATTCTCAATTTTATTTGTACCTGTTGAAAACTTGTTAGATTCAATATATATTGTTAGTAGCATTTTTTGTACGTAAATTCAAAACCTCAGTATTTTGAGAAACAATTTCAGACAAGAAATTGTTTCTTACATAGTTATTTGTTTCGCATTGGAAGAGGAAATGCATTTCATCATCTATATCATTACTGGAGCAAGCATTACATAGTCTAATATTTCAAAGTACTTTTTAAATATCTATCCTATTCAATTTCCAAATTATGATCACATATTCCAAATTTCGTAAGAAGTTTGAATGTGATAAGTTAAATTTTCTCTATGTATCCATTTTTAGATCCTTTACGAGAAAAAGTTTACTTTGTTAACATAGGACTAAGGTTTTCAATATTAATTTTATAAAGGTTTTTATAATGATTAGACATTCCTTCCTTAATTGCTTGTTTCAAAGATAAAACTTCCTTTATAGTTTTGCATGAAGACAACTTTTTGGAATCATCTGTCTCTTTATGGATAACATCTTTGGCATATACCCAGGAATATACATTTTGTTCATCTAACATCTTACAGATTTCAAATGATTCCTTTAATAGGGATTGATATCTTTAGTATGTAGTCTAGCCAAATATAAATAATACTGAACTCTAATATAGTTTTCTATTGGTAATCTATCAACTTCAAGCCGAGTTGCCAAATTTGTTGAGCATTTTCTAACACCCAATATATATTTACAGAATTATGAATGAAACTTTTTAAAAGGTGATATATCTATAAAACAAAATGGATCAACAATTTTGTTACTATAGGTTTGCGCAAGCTTTTGCTCTTATAAATCGTAAGTAATAATGAAAATTTATAAAGCGCCGTATATAAAAAATAAAAAATTACTCTAAGGCGCTTTACATTCAACATGGTAATTAAAACAAATCAATGAGAAATACATAAAACATACATTGTGTCAGATTCAAATACTGAAAAATAGAAAAAATACAACAAAAATGCCTACCATAAAATAAAAGGTCAATACGCAAATACATGTTAAAACATAAGTATGAGTCCATCATGCATATTTCAACATACTAGTAATAAGTTAACACAGTTCTGATTAATGAACCAAATAAACTTAATTCCACTTTGATTGCATTTCTCGTTTGAATTGTTATACATTTGTCAGTTTGGGGCCTTTTAAAGCTTACTAATGTGATTACTTGAACATTTTCTTAATTTTTGACGTCTTTTTAGAATTCACTGTTTTTGGTACTACCTTCCCTATAACATGTAGTTTCGCAGACAATTATGAAGATCCCTATACTAAAGTGTTAATTTCATTTTAAAAGACAACAAACTCGGTCTAAAAAAAGTAAATTGACAATTTCGATTCATGTGTCTTATTTTTATATCTTGTATTTCTTGTGAAGCTTTTTTCTGCTGTTTTCAATACTAAATATTCCAAGATAATATGTTTTAACGCTATACGCAGTTAGAAAATTTTCATTTAACGACACTAGCTGTTGTAAGTAGTCGATGGATGGGTTAAGTCATTTTTTTATAGTTATTGTTTATTTGCATAAATTTGCTACGAGGACTACAAGCACTGGTAGAAAATAAAGCGAGATTGCATTATCTTGTTCAAAGTGAAAGTACGTCGTTACGTAGGTTGACGAAAATAAAGCAATTTGTTTGTGCTTCATGGAGTAGTACGATAATAAAGAAAGGTACTATTTCGTGGAGAGAAAAAAAGAACAAGGACTCGCATGAATCTATTGTGATTTCGAGTCAGAATCTTGCCGTCTAAGTCTGGGTCACCATTTTAATGTTTTCTATATGAAAAATGCTCTGACGTCCCAGTTTTAAAAATGGCCAAATGTCAAAAACAAACTCGTACTATGGGCTCATATAAATTTATTCCAAATTTGTCACTCACGGAACAAAATAACGCAGTGGCCTGACAACTTATTCCAAGTGAAAGCTGGAAGCGAAACATGGAGGGTCGAAGAAATAAGCTTTCTTAAGCATACGCTTTCTTATTTGCTTAATTAGGGTGTAGTTAAATTGGTGAAACAATGAAGATATTTCGTCAACTGGGAAGTATTCTGGTGTATGTTAACAAGCACTTTTATATATAAGTAGAAAATAAACTAAGCTTCAAACGGAATTTCACATGATACCTCATAAATATTACACAAAAAATATCATGCATCTTTGGTTTCAAAAAATAAAAAAGAAAAATACTTCCTTCAAGTTGAAAAATACTTTTGATAATTAAAATAGAACCATCATTCTACGATGCATCATAAACACAATGAGGTGCCATGTTATTATTTTTTTCTCTAAATTAATGTTATTTCCAGTAATTTCTCATTCTGGTAACTATGATGGGTTCTACAAGTTACACGTATGGCACCCTTCGCAAAGCCCTGGATTTAAATCACAAATTTAGCCGAAGCATTTTCACACAAAAAGTATTGCCATATTCCCCTGTATTGTGTTCATTCCCAGGGTCAACATATACAGTTTGTTGAAATCGTCTGGAACAGGAATATTACAGACTATTTAATAACATAACATACCCATATAATCACAATAATGTTCAGTTCTACACATTGTTGTTAAAGGTAGTTTTTAAACAAAATTCTTTGAATTAAAAAAAAGCTAGATGTTCTTTAAAAATACATCGAATGTTACCGTGACTTTAATTGATTTTTTTTTCTAAAAGATTTCTAAAAGACAATATATATAGCTTTAGTTCCTATAAACTATTGGTTAAAAACGTCTTTTCTATGCGTACATTTTGGATACATACTAAAAGAGGGACGAAAGATACCAGAGGGACATTCAAACTCATAGATCGAAAACAAACTGACAACGCCATGGCCAAAAATAAAAAGACAAACAGACAAATAATAGTACAGATGACACTAAATGTTCGACAAAATTTACCCAAAATGGACTTTTCAAAAAAAGGCCATGTGTAAAATTAATTCCTGGGAAATTGGCTCTTTCTGAATTCAATGGTTAATGCCCATCAATATGTTATGAATGTTAGGTGCATTGTTACTATATTTTCTATTGCAATGACCAATTCAAACAACAGATATTTGTCAGTCAATTCAAGGTGCAGAAATTCACTATATCCTGATTATGATGATATGAAATATTCTATTTTCTAATCGATAAGTTTCATATGTCTCTTGTATTTTTTTTGTCTTTACTTGAAAATGCGATTGAGTTAAAATAAAACTTCTACAAGAATTGACACATAACACAGACCAACAATTAGAATAAAAAAAACTACAAATACAGTATGTAATCTATTCCAGGAACTGCCGGAGAACCTTTGCTAGTGCTTCCTTATAATAGCAGTCATGTCTGTGAAAGGCAAGACAGTGGGCTGATTTTAATCCCATAGGAAATTTTATACTACCTACAATATTCACTGGGACTACCAAAGGTTGTTTATCAACCAATGCAGAAGTAAGATTTTTCATCTTGGAGACATCAGGCCAGCAACGTTTCACAAACACATCGGAAACCAGTATAAATATTAGTTTTGCTGTCTTTATTTGTTTGTCAGTTCCGCTTAGAAATTCCTCAGTGGTGTTGTTTTTAATTATTACATCAAGTATGTTACTTTGTGCCACTGCTTGTATAACGTCACACTTGAATGATTCTAAATCTTTTGTATTCTCTTCGGCAGTCATCACCAGTATCGCTGAAATATTGATAGATTAATTTATATGAGTATGTATTAAAATATTATTTACATTAATCCATCAATCTATATTTTGAAATAAAAATACGAAGATCGTTTTATTGAAATTTGTTGTTATTAAAACTTAATGTTTAGTATTATGACTACCATTTGGTCGAACCCTCTGCTACTGAACTTCTATGATATAAGGGTTCACAAGCCGAGAAGCCGACTACCCTGGTCCTTGCGTGAAAATGCGGGTATTGTTTTATTTGAATTGTTACTTGAAAACTGAGGATATCCTTTAAAATAAAGGAACGATTCTGTCTCATGCATAGCTCTGATGGCTTAATTATCAAGGCTTGGTTGTCATTTGTTGATGTGGTTCATAAGTGTTTCTCGTTTCTCGTTTTTTTATATAGACTAGACCGTTAGTTTTCCCGTTTGAATGGTTTTACACTAGTCATTTTTGGGGCCCCTTATAGCTTGCTGTTCGGTGTGGGCCAATGCTCCGTGTTGAAGGCCGTACCTTGACCTATATTGGTTTACTTTTTTCAAATTGTGACTTGGATGGAGAGTTGTCACATTGGCACTCAAACCACATCTTCTTATATCTATTGACTATACGTTTGGGCCTTTTTGGCTATACTACCTCTAAAATGTTTGTTTAAATTTTGGATTTTCGCATATTATAGCCTCGTGCATCACGAAAGAGCCATTGATTGCCGAAATGTGTATCTTATGCATACCAAATGGTTCCGTATAATGTTTCATAGCTTTGTAGCAAGTAATCATTTTTATTTGGCATTTGTTTTCATATAATAATAAGTTAATCTTTAAAAAAAAACATGCATGACTAGTATAAACGTCATCAAAGATATCAGGCTCATAAAAAATTACGCAAGACGCACGTTTTTTCTACACAAAACTCATCAGTGGCGCTTGAATCAAATTCATGGTAAGGTTACATAAGTTACAAATTTAAAAGACACTGAAAGCAGTAATTCCAGAGATTTGTGCAAAATATTGATACGGCTATCTATGTTCTGCGGTACCACAAAATCTAAGTGCTTCGAATGATATTAACGTTATATTACTATTACATTTACTGAAAATGTTAGCATGGGTGATGGTGATATCCTTGGGGGCAAAACTTGTATCAACATTAGGTTTCACGGATTTGATTCTTTTCCTTTACGGACTGTAATTGATATTACCTTATAAAATTAAATTAATGTATTCATATGAACGAAAAGAACCATTAAAACAATTTGAACTGTTTACACGTATTTTTCACGAAGTACAAGATATGTCAGTACAAGATATTGATGACATGACTCCTGGAGAAGTTGAAAGCTGTGTAGTTGGTGCCATTACAAAACTATTTAAAATAACATTTGAGAAAATTTCGAATAGATATAACAAGACAAAAAACAAGAATGTGTCCATAGTACACGGATGCCCCACTCGCACTATCATTTTCTATGTTCAGTGGACCATGAAATCGGGGTCAAAAGTCTAATTTGGCATTAAAATTAGAGAGTACATATCATAGGGAACATGACTTGTGTACGAAGTTTCATAATGGCAGACATTGTCGATAATTTGAATTAGCTGTACATCAGAACCCTGCTCTTACCAAAACAAAAGTTCAGTTATCTAAATTTGCAATTTAAGGAAGCTTCATGTATAACAGGAAAATCCCTTACAAACTATGACCAAAAATTCAGTTTACCCAGGGAGCGTAACTGTGTATAATAGGAATTACAAAACGCATACACGCAAACTTGACTTAAATTACCCAATGCGTGATTTTCCCTTTGAAGTATTAAAGGTCAAGGAACAGTAAATAGGCTATGTCACAAATTTGGTAAAACTTTGCCTACAACTTTGGCCCGTTGAAACATATCTGAAAATCGAAAAATAATGCGTTTATCTGTTTTATTTTCTGAAATATTCCTAATTGAATTCTTTCAGAATAGGTGAACATTTGTATAGGAAGAACATACAATCGACGACAAACGTTCATAAACTTGTCTTAAAATCATAAAAATTCTACTTTTTAATACATAGATTTTTCTTTAAAAACTATATGTTGTTGATACATAAGTTTCCGTTTTAATGATATAAAATAATCATGTGGTCACCGACTTCGTTTTTGGTTTATTAACCAACCTGTTACCTTGTTGGTAGTGAAAAACGTTAAAAATCGACGTTTTACGCGATGCCGTTACGATTATTTCGACTTTGTTTTTTGTTCACCTAGTACACCAATTTGGTTGATGTATACCGTTAAAACGAAGTCGGTGAGCTATTTTTTTTTTACATCATTAAAACAGAAATTTGTGTACCACGAACATATAGTTTTTTTAACAAAAATCTATATGGGAAATTTGATGATTTTATTAAAAACAAAGAACGTTTGTCGTCGATTTCTATACAAATGTTCACCTAATTTGAAAGAATGCAATCAGTAATATTTCAGAAAATAAAAGGGATAAAGGCGTTATTTTTTCGATATTCAGTTATAGTTCAACGAACCAAAAGTGTATGCAAAATTCTAAGAAAATCTGTGACATAGCCCATTTACTGTAACTTGACCCTAAGTCGTTTTATGGCAGATAAGAAGTGCATGGACATCAGAAAACTCGAATCACTTGGTCAGAAACAAGATACGTGTGGGCCTCTATTCCTACCACTAAATTTTGGAAAAATATCAAAATAAACGAGGACAAATTTTTCACGGGATTACTGAAAAAAACACAGTTGGGATATAAAACCACTGCTTGAAGCTTTAGCAACGAAAATGTACATACCATAGGATGGTATGTTATTATGCCTGATATTTGGAAAAAGTATCACAAGAATACCGAAATCCAAGGTAAATGAAAAAAGGTGAAGTCCCTAAAAACTGACAACATCAAACTTTATCAACCAACGGAACGACAGAAAAACAACTGTCATATTCCTGACGGCACAGGCATCCTCCGACGAAAATGGTGGACAAAACATGGCCTTATAAGCTAGCTAAACCTCCCATCTGTATGACAGTTGTTTATAGTTCCTTCATATTGACAAATTTGATTGAGCAATCCAAAGAGAGACAATAGATTTATGTGACAATAATTTGGATCCAGCAGCCAAAATTTGGTAAACATACATCACAACTGACTTAAAAATTCAAACACATATAAATAGATCTAACAAAAACACCAACAAAAAGGTGTTGTAGTTGATAGTAGATTTGACAAAGACGCCAACAGACAAGTTTTTGTAGTTGAAACCAACTGCTTCGTTTCACACAGGATTCTGTGTATACCCCTTTGTGTCCGTCTCTAGATATTCATAATTTCGTACTGATCTGGCTGAATATTAAGGAGGTACCAAACTCTTTGACTAACATTTGGCGCGTTTAATTACCATATTATTTTTATAAAATACTTACTTTGACCTGTTGACAAAAATATATAAATTTTAAGAAATTTGAACCACACAATTTACCGGAATAATTTCATTGGAGATAAGGCAGTTTGACAAACACTCATTTTGATCATTGAGGAGCTTGCTTTCTCCTTACTAATAGTATCTGATTAAAACGTTCAGCTGATTTTTAACAGAGCCAATTTCCTCAGGTGTTCTGTTTCCCTTAATAAATGAAAAAAAAAAATTGTAGCGAATACTTCATCAGTATTAGAATGATTCATATGATGCATTTTGTTTGCTATTTTCTAGTTCATAAAATTAAGTAATAATGCAAAAGCGCTGCAGGATATTTGTCTCATTGGCAATTATACCACATCTCCTAATTTTCATAACGGTTGTGAAAAACTTACACTGAAAAAAATATGACAAAAATACAGGACTCCAAGTCAAATTCGAAAAGGGGAAGTCCATAAAACCTGACAAATTCAAACGCTATCAATCTGAAAAGCAACTGTCTTGACTTGGTACTAGCATTTTCCGCCAAAGAAAATGGTGGGTTAAACCTGGTTTTATAGCTAGTTAAACCTCCCTATAGCTAGTAAGTGTATAAAGAATGCGACACCAGTGTAGCGATTGCTTTCTCTTTCTAGTAGCGACCAGTTCAGCTACCGTCGTTGTAAGTTACGATGCCAAGTTTTCAACAATCAGAATGTCAAGCTCAGTGACGTTCCCATTATTTGAAAAAAAAATCTGAATAAGTCCAATATGCATATGTTAAAGCATTTTCGTGACGATGTAACAATAATGCGGCAATTCTTGATACAATATGTGAGGAAGTTGTTTTAAGTACTGTTACACTAACCTGGTTTTCCAACAGGTTCTTGATTAGACACTATAAAATTAACAATGAAAAGTAACATACAATATAAATGATAATAAACTACAAACATTTCAAGTTACAATGAATTCCTATTAGATAAATCCGATTTATCGCCAGACCTTATTGGATTTTGTTTAGTCTGATCTGTGTTTTTATTGTTTTTATTCAATTTTAGACAAGTATTTTCTCTCTCGCATGTTTCGATCTAGTACTGTGCAGTTGCTTTCTATATATTTTTTTAGACCTCTTCCCTTTGACTATAAATCTCAAGGTTTCATATATATGTTCTATATAGTATCAAAAATTGAAAATATTTGCTTTAAACAGTTAGATAAATAGTATTTATTTAGGATTTGATATAACTGGTCCTACATTTTTTTCTTTAAACAAAAATGGCATTTTCAAAATTGAAATCAAATACTAGTACATGTATTATAACAGGCAACGATACTCTGTATCTTATATTCAATTTTTGCTTTAATTGCATGTTGATATTGTTTTGATTTTTTGTATTATGTGTCAGTTTTTGTAGAAGTGTTTTTATTATCATTGAATCCTTTTTTCCTGTCAAAATAGAAGAAAATACCACAGACAATAGGGTAATTATCGATTGAAAACAGTGTTAGATACTTAATTGATAACAGTATATCTATAATTTTTATGCCATTATATAATGAAAACAATCAGTCACATGGTTTTCAAAAACAGTCATATGTTCCTAACCTTTCATTTATGATTTAAAATTGATCCACTAGATTACCAATAATTCCGAATTTGCTACATTTGGTGAGGGGACATTTTGAGCTGCCCTATTTCCCTAACAAATGCACAATTCTGGTTAAAAAAGTGACATAAGAGTATTACTGTAAAACAGGCCCTTCAAACATGATTAACCCCGCCACATTGATTGGCGCCTTAAAATATGTTTAACCCCTCCACATTATGTATGTGCCTGTCCAAGTCAGTAGCCTGTAGTTGACGTTGTTTCATTTCTGTCATATTTGTTTTCTGTTAATTGCTTTTGCTTTAAATTAGGCCGTTAGTTTTCTCAACTGAAATACTAGTATTTCATATTTTTCATGTCAGGGCCTTTTATAGCCGACTATACGTTATAGGTTTTTCTCATTGTTGAAGGTCGTACGGTTGCCTACAGTTGCTTACATTCCACTTCATTTGAACTTTGGTAGATAGTTGTCTCATTGACAATACTACCACAACTCCTTATTTTTATCCCAATTTAGATCCTTCGTTGTAAAAGTGGTTTCTAACAATGCTTAGTAATAACCAACGTACCGACAGGGACAGGTTTCAAATCAGCTTCCATAATTTCTAATTCGTTTTTGTGTTTCACTAATAATTCGTTTTCCTTTTTCAATGTTTTTCTAAAACGATCTAATTCAGTCGCCTGCTTCTTGTGTAAATCATTTAGTTCCTCTTTTTCTTTATGAATTGAAATGCATTCACTTCCGAAAGTTTTTTCTGAGCATTGTAAGACATCCATTTCTGAGCGCAACTTTCTAATCTGAATTTCAATTTGCATTTTCTGTTTTGCGCATTCTGCCATTTTCTGACGACATGCTTCAGACTTGTTTGTCAGTTCCCTTGAATTTTCGTCAGTTTTCTGTAAGTCTTGAGTCTGAGCAGAAATATTTTGTTCTATGATTCTAATTGAACTTGAAAATATGTTAACAAGGTTCTTCATTTGTGTTAGTTTTAATTTCGTCGGTAAAACTACTATTGGTCTTTGTTTCTCAGCCAGTAAATCATGATCTAAACGAAAACATCGAAAGAATTATATTCTATTTGGTTATGTTTTTATGTAACGAAACGCAATCTTCAAATAAAAATGATTCTACAGTTAATTGTTGCATTGTATTCACAAAATTGCCAAATGAACTATAATATTGTGAATAAATATGACATCAGGCTTTGCATTTTTGGAAGACCATAATTGTAAATATTTTTAAACTCCTACAACCAAGTTGACCTTACTCATTATTGTTATTTCTTTAAGCATATAACATTTCATTGTTTGACCTGAGAGTTACCTATGATAGAAAATACATAAACAGTTCAATACCGCAAACATTATGTATACGGATTTGTGTATTATATCGTGTATCTGTTTGATGTTATATGAAAATGACGATTGCCTTCTGATATCAAACACTGATATTACCGAGATAAAAATGTTTTATATCGTGTATCATAAATTCGGTAGATATCATGCGTGATGTTCTAGTTACCAGGCAAACCATCTGTAGAGGTTACGGTGCATGCCCTCAGGTAAACGCTCTCATGACAAGCGGTTCTGATAAAGACGAGGTCATAGTTATTTGGCTGATCAAGACTAAATGGTGGACTGCATTAAGTGTATGTTTACTTGAGAGGTCTAACAAATAAGTAGGCGTTTTGTACTAGTTTTATAATTAGAATTTTTAGATACTGTACCTTTTTTTAATCTAATTCGAGCTTCCAAATCAATTATCCTATTTATTAGATCATCTCGATTCACAAATTTCAGGATTTTTTTCAAAAAATCAAAGTCGTCGTTCTGCACCAAACATGTCTCTTTGAGTTTTTTCATTAGGTCAATACAGGTTTTTATCTTTTCAAGTACTTTTTTACCAAATTTCTCTCTCTCTTTATTATGTAAATACGCCTTAATTTCCTCTAGTTCACCTACAATAGATATAAGAAGATGTGGCATGAGTGCCAATGAAACAACTAAGACAAATATATATTTGTGAATCATACTTAATATGATTTTAATAAATCTGTTACCAATATCATTTTAGCATTTTTTTATCTGTTAAAGATATCCAATCCTTCCACAAAATTTGGAAGACCTAGAAATTCCAATATGGAGAAGTCAGATATAAGACAAAAATCTAGAATGGTAAAAGCAAAACAAACACATGATTCTCACCATGATTGCCATCGATGAGCAGATATAATGCATAGCCTATTACAAAATAAGGAGATGTGGTATGATTGCCAACGAGACAACCATCCACCAAAGTTCAAATAAAGTGGATGTAAGCAATTATAGGCCACCGTACGGCCTTCAACAATGAGAATAACCCATACCGTGTAGTCGGCTATAAAAGGCCCCGACATGAAAAATATGAAACAATTCAATTGCGAAAACTAACGGCATAATTTATAACAAAACAATTTACGAAACACAAATATGACGGACGTCAACCAACGACAACCACTGATTTACAGGCTCTTGACTTGGGACAGGCACATAACAATGTGGCAGGTTTAAACATGTTTGTCAGCGCTCAACCCTCCCCCTAACCTGGTACAGTGGTGTAACAGCACATAATAAGAACAAACTATAAAAAGCAGTTGAAAAAGGCTTAGGGGAGGTTTGAGATCTCACAAAACATGTTTAACCCCGCCGCATTTTTGCGCCTGTCCCAAGTCAGGAGCCTCTGGCCTTTGTTAGTCTTATATGTTTTTTTTAATTTTAGTTCATTTATATGTTTCTGAGTTTAGTGTGACGTCCATTTTCATTGAACTAGTACACATTTTGTTTAGGGCCAGCTGAAGCCCGCCTCCGGGTGCGGGATTTTTTCTCGCCGTGTTGAAGACCCATTGGTTGCCTTCGGCTGTTTTCTGCTCTTTGGTCGGGTTGTTGTCTCTTTGACACATTCCCCATTTCCATTCTCAATTCTAATTATTCATCAGATCGATACAAAGAAAAAAACATCAAAACAAAAACACAGACAGGACATATCAGGGAAAATATCCATCCCTCATCCCAACAACAAACAATACACTAAGTACATATCTGAGACTACTCGCAGTTACTGACAGCTAGTTCAAAGCCAACAACAACAAATAAAAAAATTATGTATCGAAGACTAAAACATCAATCAGTACACACCAAACATCCAATGGATTTAGTGTAATAACGTCATTAATAGTCAGAGAAAAAACATGACCTTGTGCAATACCAAAATAAAGATATCGACAGATTGTAGTACAGTGAAAGTACATAAGATTGTTTGTTAAAAATATATATATAATTGAAACACAACCTTACTTATTTTTAAATAGCTACGAAATAGTTGTAAAATATTACTCACTATCAGTTATATTACTCCAAATTTCTTTCTTCACACACATGATTTCTTCTTCTATGTCAATACAGGTTGCCTCCCCTAAATGAAATAATGCTGTCTGTTTGACTGAGAGTGGCGGCTGCTGATTGTTTTAACACTTGTTATGAGATTGTAACTATTATGATTATTTATCCTTATTTTTTGTGTGGTCTTATAAGTTGTTTACATAATTGTATAATTACATGAATATTTATAGTTGTTTACAAAATAATGTTATTGTGCAGTCTAGAATCACTGGAACAATCGTAGATACTGATGGAATGATTAGAACTTTTTATTTAACTTACATCATAATTCCAGAATGATCATAATCTACGATGCGTAATTTAAACTTCTACAGTATTCTACAAGTTTCACCGGCAACTATAAATACAGATACCGAGTTGGACTTAAAAAAAAATATAGAAATAATCTCAGATCTATGGAGTTGTTTATTGATAAATTCTACAACATCATACTAGTTGTGAACTTATTGGACATATTTATATTCCGTTTGGATTCCAGAACTGTTAAGAGAAGAATTCCAGATAAAGAAAAGACAAGGATTGAACATTCAAATATTTTTACAGTTAAGTTGACATTTGTATTTGTATAATATTTCTTGAACAAATTGTATAAATAAACTTGTTGAATTTATTATTTGAATTTTTTTGTTGTCTTTTGTTGGCTAACATTTAAAGGTGATTTCTGGCCATAACACACTTACTATTTATAATTCAGAATTTTGTTGATAATTTGTCTTTAAATTTTAATAGAATACGTAATATTGCGATTATGATGTTTACACTTATTTAAAAAAAAAGGGGTAGATCCTTTTCTTGTTTCATTATAAGGTTTGATTAAGATGAGGTAATTACATTTTGTTTGTATATGAATTTCGTGGTAATGGTACTAATTTGAGACTTGTAAACTTACTTTTCTGCTTTGAAATGATGGCCTGCAAAATATTTTTAACTTCTGCAAACTCGTTATCAGATGGTGACCCTTGAGTAGCTAAAAGAATATACAAATGCATGTAAATATATTGTTTAAAATTAAAATCATGGACCGATACCATTCTATAATACTATGTAGACTACAAAAGTATGTTATAAATTCTTTTCAGGAATGATACAGTATATATTTAGTTCATCACTGATTTTTTATGACTATCCTGGTGGTGTTTTATTATCCAAAACGCTAAATCGTATATTTAACTTCAGTAAGGACGATCAGATCTAAAGATTTGAAAGCTATAAGAGAAATACTATAACAAAAATACCGAACTAAAGGTGAATTCAAAAGGTGGAAGTCCATGAAAACCGACAAAATCAAACGTTATTAATCAACGGAACGAGTGAAAATTAAACAACTGTCATCTTTTTGATTTAGTTCAGGAATTTTTGAAGAAAATGGTGGGTTAAACCTAGTTTTATAGCTAGCAAACTTCCCTCTTGTATGACAGTTGTGTATAGTTCCAGAGCATATATATCAAAGTTTTTATCAAAAGGGCTTATATAATGGAGAATGTATGACGAGAGCCATTATCTTACCAAAAATGTTACAAACATTGTAAAAGAGAGGCGAAAGATATTAAAGGAATATTCAAACTCTCAAATGGAAATAAACTGACAATGCCATGGCATTAAAAAAAAAGACGAAAAGACAAACAATAGTACACAAAACATCACATTATAAACTAAAAACTAAATAACACGAACTCCACAAAAAAATCCGGTGATCTGTGTTCAGAGAGGGTAAGAAAATCCTGCTCTACTAGTGGCACCCGTCGTGTTGCTCATGTTAGTACAAACCCTGTGATAAGTCTAATTTGGTGGGTCACATCCGGAGGAAAGGGTGCGGGATACTAGTTACGACAATTGGAATGTAGACCATAAACATCTCAATATTTATACATTTGTCCTAAAACTATCATTTCAGCCATAGTTTGGTCAAAATATATATCTGCAAAAGTTTTTAACCAACAGATATGTTTACATCTTTGTAAAATACAATTTGTAGCTAAAATATATGATTTTTGTTTAAGCGCTTGCTCAAATGTAAATACTTATGACAAGAACCTAAAATGAGGGGTTTTTTTGTATGCATTTTTTTTTGCTATTTTTGCACTACAATTAAGAAGTCTGAAGCACTGATCTCAATATATAAGACATAATTCAAAAATACAAATACGACAGACTTATCTCTTATGAAGGATGATATTTTGTAGTTTTATAATACATTTATTTACATATATATAAATTGATTTTGGAACTCAAGAGAATAAACTAAATGACCTTATTATTTCTTCTCCTTTACCATAATGCATCTCACGTGCAATGGCATATTATTTTTTCTTAACAGTCGTTCCTTTTTAATTAATGATCCGACGTTGACCTCTATTTGCCTATTGTTGAAGGTCGTATGTTGTTCTTTAGATATCGTGTTTGCATTTTTGTGTTGTCAGGTTGTTATGCTATTGGTGTTTCTCTTTTTTATTGTCTAATCCATGTGTACATACCATTTTTTTATGAAAATTGTCGGCAAAAGTAATAGTTTGAAGTTGAATAGTAATTTTCCTCACCTCTTGGAAAATGAAGCATGAGCTCATCTATGAGGGCTTTGTGATGAGACTTTACTAGTGCTCCATACAAATATTGAACTGGGTTTTGTCCTAAAGATGTAAATGTTTTAAGCCAAAGCTCCAAATAACGAAAAAAATTATCATCTTTTTTTTCTTGTGGTACACGTAGTAAGTCTTTAGAGCTGTATCCAAGGTCAGCAAGAAATGTAGTCCATTTCAAGTCATGCGTTGCAGTCAACTCAAGTAAAAACCTATGGATTGTGTCATCATTATCTGAAAGAAGAATAATAATTAACAAATGATGCAACTCACACACAGATCATAAGCACAATAAGTAGCGAAAATAAGAAACGAATTAAATAGAGTACTAAATAGAGAATTTGTGTTATATTAAAATATTTATTCAAATGAATAAAACTTTTGACAGCATAAAAAAAAAGAGTTTTGATTCAGAGCAGCGGAATATAACGACGGAATTATTCGGGTTATGAACCAGATGTATACTATTTTTTGACGATATTCCTTGACCACAGTTTAGGTCTAAGAAATTGTCACAAAAGATGTATGAACGAAACTGGTTATTTTTTCTTTAAAAAAGTCGCATAATTTTTTCTCAAACACATAAAACTGTAAGAAAACTTATACATTGTATATAGCTGTATCATTGCTCTTCGACTTCGTACTTTAATTGACCTTCTAGACTTTGTTCTATTCGTGCGTCTTTGGTGAGTCTTTTATAGACGTAACGCGCGTCTGGTGTACAAAATTTTGATAAATATATTGGCTAATAAAAGATTATGTGGTGTGAATTAATTCGGTTATTTTCGTCCAAATCGACACGGTGAGGCCAAATAATATGCCAATATTTGTTCGGTATAATAAAACAGTTACGGCCCTATGAGTCGGGAGATATCCAAAATTGTCAACCCTGCTAAGGGTTATTTCTCTCGGGCTTTGGGTTGACAATTTTGGATATCCCCCTCCTCAGAGGGCTGTAATTGTATAATATTGTCAAATAGAAGGTCTACCATTTTGATGAGAAGCTGTGAAATGAATACCGATGAGACAATTATCCACAAAACACCAAATGTCAATTACCAATTCGATATGTTTGTTATTTAATTAAATATTGTTCGTCACAAAGTAAGAGCTTTCTTTCAACACAGAACAAGCAGTGGTATTTCTGTAAACTCATTATTTTCTTAAAAAATCAACACTTTAAATGAAATGATCCAGTAAAATTTCTGTTAACAAATACTCAATTAAAAAGATTTACATAGATTTTCTTCTTAGTTAATAGTTCATCGTTGGTTATCTCAACGAGTTCAAAACAATGTTATCACAATAATAAACCCACGTATTCATTTCTGAATTTACAGTACTGTATTTGAAAAACCAATAGAAAAGAACGTAATAAAATACAAATTTTGTAATAGCTAACCTGCATTTAATTACTTTTACTTACCAACAACTGATATATCCATAGGTTCACCATATGCACGGGATTGTATCAAAAACTCTAAAAATGAATATCATAAATATTATATTTTTTCAAAACAATTTTCTCTATTATTCACCGCCGGTGTGGCCAAATTGAAAGCCAATATTTGTTCGGTATAATAAAACAGTTACGGCCCTATGAGTTGGGAGATATTCAAAATGATCAACCCTGCTAATAGTTAATAGTTCATCGTTGATTATCTCATCGAAGTTCAAAACAATCGCAATAACAAAGCCACTTATTAATTTCTGAATTTACGTACTGTATTTGACAAATCAATAGAAAAGAATTTAATAAAATACATGTATTGTAATAGCTCACCTATTCATCATTACTTTTACAGATATAAATAGATAAAAACTTGCGAGTTAATTACGACTTGAAGTTATTTATAATTTGTAACCCAAAACAATAACATAAGTTCCTTAAATAAGTGTTATTACGATGTATAAAATAACTTATTCAAGTAATATTTTTGTCATTATTGTTAAAGTAACCCTTTATCTCTATACTCCTCTCAAATTTAATAAATTTTTAACTTTATGATACAAAATGATGTAAAAATTCATAAAAACTACATTTAGTCTATTGAGTTATTCTATAATTTTTTAAAACAAAAATTACCTATATAAGTAACTTAAAACAAATTACTTGTTTAAATAACGACCCTGACTGGTCCAGTTCATTTGATTGTATCAAAACCTCTAAACTTTATATATCATCAATATTATTTTATTAAAAAAAAACCAGTGCATTCAAATAACCAATATTTATGGCCTGTCTATTCGATGCTTTTTTCCGCCTTTTATAAAATGAAAGCTCAAGTGATATTCTCGGATTTACAGTGTTTACTTCAATCCTTGATGAGTTAACAATTCGTTAATGAATAGACATATGCAATATTTCAGTTATAATTATGAAACTACAAATTCAATGACATAATTGCACATTACCTCCTGGAATAGGTATTTCTGGACTTGGATAGCCATCATCTGTTAAAAATAAAACGCAACGTTAATTCAACGTATGAATTAGTTTCTCAATTTTACAATACATGTCAAAATAAATATTAATATAATATAAATGTATGATACAGTTTCTGGAAAGAAGATAGATATTTTCCTTTCTTTTGGGGTTTAATGATACTTATCTGCCTCAGGTGCCGGTATGAGGAACCACTGTACACAATCTATCAATCAGCAAACTCATAAAAATTCGATGTGTAATATTACAATACAATCTTTTTTAATTATATTTTGCTGGTCAAATTTAAGTTTGCCTCAGGCAGACATGAGCCTGCAATTCAGTGGTTGACAAGGGTTCCTGTCTATCATATTTAATTTTCGTTGTTTATGTTTATTGTTTTTGCAATAAATCAGACCATTGAATTTCTCGTTTCAATTGCTTTTAGTATTTGAAAAACAGACCAAAACACAAAAAAAACGTAACATTAACCAATTAACCATGAAAATGAGGTCAAGGTCAGATGACACCAGCTAGCCAGACATGTACACTTTACAATAATTCTATACACCAAATATAGTTAACCTATTGCTTACAGTAATTGAAAAACAGACCAAAACACAAAAAATTAACAATGACTAATGAACCATCAAAATGAGGTCAAGGTCAGATGAACCTGCCAATCTGACATATACTCCTTACAATCATTCCATACACCACATATAGTTGACCTGCTGCTTGTAGTATCTGAGAAACAGACCTAATCACGTAACTTTAACCTGATCACTGATCCCTAAATTGAGGTCCAGGTCAGGTTAACCCTGTCTGACGGACATGTAGACGTTGCATGGAACCTATATACCAAATATAGTTATCACATTAATCATAATAAGTGAGAAATTCACATGACAAAAATCTATTTTTTTTCCAAGCAGTCACTGAACCATGACAATGAGGTCAAGGACAATGGGCATATGACAGACGGAAACAAGGTATGAAGCATACAGGTCTTCCACCTTCTGAAATATAAAGCTTTATACAAATAATATAGTAAGATAATACCTTTGTCTCGCATATTACGACTTCGTCGCAGGCGAGACAAAAACCTTTATGTACTTTACCGTAGAATAAAAAAATAACTGTTGGTCGGTACTGGTTATCAATATTTATGTCGTGTTGAGTTATAAAAGCAAGCAATAAGAAAGAAGTTATGAAAAGTAATGTGTTCAAGAAGTTAAAAAAAGTATAATAGTGGAATAAACCATGTATTTGCCTTGGCTTATGGAGATATGCCCAGGATGCCTTCAGGAAATATGAATTTTCTTGGGTAAAAAAAACAATATATCTTCCACAGGCAAGGGAAATAAATGTAATGTATCTACCGTAGAAATTGTGAAGTGATGATTTTGGTTGTTTTTGAAAAAACAACATGTGGGAGTACTTTGCGTTAAAAGTTTATCCCAGATAGTAAAATTGATATAATAATAATATAGTCTGGCAAATTGTTAGAACGTATATACGTCACGATAATGTTACTACTTAAACATGGGTAAAAGTCATAGGTTTAATTAGTACGTGTGTCATAGATAATTTTGTCATTCTGGGATAATTTGAAGAAACGTAGTTAAAGATGCAGCAATCCACAAAGCCTACGCAATCCTTAATTTAAAGTTAAATTGGATATAAGAGATAAAACACTCAGTTATAAAGAGATATTAAAGGAAAAAAACAAAAGATCATAGTATATCTGAACACGAAATAAAACAAAATATTTGGTTTTCAGTCTTGTAGAAATTTTTTTTAATTTATCATATAAAGTCGGCTAGTATAGGCACATTGATTAGTTTTTATTATGTCTAAATATCAAATCAACCAGCAGAGACTTAAATATACTAATTATAGCTTACAGTATAATTTGGTAAATCTATTGGCTAATAAAGATTACGTGGTGTGAATTAATTCGGATATTTTAGTCAAAATCGACACGGTGAGGCCAAATAATATGCCAATATTTGTTCGGTATAATAAAACAGTTACGGCCCTATGAGTCTGGAGATATCCAAAATTGTCAACCCTGCTAAGGGTTATTCCCCACAGGCTTTTGGTTTACAATTTTGGATATCCCCCTCCTCAGAGGGCTGTAATTGTATAATACTGTCAATTAGAAGGTCTACCATTTTGATGAGAAGCTCTGAAATGATTACCGATGAGACAATTATCCACAAAACACCAAATGTCAATTACCAATTCGATATGTTTGTTATTTAATTCAATATGGTTCGTCACAAAGTAAGAGCTTTGTTTCAACACAGAACAAGCAGTGGTATTTCTGTAAACTCATTAGTTTCTTACAAAATCAACACTTTAAATGAAATGATCCTGTAAAATTTCAGTTAACGAATACTCAATTAAAAAGATTTACATAGATTTTCTTCTTAGTTAATAGTTCATCGTTTGTTATCTCAACGAAGTTCAAAACAATGTTATCGCAATAATAAACCCACGTATTCATTTCTGAATTTACAGTACTGTATTTGACAAACCAATAGAAAAGAACGTAATAAAATACAAATATTGTAATAGCTAACCTGCATTTAATTACTTTTACTTACCAACAACTGATGTATTCATAGGTTCGCCATATGCACGGGATTGTATCAAATATTCTAAAAAATGAATATCATAAATATTATTTTTTCAAAACAATTTTCGGAGCGTCCAAATAACCAATTTGCAGTAGTCTGTTTATTCGATGACTTCTTACGCCTTTTATCTATGAAAACCACAATTCATAAATTTGATGCGTCGTAAGATTGATATCATATTATTTAATAGTTAAATTCATTTCCTACACATAATCAAAACAACGAGATCTGTCGAAATTCATTATTTAAGTGCCTTAATCGTTTAAGTATACACGTTTTTATCATGGTGCGATATGTTACGTGGTTTATTCAATTTCTTCTTCGTTTTTTTCAACTACTGCAAAACATGGGGAAGCCTAAATCCTTATTCACACCGATGATATATAAAACATGTATACATACCTGCAAAAGAATTCGGAGTATCTCCGTGCTCTAAAAAATCTGCAAATAAATTATTCGTGAAATTATTATGAATCAAATGTCATTGACAGTTAAGGTAGATAGGGTGTCTTCCTCCATCTTGGATTTTGAAATACCAGAAAACAATCGGTCTAGATTTTCAATAAAATGTGCAAAATTTGAGAGTAATAGGTAATTCACGTGTAAGAATTTTCATTTCAATATAGAAAATGACATGTTTTATTATATTTATGGTTGTATTTTACAAAAAACGGAATACTTTTGTTTGATTCATTTTTTTCCAACTCATAGTAAGGGCAGATAATTCAGATAAAGTTACTTTTACAATAGAATGTGTTAGGAATTTACTTTATTATGTAGCAAGGAAACGGGTCCCGCGACTCCATTTTTTCTTTTTCTTACCTGAAAGCATATCTAGAGCTATCTTCTCATATTTTATCTCAAAATTCTATGGTGTAGTTTTCGTTTTATTGCAGAAAATTGGGTTTTCCATGCATAATCTATACAAAATCTGTCAATTTTGCACAACCTGTAGCGTGAAAATAAGCCCCGTGACCCATTCTTTTTATTATTTTTTTTTTTAAAAAGCATGATATAAACTACATTTTGGCAAATTATTAAAAAATTCTATGGATTATAATTTAGACACCCCATCTACCTTAAGGGGAAGGGAAAACAAAACATCATTTAAAATGTATAGTGTCTAGATAATAAATTTGAACATCTTCCATAAATTTCAAAATAATTAAACAATATTTGTTTGATCATTTAGTGTATAATTGATAAAGCAGAAAAAATAATTATTCTAAATAATGACGCCAAATTAAAAAAAAATACTCGCAGTTTTGTATTGGCTGTTCTCTTTATGCCATGTACCTTTAAATGCTATTTGTTTGGCATCTAAGTATTTCGCATAGTTGCGTACCTAGTGAAAGATATTCGTACCGTTAAAATAAATGTTATTGTTCTGATTGATGTAGTATTGTACTTCCGTACATTATAAAATGATTATTGTAAAAATAGTTAATTTTTAATTTGACGTAAAATAATCGTTCTCTAAAACTTAACAATTGTTATAATGTAACCTACATTTTACATCAAATATTCAAAATTTTACATCGTTTAAGGGTATGATCATACATATCATAGTAATTATTGTACATACCTGTTAATAATGTCCTTTCAGTTTCCTCGGAAGAAGTATTTTCTACAATGAAAAGGTATATTGCAAAATCAACAGCGTAGTTTTTAAAATTTACTTTTAAATCTTTCGTATTATTAGGTATATGATGAAAGATATTCCTGGAACGCTTGTCTCACACATTAAAATTTATATTACGCCTAGAGGACTGCCCATAAAAAATGGCGGGCAGACTAATTTTAAATCTAACTTTTTTCAATACATTATATTGTGAATATCAGTTAAGTAGACATGAATGTGTCAGTTGTAAATATAAAATATATTATGTTTACATACAGCAACAAAAAAACTTTGAAAAAATTTCATACTGCAAAGTTATTAAGATCTTATTTGGTCGATAACATTGCTATGGAGGTTTTCTCCCCGAGGGTATCACCAGGCCAGAAGTCAGCACGTCTGTGTTGACATGAATTTTCATTGATATGGTCATAATTAACTGTTTACCAAAGATTTTTCTACTCCAAAAAAATGATTAACAATTAAAATTGGATTAAAAACATTTCAAATCACTGCATTCTATATCAGTATGCTTTAATGTGAAAGTTGTAAAGTAGCATAATGTAGTTGGAACATACCTGATACAATGCATTTTGGAGTCGTCTCGTCTATATCTGCTACATATGAAAGGAAAGTGTAGTTTCAAAATATTAAAAGTATGGACTAAAAACCTAACTGTTTTTACAAAGACTAAAAACTCTGAAACCAATGTAACACTTTTATTCATTGTAATTAAGTCGCCAAATCGAAGTTTTGGAAACTTTGTGTTTTTGTCCCGTTTCTTCTTATTATTATTATTAAATCGCCAAAACGGAGTTTTGGAGACTTTATGTTTTTGTTCCGTTTCTTCTTATCATTATGGCACCCTGAACGGACTATGGCACTCTGAACGAAGTTCGAGTGACATCTTGTTATTGTTCGTTTCTTTTTTTTCTTATCATTTTTCTCCCAAACTTTTTGTTCGGGCTAGTTCTCGGATATGAATGGACCAATGTTGATGGAATTATACCATAATATGAACTACCAAGTGAAGTTGTGCACCTGACTTTTGAATGTGCAAGATTGCCATCGTTTCACTAGAAACAGCAAAATGTAATTTTTTTTTTAGATTATAAATCTTTTATTTTTAGACCCAACCTAATGAAACTTTTTTTATTATGCCTAGATGGGAATAACGTATTTAGAACCTTCAAAATGGCCGCCATTGTTATGTTAACTTGGGAATAGTAATACATTGAACCCTATTTGAAAATCATTAAAGTAACATTTTCTTGCAGAATATGATACAGCAAACCCAGTGAAACCTTATTAAAATGTTGCTTGTTAAGTGTCAACTAGGAATCTGTCTTTGAGATTTTGGAAATGGTCACCGTGACTATGGAAACAGCTAAAATGTAAAAAAAAATTAAATGCTCTAAAGTTTATGTAACTTTACACAAGTTACAGCTGGCATTCGCAGAGTTGCTATTTGGAATTGGAATTTTCAAAATGGCTGCCGTTTATTTTTGCAAAAATGTGAAAAAAAATTTTAAAAAAAAGTGATCGGTAGGAATCAATTGTATAAGTAAATAAGGACAAGAACAAGAATTGAAGATAAAAAAGTCAGCAAAAATACCAGGCGTATGAGGCGCTTTTCATTTACATAAGACTCGTCAGTTTCGACGCTCGAATAAAAAAGTTGGAAGGCTAAATAAAAGCACGATGTTGAAGACTGTCCATGCCTTGGGTAGACAACCTTAGTTTTTCGAATAATTCCAAATTCTAAACAGGAAATTTACAGAAAATGACCTTGTCAATGATATTTCATGTGAACACAAAATGAACGGCTAAATTTGATTTACTACATATTTTCACCGTTTCTGTATTGTCGTTCTTATTTGAGTTAGAGAGTGATACATCCCTTCGAGGAAATGAATCTCAACTAAACCTGACCTTTACCTTTTAGCGCTTTTTGCTTTTACTCTGGTCTCCTCAAAAAAAGAAAAATGTATACATTGGACATAAACGACTTCCAGTCTCTTATCGACGTCCTATCTTCAATTATGAGTTCAATCTGACGTCATAAAAAGTAAAACATTTACGACCAAGATCATAAACTAAAGGGTGAATAAAACTCGGGCAATTTTTTTTCTCGATTTCCTTCATTTTGTTCTACCTAATATTCACTATACTCTCCGCTTTCTAAATTGGACGGTATATAGTGGTGGTTGGATGGGTCAATCCGTCCGTTCTTTTTTCCTTCTGTCCATGCATTGCATTCCTACCCAGATATTAGTAGACAATACGAATCACATACGACTCGTGGAAAGTGGTTTTCTTGAACATTAAAACGATGCGCCAGCAAGACAACCTTACATATTCTACTCATATTATTTAATGTATATATTTGGACTTGTGGTCGTAGAATCCGCCATTCCCATTCTTGACTCTTACATATATACTTTTTTTAAGTTTTGTTTTGCACTCCCAAATCAAATAAATACAAATGAATGTATGAAGATCTACGTGAGGCCAATGCACGTCTTAAAAAAATTGGAGTCGACGTTAACCGTTCGCTTCATATCAATCACACGAAGCTAAACTATACTACTCCGAGATACTTTTAAATGCAATTGCATTTTGAGAAAGTCCACACTTAAATCTTGTATCGGTATTGGTATTTAACATCAGCGCAGTATTTAAACCCCTTTCCTAACACGTCTATTAGACTATATACAACTATATAGCCACCGTAAGCAAATTCTCGAGAACAAAATAAGCAGATACTGAAAAAGATAATAAGAAACCATTATACGAATAAAAAAAAGACAACATAAAATAGTTCAAAATGCTTACAACAATCATGAGAACTTTAAACAAAATTACGAATCCTACCTCAATAAGATACAACAGTAGTTTACCCATGTTCCAAAGACAAAGCATAAGCGACATTCTTGTACAGTACTAGTGTTAGCTGAATAATTGAACTGAATAGAATAACTGCAAGTAGTCCTTTGTTAATTTATGTAGATCATTGTCATGTTGCTTAGTTTCTTCTGTTACCTAAGAATCGGACTCGGACTTCTTTCAAACTGAGTTTACTGTGCATGTTGTTGTGTATCTGTTTATTCCACATTGGCTAGAGGTATAGGGGAGGGTTGCGATCTCGAAAAACATGTTTAACCCCGCCGCATTTATGCGCCTGTCCCAAGTCAGGAACCTCTAGCCTTTGTTATTCTTGTTTGTTTTTTAATTTTGGTTCATTTATATGTGTATGAGTTTATTGTGGCATCCATTTCGCTGAACTAGTACACATTATTGTTTGGGGGTCAGCTTAAACCCGCCTCCGGATGCGGGATTTTCTCGCTTTGTTGAAGACCCATTGGTGGCCTTGAGGTGTAATACCACCATTGATTTTCCCCTATTAGTCTTTGTTAAATTTGCACTTTTCAAAAAATTGTGCAGAATTTATCTTTGTTTCAAATAAAGAAATACTTGGCATGAGTAAAGTTTGATCCTGTCCAGTACTATAGAAAAAATTTCACATAACATTTCATTGCATATAAGAAAATAACCATCACTGGAAGTTAACCAATCAAATTTTCCCCCTTTTTTAACCTGTATACAAGCTTTAGTAACCATGTAACCTCAAGTTTCCAAAATATTCTATAGAAACCCCAAATAAAAAAATAATGGTGCTTTGAAATACCCAAGATATATGTTAATGACCCAGAAATGTTTTACTGCAATGAAATGTAGGATCAATTACCTACAACTGTCAAATTCAAGGGAATATTTTTTTTCGACCTATTTTCGTATGCAACCGGATGTGACGTACTATGATTTGGTGGTATTACACCTAAAGAAGACTTTTTTGTTAAATAAACTGAATGTGACTTTTTTCCTTTGTTATACTGGTTATTTCAAGCATTCCTGTCAAGTTTTGTCATAATCAGTTCAATAGTTTGAGAAAAATCTAGTATAATGTAAGACGACATCTGCAGCGATTCGAGCTAAATTTCTTCGAAAAATCCAAACCAAGCCGCATCATGATAGAATATAGTGTGGACCAATAAATGATCAAATATTTATCTCATCTGCCTACAAACAGTTGAATATGATACAAAAGATGACTTTAGAATGATAAATACTACCAATGGACCTCTTTGTCTTCCTTATAAGGTCTCTTCTGGTCCATTTATACCTCTCATTTCCTCAAAATTTCTACTTTATAGGCCAATAAATAAAAATTTTGGAGTAACTTTTACTCATTTATGATAGAAATGTTATAATAAATGATTAATTGAAGTATTCAAGCTGAATGAACTATCCGTATAAAAGTTTACTGTCTCCAAGGAGGTTTCAATAAGTCCTTACGTAAAACTTAAATTTACGCCGCGTTCCAGAGAGGGACATAAAAAGCTTCTCTTTTGGTGAATAATTTGTTGCTACTGCTTTAAAAATAATTTCATTTACTTAAAACTATATACATTGTATTTATTAAAGTATTTCTTAGAAAAAATTTTTCTAGTATAGCAGAATATAAGAAAAAAGGAGAAAAAGCTCCCCAAAACTCTAAGTATGGCTTATTCTGTCAACTAATATTCATGGTAAAGTCCTATTTCAAGGAAATTTTCTCATAAAATGTGTTTTGGAGACTCAATCCACTCAGAATATTTCATTATTAGTAATATTTCACTTAAATAGCAAGAAATTTTAACACATGAGAGTACTCACAAGGTCAAAGGTGCATGTACAGCTTCCTATATTAGGTGTAATACCACCATTGATTTTCCCCTATTAGTCTTTGTTAAATTTGCACTTTTCAAAAAATTGTGCAGAATTTATCTTTGTTTCAAATAAAGAAATACTTGGCATGAGTAAAGTTTGATCCTGTCCAGTACTATAGAAAAAATTTCACATAACATTTCATTGCATATAAGAAAATAACCATCACTGGAAGTTAACCAATCAAATTTTCCCCCTTTTTTAACCTGTATACAAGCTTTAGTAACCATGTAACCTCAAGTTTCCAAAATATTCTATAGAAACCCCAAATAAAAAAATAATGGTGCTTTGAAATACCCAAGATATATGTTTATGACCCAGAAATGTTTTACTGCAATGAAATGTAGGATCAATTACCTACAACTGTCAAATTCAAGGGAATATTTTTTTTCGACCTATTTTCGTATGCAACCGGATGTGACGTACTATGATTTGGTGGTATTACACCTTGAGCTGTTTTCTGCTCTTTGGTTGGGTTGGTGTCTCTTTTACACAATCCACGTTTCAATTCTCCATTTCATTTATCTAATGAATAATCTACCTTTTCACACGATGTGAGCTGAATAGTCTTATCCTATGAATAATCTACCAATTTGTACAGGGTAAGCTGTGTATTATTTATCTTCTAAATATTTAGCTTTTGGAACGATTTTAGCTGAATAGTTTTTATCTCAGGGATAATCTACATCTTGGAACAATTATAGCTGAATAGTTTCTCATCTAATAAATAATCTACCTCCTGGAACAGTTAGAGCTGAATAGGTTTTATCTTATGAATAATCTACCACTTTGTACTGTGTAAGCTCTATGGTTTTTGTCAGACGAATAATTTACCTCTTTAAACAGTATAAGCTTTGTACTTTTTGTAAAATGAATAACTTACCTTTTGACACAGCGTTGCGTGTATAGTTTTGTTCTGTTGCTACAGCATCAATTGAGACATCAACTTTAAATATCGACGTCATATTTGCTAACTTAAACTGAAAAATGCAATTACAGAAAAAATTAAGAATAGGTATGACAAGAATTAAAATTGGCATGTATATTTATTATTAATATATTTGCTTGTAAAGAAGTAAAAAGATGTAGTATGATTGTTAATGGGACAATTATCCACAATAGTTTACGGGCGAAAGCTACAAGATATAAAAATAATAAATATATTTTTTATTGTTCAATCATTAATGAAAGTGGTATAGTGAAATACTAATTCGCTTTTAGCACCCAATTTGGTTCCATTTTGTCAAAATAAGATAAAAACATTGCTTGTGAATTATTCACTTGCAAGTGAATAATTCGACCTCATTGAATCCGTATTCGTGTGACCTTTAATCTAACCCCTTAGCTGGAGATGGGTTACGCATGTATTAAGCTATTAAAAGGAAAAGAATGTCAACATTGAAAGTGAAACAAGGATAAATCATTTGGATCCACCAAAAAAAATATTCTTACATAGGTAAAAACGACGATAAAAATAATGTTAAACCTACAAACTGAAATAAAACAGACCTAAAAAAAACAATTGCACGTTAATACTATCTGTTTATATTCATATTTATGTATATAACGGGTTATATGACCGTCGGCAGTCTTCGGAGCTCATCTCGATGGTTAATTTGATGACGTCTAGACAAAAATACACACGAAATGTTGATACATATTATCCGAGTCCATGTATTGTTAATTGTTTATTTTAGACTTTTCGTAACTTGGATATACGTTTTAGTATGTTATAATTTAATTTTGGATGTAATGCGTCTTTCGATTGGCTGACGTTGTTTTGTGTATCAGCTCATAGACATAATTCTGTCATGTGACCTTGACGTCATCAACGTTTTTTCATGATTTACTCCGGTTTAAATGGAATTAAGAATTCAATTATAAGAAATGACTGTAATATTTTTTCTGTCTATTCGAAATAACATAAAAAAATGTGGTGCACACTTTAAAACAACCCGCTACTATATAGATATTATAAGACTGACCAATACCACGCCAACGGGAACAAGGGGTGATCTCAGGTGTTCCGGAAAGGGAGGAATATCCTGATAAGCAACGCTTATCAACAGAATTTGTAAAACAAAATACCGATAAGTCGGATTTATGCTTTGGGGACTACCAATTATTTTTTTGTTGCTAGATAACATTTAGTTTTGTGCTTACGATAACAGATCACCCTTCCTATGCTGTCATATATAATTGTATGCATTATTTCCGTATAGTAATATAAAATACTGAAATCGATTACTTTTTTCCCGAAAAGGAAGTTTTTGGAGCTTTAAGATACATATTAAATACAAGTTAGAGTAATCTTGAGTTTCTTCAAAAAAGTATTGCAAAAAAAAAACGAACTCCGAAGAAAATTTAAAAAAGGAAAGTCCATAAAAACTAACAAAATCAAAAGCTATAAATCAACGGAACAGGAAAAAAAAATGCCATATTCCTGACTTGGTACAGGCATTTTCCAAAGAAAATGACGGATTAAACCTAGTTTTAATAGCCAGCTTAACCCACCCCCCCCCCCCCCCCCCCCACACACACACTTGTATGGCAGTTGTTTATAGCTTCGTCATATTGACAAATTGGTTATGACCGTTTGCATACATCACAGACTTACAGCACAACTGACTAAAAAATTCAAACAAACATGCAATGGGGACTAACTGTGCACCACTTATTGCGAACCTGTATTGTTATGAGTTACAATTTATGACTAAAATCAGCAAAGACCTATCGAAACAACATCTGATACAAAAATTTAACAATACTTTCAGATATTTGGATGATATATTTGCTCTCAATAATGACGACTTCAGTATGTATACTAAAGAAATTTATCCTGTTGAACTTACTTTAAATAAAGCTAATACTAACAATGACCACTGTCCTTTCCTCGATCTTGACATCTATATCATTAACGGGAAGCTTAATACAAAAATTTATGATAAAAGAGATGATTTTTCATTTCCTATCGTTTATTATCCATTTTTAGATGGTGACGTTCCCTTGTCACCATCTTATGGTGTTTATATATCTCAACGATTCGCTCGTGTATGTAACAACGTATTAGATTTTAGCGAAAGAAATTTATGTATTAGTGAAAAATTATTACACCAGGGTTTTCGATATCATAAACTAATCAAAACATTTACTAAATTTTATCATCGGTATAAGGACATCATTCGTAAATATAACTCAACATGCAGACATCTTATACGTTCGGGTATTTTACATCCAATCTTTTATGGGAATATTCTTTACAAAGCACAAAAATGTCAGTATTCACCTCAAAAGCTAACAAAATCTTACTGGCATGTCAGTAACTGCTAGTAGTCTGTTGTTATTTATGTATTATGGTCATTTTGTTTATTTTCTTTTGTTTCCTATTCTGACATCGGACTCGGACTTCTCTTGAACTGAGTTTAACTGTGCGTACTGTTGTACGTTTGTTTTTTCTACATTGGCTAGAAGTATAGGGGAGGGTTGAGATCTCAAAAAACATGTTTAACCCCGCCGCATTTTTGCGCCTGTCCCAAGTCAGGAGCCTCTGGCCTTTGTTAGTCTTGTATCATTTTTTAATTTTAGTTTCTTGTGTATATTTGGAGTTTAGTATGACGTCCATTATCACTGAACTAGTATACATATTTGTTTAGGGGCCAGCTGAAGGACGCCTCCAGGTGCGGGAGTTTCTCGCTGCATTGAAGACCCATTGGTGGCCTTCGGCTGTTGTCTGCTCTATGGTCGGGTTGTCTCTTTGACACATTCCCCATTTCCATTCTCAATTTTATGCAAAGCTTGTTTTAAGCATGGGACCTAGTCCTGATTATAAATTATACCATTTCCGTTTGAGAACTGTGATAAAAGGGAGCTGTAAGGAACACGCAAGCAACTCGACAAGCATAAAGTGTCGAGTTCTGTATCTAATAGCTGTTAGATATGAAGAAATGAATATCTTTAGTATATGTAATGGTAATATGGCAGTATACCAATAACGCAATAACAAAATTTATATATATTTATTCATATGAAAGGAGAACAGAAACTTAGCGCCAATAAACAAGATACAAACAAACCTACAGACATGCATGCTTTTTAAATAACACAAGTGTCCATATCAGATGTCAACACTTAATCATATGCGTGTTCAAGTATCGCTCCATACTATATAAGTATGACAGATTTGATCTTTAAATTGAAACGTATTCTAGTATATTAACTTGCAACTTTTATAAGACTTTACTCTAATCTCAATGAACTTATGTTCCATCCCCTCCAATAAGTTATGTTTACTTACTTACTCTTTGAAACTATATTTTCCAATTAGCTATTCTACTTGACCATGTTTGTCATTATTCTATGCAATTAACGACCTTACCAAAAAGGGTGATATCTGTCTTTGCACTCGGTTCAGGAATCTCTCTCCAACACCTCACCATGAACTCATCCAATTAATATTATAGAAACAAGCATATCCTATTCGTGTAGCAGTTCGGTTCTCTTTTTATAATTATGCCACAAATCATTAAAAAGTATCATAAATAAATGGGAATATCTCTTCAAAAAAATTTACGATATTAAGCGTGTAATCCTAGTATTTTTTCATTTTCAGGTATGTATAATGTAAAAGGAAATAAAATATTGGGATTCCACATTATTTAAGTAAATATGTGATTTAATCATCTATGTCAAGTTAAGAATTTAAATGAACTGACTGATGTAATATTATATTAAGTAGACGAGATACGGGAAGATATATAATCGACACTGAGGTTGACAAGTAAGAATTAAAATGTAGGGACTGTGCCAAACACAAAAGTGGTTACCTATGTATCTATTCTACAGTGTATTTAAACTGTATAGTACTGATGAAGTCCCTTAATTTATGATCATTATTAATTATTCATTATGGAACGAATAATCCACAACATTAAACTCGTTAGAGTTAATATTATAAATCCCATAATATTTCCCCCATTTGCAACACTAGGGCAAATAGCATTCTTGTATATGTTGCAGTAAATACGTGGAATTACATGTATTTACTAAAATTTAGGAATTACATATACTTCCTGATGCACTTAGTTAATACAAGTAATTCATGAAACTGTCCAGTTATTACCAGTAATTACTAATTTTAAAATGAATTTTTACACCTATTTACTAACTGTTGAAAACGATATTTATTATTCTATTCTGAACTATTTTAAGCAAATAATGCTCTTCACCACAAGAATATGTGATTCAGTTTAAAAAATAACACAAACATGATGTACCGTTGCTAAATATATCAAAAATATATTGTACTCAAACAATTCTTTTTAATATTTGAAAATATTTATTTGATTTTTTTGGAAATGTTATATTTCTGTGATACGTTAAACATGTACTGTACATTTGCTATGTAAAGATTTTTTCTTTAACCATGAACTATGTTAATTAACTGAACTAGAAGCGATCTTTAGCGGTTTAGCGAGCGATATTGTTTGAAAACTCACAACCTTAAACAAACGATGAAGATCTGGAAAAAATACAGGACTAACCTAAATATTGCCAGAATCTGTTAAGGGATCGGAATTATCCAAGAGGAGACCTATATTTAGATCCTTAAGGATTTGCAAATGGTTAAAACGCTGTGAGCCAAGGCTCCGTGTTGAAGACCGTACTTTCACCTATAATGGTTTACTTTTACAAATTGTGACTTGGATGGAGAGTTGTCTCATTAGCACTACTCATACCACATCTTCTTATATCTATAAAATAGAAACCTTGAGTAAAACAATATCCCATTTTCATTCCAGTACATTATAACTTTCATGTACTTTTCATAATTTGGGTCGAAGGGTTAAATATTGATAAATTAAGTGCAATGTTGTTTCTTTTGGCATTTTCTGTTTAGGGCCTATCTTAAAAGTGAAATAACAAAAATACCGAACTCCATGGATAATATATCATACTTGTAACCATTACATTACCAGCACAAAGAAAATTTTACTCTCAAAGGTTTATACATATGTTTTTGAAACTATTTACCTTAGGATGATTATTTAAAAGAATATAGAAAAAAGTTAAATCACAAAAATACTGAAATCCGAGGAAAATTCAAAACGGAAAATCCCTAGTCAAATGGCAAAATCAAAAGCTCAAACACATCAAACGAATGGATAACAACTGTCATATTCCTTATATAATCGACCATTGTCTTCGTTTTAGTAATATTATGGATTCGAAGTGATCAGTTTCGTCATTTAAAAAACTAATAGACAAAACAATTAGGTAGAAACAATCATATTTATTTATATGTTTGTGTATTCCCAAATATTACAGACATATAGTTATTAACTATCTCAACAAAACTACAACTGTTTACCAGGCCGCTATAAGATTTAAATCCTATTTTTAGTTACAAAAATGAATTATGCTTCAATGAACGGAATTTTATTGATTACTATAGATCTATCGCCTATTTAGTTCAAAATAGATTACGTTGAAGATTGAGGTAGGTTTAAAAGTTAAGACGATGAATTTTTCCTGTAAAGTGTTGAAACTTATATGAAATGAGTTTATTTATCAAAATATGTTGTTCAGATAACTAAATGTGTGTTTAATAAAAGGTCATCAGTCGTCGATTCTAACGCACTTGTTCTCACGTGTCATAATAAAAAAAAATAAGTCATATTTGAAATAAATCGACATTACAATTGATATTCATTGTGGACAGACGTTTTATAAAAAGTTGGTTAAAATCAGTATGATTTTGAATTTCAGTAGAGAAGTGTAATTCACAACATTTACGAATTACGAATTGATTCGACAGCAAACATGTATTTCCCTAAATGATCCTAAATAATCAGTTTTCTTTTTTCTTATTGATGATAATTGAATTAGGTTTAAGACTGACGGATTTCTCAAATAGTATTAACTTATATATTTTTTACGTATATCTTCATATGTCATCGTGAAATAAAAAGATGCTTATTTTCAATTAATATATCGTTACGAAATGTTTACAATATTTTTCATTTTTCTTAACATTATAAAAGCTACCTGTTCTAATCTGCAGACAATCTACATGTATTCAATATATACAAATTAATGGTTTAAATACATTACCGAGGCTCTTCTTTGGTAAAACTGTAAACCATGTGTACTATATGATCAATTCTCAATTATATTTAAGAAATACCTTTTGATTCTTTGAAAAAAGAATATTGCTTCATTTACAACGTTATCTGTATCTCATTGTTTAAATAAACTACGACAATTATCTACAGTTATGTGCATTGGTAAGGCGAGATATTCTTTTAAACCATATCATTACAAGATATCTCGTATTTTAAAACATCAAATCAGCCTATTGTGCGGCTTTTTAAAAATACATTCTTCAATGTTGCATAATATGTTTTGAACATAACATTATCGATATTTAGAATGTTTACCCGTCTTTTATAATCATTCTACAATTATATATCTTTTAAATGTACCCAATTCAAAGTAATGATCTTTTTCTAACATTTAAGGTTATAAAAAAAATCAATCCACCTTTTCAATATCATAATTTTAAATTCAGTAAAGCTAACTTGAGTTTCAGATACATGATTTTTTAATAGTTGTATTGACTTTGAACTAGCTGTCAATAACTGCAAGCACTCGCAGATCTGTACTTTGTGTCCTTTTTATTGTGGGGATATATAAATACCCTGTCACGTCCGGTCTGTGTTTTTGTTACAAATTTTTCTGTTTTGAATCTGGTTGATCAGTTAAACTCTTTTCAGAGAGGGTTAAGTATTCATTTCTTTAACAAGATTTGTAACAATGTTCCATAAAGAAATATATTTATGATATTGATTTAATCTTTTGTGCAAATTTTGTACTTTATTAGAAAACATGTTCCTTTATCTTTAATTATGACTGAGAACTAATTAATGCAATGTTTAACCCTCTTGCTGCCAGTAGTTTTTTAAGGTTGCATTTTGTGCGCCAGATAATACGACAGCTCAACGTCTGTGACGTCACTTGCCTAATAACGACGTCATTCGATATATGACGTCACACCTTAAAGACCGTTACATTTGGGAGTTATTGAAAAAAGTATTACACTGTTCGTCCTTTTATTTGTAAGAGATACATTTGGGATCCATTGAAAAAAATATTACAATGTTTAATCTTCGGTCTTTTATTTGTCAGAGATACAGCAATGTTCAGAAGCTTGCATGAAGTATAACATGGACAATTATATATGTGTTCCTCCGGCACTGCCAGTGTGGACACACGTATCCCTCCGGCAGCAAGAGAGATATCATGTTTATGATTATCGGAATTCAGTTAAATCTATTATGATTTATAATTTATGTATTTGCAGAGAATCGTATCGTACACATCGTATTCAGCATATCAAAGAACCAATCTAATACGCATACATTACTTTGTTTTAGCTCACCTGGCCAAAAAGGGCAAAGTGAACTTTTCTCATCAATTAGCGGCCGTCGTCCGTCGTCGTCGTCGTCCGTCGTCGATGTCGTCGTCGTCCATCGTCGTCGTCGTCGTCCTCCTCCGTCGTCCGTTAACTTTTACAAGAATATTCTCCTCTGAAACTACTGGGCTATATAAAATCAAACTTAGCCCTAAATCATCCTTAGGGTATCTTTTTTAAAAATTGTATCCGATTACCCCGCCCATCAACCAAGATGGCCACCATTGATAAAAATAGAACAATGGGTAAAAAGCAGTTTTTGGCTTATATCTCTGAAACTAAATCATTTAGGACAAATCTAACTGTGGGTAAAATTGTTCATCAGGGCTAGATATATCTGCTCTGAAATTTTCAAACGCATCAGACAACCCAATGTTGAGTTGCTGCTCCTGAATTAGTTATTTTAAGGAAATTTTGCAGTCTTTGGTTATCATCTTGAATATTATAATAGATTGAGATAAAGTGTAAACAGCAAAATTGTTCAGCAAATTTAGATCTACAAATATGTTAATGTGACCAAAAATTGTCAATTGACCTCATAAAGAGTTATTGTCCTTTAAATTCAATTTTTCATAATGTTTTTTAATCTTTACAAAAATCTTCTCCTCTGAAACTACTGTGCCAAATTAAACAAAACTTGTCCTAATTCATCCTTATTTAGTATTTAGTTTTAAAAAAATATCCGATGACCCCGGTCATAAACCAAGATGAAGTGTCTGGCTTATATCTCTGAAACTAAAGCATTTACAGCAAATCAAAGCGTAGTAAAATTGTTCATCAAGTCAAGATCTAACTGTCATGAAATTTTCAGATCCATCAAACAACCCCTAGTCCGGGTGCTGCCCCTGAATTGGTAACTTTAAGGAAATTTTGCAGTTTTTGGTTATTATCTTGAATATTATAATAGATAGAGATCAACTGTTTACAGCAATATTGTTTAGCAAAGTAAGCTCTACAAATAAGTCAAACATAATCATAACTGTCAATTGACCCCTTCCGGTGTTATTGCCTTTTAACGGATTTTTTTCACAATTTTTCGTAAATTTTGTAAATTTTTACAAAAATCGTTTCCTTGGAAACTACTGGGCCGAGTTCAATACAGGTAGAAATAATTGTAAACAGCAAAAATGTTCAGTAAATTAGGATCTACAAACTAGTCACCATTACCAAAACAGGGAATTTTTTCATGAATTCAATTCTTGACTATAATGTGAGTCCTTTGTTTAATATGCACATAGACCAAGGTGAGCGACACAGGCTCTTTAGAGCCTCTTGTTTATATACCGTGTTGTATACATGTTTTGAGCACACACGACGCAAAAATGTTCTGTAGTTCAATTACAATTCAGTGTTTTATATTGTCCTTTTTTATCGAAAACATCATTTAAAACGTCCGGGTTTTTATAACAAATGGTCCGGGTTTTTGGAAGAAAATATAAATTAAAAAAATGACATTATTTGGCTAGAATACGGAGTTATTTTTAGTTTGTATCTGTAATTTAGCGAAAGACAATATTATATACTCTTAATATAATAAGTCGAATTAAACCCTTTTCAATTTAATGATAGCTTTATGTTCTGAAAACGATAACCATAAACTTGCAGTATTATGATACATAAGAAATTAATAGGTCTTTTGTAAAACGAGTGACTGGTGAAAAATAATTTTAATCCAATTCTTGAACCAATGTATGTATATATCATAAACTTAGCCTTCTGTGCACGATTTTATCATTTTGTACGCATCCATGTCGTATTATCGTCAAAAACAAATTTTTCTCGGTCTGTTATGATGTGAAAGTATGGCAGCTAATTAATTGTTGTATTTTGAAGCCGTAGTTTACCGATTGCCACCTTATATTTTAGTACAAAATCAACAAAGAAGCATGGATATTGAGCACGTGTATATATAAAATGTACACTAAGATAATAGTTTATTTCAATGACAGATCCATGCGTATTATAGCGATCACCGGATTTTTACGAGAACGGTCACGCTGAGTTCACTGCATATGGAAAACGTATCGGCGAATTGTTTACTGGAAGCAAACATTCAAAACAAAGTAAATTTCTTCTAACCTTGGACAAATTATCGAATTTTCTTGAGAAAAAAGTATATGTACATAAGTTTTATAATAAAAAACAAGCCATTTAGTTATAAAAAACATATGCATCATTTTGTTTTTAATTTGAAGTTTTATATGACTTTAAGAACTGGGACTCAAAATCGTTTCAATTTCATTTCATTTTATATGTGTTTTACAGTCAATAATATTTTATTATTGATGCATATAACAGTAACGACAAAAGATAGGAGCAAGAAAACTAAGCAAAAAATAGTTAAAAGTCTGAAAAAATCAATTTAAACCTAAAAGTTCTAATGAAAGAGGCCTCCAGACAAAAAATATATACCAATAGCATTTGAATGGGATGGAATATCTACTAAAAAATGAAAACAACACTTTATGATGGGGGAGAATGTCAAATTATCACATATAATTGTGATTCTTTTCAAGAAAGGATTTATGAACTGTACAAGACATATATTTGCATATTTGCATGCATTTGTGTTATTTTATCTACATGTACAACAAAATATACACATATAAAAAAACATTCAAGTGATTTTCTTCAATAACATTGACATTTTCACTGTTATACAATTTTTCCTTCACAGTGAGTGAGTTTTAACTACCTCATTTTCCACAAGTGTATTCTAAATATCAAATTATGATTTAATTTCTTATTTTCATTTCTGTTCTGTTCAATAAATACAGCTAAGTACTTATAATGATGATGTTTGCTTGTGTTATATATGTAAGCCTGTCTTTCAGTGATCAAATTTATTTTAATATTCTAGTGAAATAAACAAACAATTAATGTGCAGGTATCAGTCACTTAACGACTGAAAAATATATGAAGATCAGTTATAAAGTTTCATTAGTTATTGACCTGAAAAATTTCCCGAAAAACAAGAGAACCTTTTAGAATCATACAAATCTGCTGACCCATTACCACCCTAGTGTCTACTTACCAAAGTATCATGCATGGCTAACTCATGTTTTAAATGCTGAATTTCTTTTTCAAACCTTTTGCATTGTACCTGCAAATATATAGTTTGTAAATGTAACTTTATTATATAACTGTTAAATTAGGGCTTGCAAGTATTAAAGTGATAGCATTTCCTCTAAAATGGCTGATACAACAATGTTCATGCTAGTAATTGATTTAAAAATCTTGGATAGCAAACAGTACTTTTCATAATTGTGCTAATTTTTCCAGATTTTGTAATAATAGTACATTCAATCCCCCACTGCTCACACTGACAGAGATTTGATTTCAAAATTCAAGTAATGAAGTCCGACTGTGGTATTATTTTCATTCTTTGGTACATTCTGAAATGGTGTGAATTGAACGAAAATGCTGCTTCTCAGATTGATTAAACTATTCTGTAAACCCAATCTATACCCTCGTGTACGAGTTTATTCCTTTGCAATGGACACATCATAGTCGATTCCACACAAAAACATTTTAAAATACCAAAATTTCGTTCCAAACCCACTTACCACAGGATCTATAATTTCATTCATTGAGGTTTCATTGGCAACACACATCATTCTGGTAGCAAAACGCAATGTTGATACCTGAAAAATACTTCTTATTAATTTCTTTGCAAAAGTTAGCAGTCATCCAATTGGTATATCAGCTCTGTGTAAATTTTTATTGTTAGTTTTAATTTAATGGCATACAGTTTACATATAAGAAAAGGGTAAAGTTTGGGAGCACACAGAACTGGATTAACTTCACAACATTTGAGCCATTACCAAGTAAGGCTACTGGTATCTGAACCATGTGTGGTTTGTTGTTGTATGTATGTCTGTTACTTTGATTTGTTATAATGTCCAGTAATTTTGGTGATTCCTTTAATCCTTTTTCAGTATTATTGTTGTTATTTAAGAAGAAATTTCTAACTTTGAGTATTTTTTTTATCATTTAATGCATATTTATTTTGTTTTTAAAGTAAAAAAAAAAATTTAACATTCTACATTAGTCATGTTAACTGACACTTTTCTTTCATATGGTTGTGTAGAAAATTGATAAATTAGGAAGTTTCATCCGTTCATGTAAATCTAAAATCCTTTGATTAGTGATATGTTTTTATAGCATAATATATTTAGGCCCTCAAAAGTACTAGTGAATGAACTATTTTGCTTATAATCAAGAGAATCCATAAAGGATTATTTTATCCTTGAGCAAATCACTTACTGATTCCTGTAACTGTTGTTGTTCTCCCCAGATATTAGCTATCAGAAGTGTATTACAATTTCCACCAAATTATTGACAATGGAACCTTTGTGTTAGTTTTGACTGGCGGAAAGGAATATGTTCTCTACGACGATCTGCTAACGTTAAAATGACTTGTTCCAAAAATGTCAATGATTTATTTATGTACATTGCCTCTTGTTGTGTTTTTCCATCAGACTGAAAAATAACAATTACTAATTAATTATATTAATAAAAAAATGTTAGAAAAATTTTTCATTCTTTCTTTCGATACAATTATATAAAACTTCTGAATTCTTTTTTTTTAAAGTTCTGTATTTAAAGGTATTTTTGTTTGCAACTATATCAATGAACATGCAAAGAGACATAAATTTTATTGTTGGTAAAGTGCAATTACATGCAGCAATTTAATAAAAGCATATATTTTTTAATGACTTAATCAGCTGATCAATATCAGCCTGCCCTTTCCTTGTTGATAAAGTATTTTTAAAAAATGATATGTTTTTATATAGTCCCGGACTACAGTATTTTATGATAAATTACCATTAAATGCTAAAATATTCATTTCACATAAATCACAAAACTCATTTTAATCAAATCTTTATAAAAAGGAGACAATTCAACAAACCTTAGTTTTACTCAATCTTTCACATCCAGCTAAATCAACAAAATTCAATTTGGAAACTGTATATCAAGCATTCGACTGCACTCTTGATCTTGTCTGTAAATAAAAGTTAAATGTCTATAAAATAAAATATTATAAATCAGGGGCTACATTTGTTTTATCAAATCACACTGCAGAATCCAGTTGGTTCAAATTTTTAAGAGGGTATCTGAGTCCCGACTCTGGATGGAGGATCTTCATTTCTGTGTTTTTTACTTTTAAGCAAATTTCGTTTTTCTTTAATTTGTTGTGCCAATATTCGTCATCCTTAATTTCATTGTGCAATTTTCTCTTCTTTATTTGTTACCCATTATTCTCTAATCTGTTAACACAGTAAACCTTCAGAAAGTACAGCCATCAAGAACATAAATCTCTTCAGAAGTATGCAGTGCATCCAATTCATTTTTTACACCTTTACTTAAACCTATATTCAATAGAGTTAGCCACATAGGTATCATATATAAAGCATGTATAAAACAGATGAATGGATATTGAATATTAACACATAAGACAAAAGACATAAGATATTGTAATGCAACAAAGCTCAACATTTTAGGGGCTTAGAAAATGAAAATATTCAAAGAACAAGACATTTATGTGTACCAAGTTTTCAAAATTGTTTCAGCTAAAAAGTTACATGTTTCTTACCTATTGTAACGCCTAGGTCACACATTCACGGATTTCACGCCGGATTAGCTACGGATACGATCCGGCATCATTCGTGGCAATCTGTATTAGTCCGTAGATTTCCGTATTGTAGCCGTAGTCATACGTAAAAGTACTTGTATATCCTTGACAATTTTCGAACATGCACAAAATTTTCCTATATTATCCGTGGTCAAAGCCCGTACTCATACCGTTGTGCATCCGTAACGGACTACCGAAACTGCATTTCCGGGATCATCCGTGAGATTTAATCCGTAGTGGAACCGTTTAGGTGATCCGTGAATGTGTGACCTAGGCATAAGACTGATACAAAATGCTATTAAAGTTACTGCATATGAGGGCTGAACTGTGTGGGTTATAACATGTGATGAAATTCACAAAAATTTGAAAACTAAAGTTGATCTAAGCATACTGAAATGTTTATAACTTATAGTATAAAGATTTATTGAGAGTTTAGTCAGTGATTATAGTTAGCTATTTTACAGCCTTCACATATTAATATATAGGCGTATTATGTCCTTAGCATTGCTATATATTATGGTATTTTATTGTCCGTCAACTGGTACAGTGCAAAACACAACTGTAATTATACTTTTTGTCTAAACACTATATAAACTATCAATTTTACAGGACGCTTACAATTTTTCTTTATCATTTTCATATAATTGATAATGAAGATGAAAAAATTCTAAGATTATTACAAATAATGTTTATAATTAGTTTTTATTATCAATATTGATGTTCGAAACAATTTTAAAATAAATTTTGTAAACTGAACCAAAAGAAGGGAAATCACTCTAAACATATTATTTTCAACTGATTTCTACATTGGAGATAAATTAGAATTTATACATTTCATGCATTGTTGAAATTTCAAATGATTTACCTCAGAAGAACTACTAGCTAGAAACTTTATGCGTCTGAAGAGCTTTTCTGGATTAACTTTCATCCAGAACGCTCAAAGCCAGGGACATATATTTGAAGCTCAACTTTGCCTGATAGGGTTGAAACCTCAGATTAAATATATCAATAGGTTGATATTTTCTCTTGCTTGATTATATCATAAGTATCTGAAACTAATCAGATGTCCGTATTTATTTGTGATGCGGTTAAACCACAGTCGTAAATGCATCAGCTATTTGTCAAACCAATTAAACTCTATTTATTCCAATGTGGTATTTCCACTGATGCTAGTAACTTATAGATGCTATAAATCTCATCATTTTGCCATTTGCACCTAATTAACATTCAAAGATTTGTATACATGAAACATGATAACAATTATTTAAAGAAATTTCATAGTGTCAATGTACTTTGAGAGGGAAAGGCAATGTAACTTTTTATCAGTTTTTCATTAATATTAAACTCATTGAAAGTGTTACTCTCTGGGGTGTTACTACACTTATCTGACCTAACATCTTTTATCGTCTTTTGAAATTGAAATTTCTTCATAATGAAAGATACAAAAGGGGCAAATAGAGGAAAGTGTTTTAAGATGTGACGAATTTATTGAGAAAGCAAGGTGTGATGATTTTTAACAAGAACGCGATGATGAACGGGACGCCAAAAAAATTATATATACTAATGTACCAGAAGATGAAAAATATCCAAACATATCTATAGGTTTGTTTTTTGTTAATTGATATATGACAAGGTATATATTTTTGATAAACAAAATATATGAAAAGGTGGGGTACTTGATGTTTCAGCTGCTCACCCCTTTCAAAAAAAGTTTGAAGTGACCCCCCCCCCCCCCCTCCCCCGAGGTTGAAACTTTTTTTTTAATTTCTAGATTAATAAACGGACAATTTTAGATGATTGATTGTAGGTTACTTTACGTCCAGTGGCAAATATTTCATGCATGTTCTGGACGAAAACCAATTAACAATAAATCCAATATGTATGTCCTGTAACAGATCTAGAGGACGTTCGGGATGAAGGTAAAAAATGAAGGCTGCTACTGAAAGCTAAGACATATTGAACATAAAATTTCCTTGCAACAGGCCACCTATGGACCCCTCAAAGAGCTGTTGCAATGATTCTGAACGTGCAATGAGCATGGCACTCTCTACGCACACCATTCTGACCAGACGTGGCTGCGTATTTGAACGTCCCGTGTAGTCAAACAGGTGGCCTATTTTGGCAATGGTTTTACGGAATTGGACCAATTAAGTGACAAATTTTCTATTCACCAATCCCCCTTGGAGGTAAACAATTTTAGAAAGGTTTGTTATAAATATTGCCAGTACCGAAGTATTGACAACTGAGCTGATGGTACTTAACTCGGGGACTTATCCAAGTATTTAATTAACAACCACATACATTATCTGTAAGCTTTAATACGATCCTTCCAAAAATAATGAAGAAAACAAAACCGAAATGTGTATGTGATATGCGTACACCTCGTACATATAATAATTTCAATTTCTGATGGATTATATTTAAATTATTAAAATATTTTATGTCAGAAAATGATACAGATTTGAGATATCTCTGTAATTATGCAGACAATACCAGTCCACAAAGGAACTCCTTTTACGGCTAAAACAGTGCCACTTTTAGTTTTACTATGAAGTTTCGTAAAAAACTATATCCTAGAATGGAAAGTTTATATGGACTTCTATTTTTTTCGACGGTCAAAACATAGGACTGTACGGCATATTGTCAACATTTACCTCGAACTAATAAGAGTTCAAACATATAATTACTTAAATTTTGTACTACCCACTGCCTGTAACCGAGTACGGCAGAAAGTGATTTTCCCCTGATTACAGCACTGATTTTCTCCTATTGATTACTGATTTTCCCCGATTTTCCTATGTAGAGATCATCAAAAGGGTAATTATATATGAATTAAAGAAAATCTGTGTCAATAATTATGTAACCTTCCTTTTCATTTCTACATTCTTATCATTGGCCTCCCATGGGCAATATGGATTTTGATGACCCATCCTAAAAATAGAAACTTTTCTGAAGCAAGGAAGTCATTGGAAGTGATTTTCTTATATTATTTAAATATCTAAAAGTGTTACTCTAATTATAGAATACTTATTCAAATGTGCAAATTAAGTAGACTTAGATCTGGAAGTACTTTTTTAAGAAGATTAGGAAAATACTAATAAAAATATGATTTCAATTTCTGATGCAGTGTACTGATTGTCCACGATCAGTGTACAGATTGTCCCAGAGAAGATGAAGTTAATTACAGATTTTCCCCGATTTTCTCTTATAATATCATAAGGAAAAGGGTTCATTCTAAGTTTTATTTTTAACTGTTACTTGCAAGAAAATGTCAACATACAAATGCTTTAATTGCTTTCTAAAAATGTCATCTTTGAAAAAATAGTAGATCACCATCAGAGGTAGCGAAAGAGATTATAAAAGCAGACCATACCATACATTCATTCCAGAACTTCTTGACAGAGAAGGAAAAACTTTAAAATACACGATGAAAATATTTTAATTTGTAACTAATCAACAAATTCACCACAAAAGATCATAAAAAAAAAATCATTACAATATCTGACCATTTCAGACAATTTATCAAATTCACTAAACTATGAATCCAGAAATATACAAACAGTAAGTAATGAACACCAAGCAAGAAGAAGCCTGTTTAAAGTTTCTGAAACAACCAATGAAATATCCATGAACAAAAAATCTCTAATTCAGTTTTATATATAAAATCATAGAATTACAGGTTTGCATGAAAATTTATTTTTTCCTTATATTCCACTATTTATTATTAGCACATGCCTAAGTGTAAAAAAGATCCACATATTAGCTTTATTTTTGAAGGATTAGCTTTTTAAAATCGGGGACAATCTGTATAGGTATCAGGGAAAATCTGTAATCAACACAAGCTGATCGGGGACAATCTGTACACAAAAGCTCAAGTTTAGTTGCTAGTTTTTTTTTCCATTTAATTGCTTATTTTGTCCAAATTTATACTTGCATTTTTCAGATTATTATATTTGAAAATAATTTCATGAAAAAAAATCTAATTCATACTCCCAGTTTTCTTAAAGCAGACTAAAACAGAATTTATTTGACTCAAATCAGCTGCAACAGCATCAAAACAAAGAATAAGAGAGGTCATGATGTAACTTCAAGGCAATCACACCTCAGGATATCACTAACTAATGACTACTGACCAGACAGAATAAATCATCTTTAACCAATTGATTAGTTCAATCTACTTAAATTAAATAACAGAGCTATAGTGTAAAATTTATCATGAAAAATCAGTACAAAATCAATGAAAATCAGTACTATAATCGGGGGAAAATCACTTTCTGCCGTACTCGGTTACAGGTAATGCTACCCCTCCCTTCACTTTTGGTGTTCCCCAGAATTCAATTTCGCCGCTATCCATGTGTATTTGTACTGGTAACAATCACAAGTTGTGTCTCGACGAGATGAAACATAAAGATTATATCTGATAACCAGCAGGTAAGCGAAACAAAACATCTATACATATTAAATATCTCCCCAAAAGAGGCGTGGTTTGTGGAACAGTTGTATTTACAATGTGCAATCTATATGTTTATTCTTTTTGTCGGTGCTTATGCTTGACAATCAAATTCAATGATCAGTTTAAAGTTTATATAAGAATATGTTAACACTTTTTTTTTTGCAGAATAAAATGGCTAATTCTATTCACATATCTAATGCTAGTTCCCACAATGTTTACGTGAAAGTACTTTGTGATACAGCATACCGACAAACTTCGAATATTGGAGTTGGTGCCACCGCTGGCTCATTTGGTGGAATTGAGATACATGCAGATGAAGAAAAAAAATGGAGCTTAGCGGATAAAGTCGGATACACTACTGTGAATAGATATTCTTCTATGCAATTCTATCCAGATTCATCAAAAGAAGTCTGCTACGTGACAATAAAAGTCAAAACAGAAAAATATCTTTGTGAAAATCATCCTTTGGGTCTAAAATGCGGATTAATTATCGACAGTTCCTGCTATATGCACAGTGCAAAAAAAGGTTTATATTGGACAGACATTGATGGAATATGTCATAAACCAGATCTAAAAAACAAGAGAAATCTACCGAAAGATTTAGAATGTTCTCTCTTCCTTAATTGAGAGGTGCCTTTGGAATAAAAAAAAAACTATACATTCCGAAATGATTTTCTGATAATATGATTTGAATATGTGAATCTGGTTTAGACTCTTTTTAATTATTGTACAAATTATTGCTTGCCGTTGAAAAGGGAATAGTCTTAATATTATAGTAATTTCCGGATATCTGCACTAACAAAGTGTACAATACCCCGGGTCAATTTCCGTAGACTAGGAAAATATTTAAAAAAAAACCTTCACCGAGTACTGCTGTTTGTCTTATGTACTCAGAGAAAATTCATGGTGTAAACACAGTAATTCTTGTCAAAGTGTATTGCTGAACCTAAGAATACACTTTCATCGATTTTATCCATTTTGAAACACCAAACGCATGTAAAGGTTTCCACGGGGAAAATATGATTAGTCTTAGCGCACGCAAAAATTATGATACGCATACGCTGTGTTGTTTACCTTCAGCTGTACTTTATTTTTGTCTATTGTTTAAGTTGAGCTACTGTTTAAAGAGGCCAACACGTAGGACGAATTTTAATGTAAAGAAAATTTATTCACAAAACAATTTGCACACTTGTTTTTATTAAAGTTTGTATTTGTTTGCTTTCTTCACCTTTTTTGACGTGTTCAATAATGTTTTAAGTAAGATACAAGCCTCTGACAGTCCATTCTGTAAAATATTAGACAGGTCTTCGGCCTGCAGCCTCAGACTTGTCTAATATTTTACAGTATGGACTTTTATCGGCTAATATCCCTTACAGGAATAAAGATCTTTGTCAGGTAGTTGCTAAAACCTTTTTCAGTATTTAATATAGAAAAACAACGTTCTTGTGTATATGTAGCTGGTGGTGCAATTTAAATCTGAAATATATCTGTTCTGTATAGTAGTGTAAATAAGATGTGAAATATTGTATATATATAGATTCATTGCATCGAGTGTGATACGATATTTATCCACTCGAGACAGTTAAATCTTCAAATTTAAAACGCGAGGCTCGTCGAGCGTTTTAAATGTTTAAAATTTAACTGTCGAGAGTGGATTTTTGCACGAGATTTGGTAGTGGAATCTGTTTCTCTAATGATTTTTAAACGATATTCAGATAATTTTAATCCTTCGTTTAGAGCGACCTGCAAAAAGATGTGTTCTCTTCGTCACGATGGGAATTTCAGAGGAAAGCAAGAAAATTTGACGTCATAATCGAATTTTGACCAATGAAGAACTGAGATCAAACGAACCACACGTTGATTAAATGAAAATAATCAACAGGTCAGGAAAAGGACAAATCGAATAAGAATTAGAGAATAATAATTCTTTTACTAGTCTCTTATAATTCTTAATAGACTTGCACTTTTATACGTTTTTTTGTTTTGCATTGAAGATAATGATACCTTAAACGGTTAGTTTTAACATATACTTTGTGTGATATATTATATACGTGCAGTGTGCAAATTTTTTTATTATACAAGTGATGAGGCTTTTATAAAATATTGAATAAGAATCTAGTATTATATGTTTGGAAATAAAGATTGATTGATTGTTGTTTACTTATGTCCAGTTGACGAATATTCCAGGCATGTTAAGGACAAGAACAAATTAACGACTAATGCAATAGATGCTTTTGAAAAATAGTTCAATCTACATGTAGATATTAAAATGGAACAAACTTTCGACTGTAACTGTAAACTGAGGGTATGTCGGATAGGGTGAAGGACCGTAACTGAAAAATGAAGATATCACAGATAGGGTGAAGAAACGTAACCGAAACATTGTGGTAACTCGGAAAGGGAGAAGAAAGTCACTGGAATGTGCAGCGAGTATATTAGTAAAGACGGAATATTGCAACAAGCCACATACGAGTGCCTCAAAACAATCTGCCGCAAGGGTTCGATAACAATCAAATATCAAGTATTTAGGTTTAAACTTAATATAAATAATCTATAAATACACAACGAACAGCAAGATATATAGGCCCAAAAATAACTAGTGTAAAACAATTCAAACAGGAAAACCAACGGTCTAATCTAAATAAAAAAAACGAGAAACGAGAAACTCTTATGAACCACACCAACAAACGAAAACCACTGATTAACAGGGTCCTGACTTAGGACAGGCGCATACAAATGCAGCGGGTTTAAACGTTTTAACAGGCGCCAACATTCAACCTTACCTGAAACAGTAGAGTAACATTACAACATAGAAAGACACGTTATAAAATATCAATTGAATGGATAAACTCGATCAGAAACTTTTATAATCAAAAACAAGTAAACATAAACTGAACAAATAAGTATGATCTATGCCACAATATGAATACAATATAATTAAAAAAAAATGTAGGAATAATGTCAAAAAGACAACTCTAACCTGGGACAACATGGCGTTTAATAAAATAACGTACACAGTTAAATTTCAAGTTAGTAATTTTGTTGTTAAGAGTACGGAAACAATTTTCTACAAAATAAATAAATTTGTTGTTCGCAGTTTGAGTACTGAAGCAAAAATCTATCGTCATACTAAATACTTATCAAAGGTGTCGCATATTAAAAAATAGTGAGACGAGATATAACTAACACAAAATAAGTAGATATTGAATTACAGAAATGCATTGCAAATTGTGTCAACAGGTTGTTAACAAACAAAATCATAGTTATGCTGAGATAAGAGAACACAAGAGAGTTCTCAATCCGATTGTTTTGTCTTATCCTCTAGCGTGTATGTATTGACACGTCTGATAGATTGTCAGCTAGGTGTATGTGTGGACACTTCTGAAAAGATATTCAGTTATGTGTATGTGCGGACACTTCTGGTTACATAATTGGCTAGCCTGTATGTATTGACACTTCTGATTAGATAACCAGCTAATCTGTATGTATGGACACTATTCAAGGACGGAAACAGGGTCCGAGAAAAGTGGATGGGCAATAATTCCTCGTATTGTAAAAAACTATAATCGACCGTAGTAAAGCCTGAAAAAAACATTTGAGGATTATTTGACATAGAAAGCTACTGATTTAATATACCTTGATTGTAAGTGTTTTAGCCAATCATTGTTTCCAATAAGATCCATGATAAGTTTTATGTTACAGCTGTTATCCTAGCTAATGCTAGCAAGTTAAAAGTTTGGTTGGCTTGCTTGCTTTGTTTGTATTAAAGTTTGCTCAAGCATTGTAATTAAGATTGACATCTGCATACAATATAATTATAGACGGAGTTAAACCTGTATATAGGTAAATTTGATTATTTGATAATGTCCAATCAAATTTAAATACATGTATAATGTATTAAAGTTTACAGCCGATTGCATTGAGTGTGTAGTTAAAGGTATAATATGTTTGTTAGCTTGTTTGTTAGCTGAACCGTGAAGTCATTATTAGGTTAGGTAAAATACCCTCCTTTAAGAGTAGACTAGTCCGACAGAGAACCAATCTATCTGTCTGTAGGACTAGACTACTTCGAAAGGAGGGTAGTATACCTCACCTAATAATGACTTCACGTTTCAGCTCGCAAGCAAGCCAACTAAACATATTACCCTTACCTACACACTCAATGCAATCGGCTGTAACTCCTCCTTTGTATATTGCTTTCTGATATCAAACTTTATTACAATGCTTGAGCAAACATTAATACAAACAAAGCAAGCAAACAAAACCTTTAACTTGCTAGCATTATGATATTAGCTGTAAAGTAAAGAATATGTTTACATCTTTTTGCAGATCAAAATGATTCATTTTATTCACATACATAATACTAGTTCTCACGCTGTTTACGTGAAAGTGCCTTCGTTGTGGTATTAAAAAATCACAAGCTTCGAATATTAGAGTTGGCACCACCGCTGATCAGGTTAAACAATGGAGTTCAACTGATAAACTGATAAAGTCGGATAAACTCTTATTAATATAATTATATTCTTCTATTACAGAATGTCATCCAGATTCATCAACAAAGGTCTGCTATGTGACTATATAAAAGTACCTTAAGATGAGAAACGTCTTTGTGAAAATCCTACACTGGGTCTAAATCATGAATTAGTCATCGACAGTTCCTTCTATGTTCACACTGAAAACTGGTTCAAAATAGACAGGCTTTGATGGTATTCGCCATTACCTATATCTAAAATAGTTACCGATAGATATTGAATGGTCTGTTTACCTTGATTATAAGAAGCTTTTGGAAATGAAAATAACAATAAAGTGTTTATGTGTATTTTCATGATAGTATGTATGCATATGCATTCAAATTAATACTTGTCTTGTTATCAAAATTGATTATTCGCATGGCAGAAATGTTGGAATTATATCAGCCAACGAACAGTACAGTACTGCTCAAAAGTAATCAGACTTTAACTTTGTTTTGTTTTGTCTTCGAGAGTCGCAAAGTGTGTTTTTGGTTTTTAGATCTCTACAGATGACACTTTTTCTCTTTTTTTATGTTTCTTGTCTACTATATATTGTCTTGTTATACAGGCTAGCCAATTATATAATCAGAAGTGTCCGCACATACACATAACTGAATATCTTGTCAGACGTGTCACACATACACCTAGCTGAATACTACAAATGTATCAATATTTCCATTTCTTGTAAGTATCAAAGAATGATAACGATGTTAAAATGACAAAATATATACGTTACCTACATGTTGAGTGTAAAGACATAACAGCAATAACAGTTATGTTTTACATATGGGTTTTTTCGGAATTATATGAGATTTACTGCTTCACTTACCTTCCGGAGCAGCTGCTATCAAGTGTAGCCTTTTTATGGGTTGTTCATACTTTAGTTCAAGTTTTACATGCACAAAGGTTTTTGGACAAATTAGATGATTGACCTTTTTCAGTCTTTTTGTTTCATTCCTTTGAATGCGTTAATTGTCTCATTGTTGAAAGCCGTACGGTGACCTATAGTTGTTAATTTCTGTGTCATTTGGTCTCTTGTGGAGAGTTGTCTCATGGGCAATCATACCACATCTTCTATTTTATATTAGTTTTTCCTTTTTGAACTCAAATGGAAAACTTCTAAACGTTATAAAAAAATCTGCGTTTATATTTCCTTTATCGTTTCATAGCAACGAATGCATATTATATTGACTTCTCATCTAGAAAACATTGGTCGATTTTCTTTTATATTACACAATAAAAAGGATGGAAAATTATAATATAGCAACTTGTCGTCACCATTTGTCCCTCAGTAGATGATAGTATCAATTATGTTATTTCTTCTAACAACAAGGTTAATAAAACAAACAATTTTTATGTAATATGGATTTTTTTAAACAAAATATTACACTACTATAGTAGCCACAAGTCCAAAAATTCCATGAAAAAGATGGCGTTTTAAATCGAAAACGTGGTCGGTGACACCATTTTCGTTTATTGGCTAATCTTAAATCTTTTGTCTAGCTTACTAAACTTACTCTCAGGAAGATTAGTTTTAACTAATGGGAATATCCTCTTGAAATAAAGATTATTTATTTTATTTATTTATTTTAAAAGACATTATGTTATTGTTCTATTATAAATTTGAAAATACTTTGAACGACAAACGACAAATTTATTTTACTCCCGTAGTGGTATTAACCATATGTGGATTCTTAAAAATTCTAAAGAACTTCTGGACAATTTTAAATCTCGGTCTATTTCTGAAATTAATTCTAACATAACTTTTGATTTCTTAACCCTGTACACCAACATTCCACAAGTGAAATTATAAAATTGTTTTGAATAAACATTGAATGACAAAATTTCTTCTTATGTGACGTTTACATTTTCTGACGTCAGACACGCGAAGCAATGAATATGGTTTTTAATTTGATAGATGCTTTTGTTCTTTTTTGTAAATAATTGTTTGTTTTGATATTGTAACACAGTGATGACTGCTGTACCCATATTTTGACTATTTTATTTATAATGTCTGTTTTGTTCACGCATCGTTGTAAATATAACGGAATTTGATAAGACTGTCGTACAAGTGAGAGGTTTAGCGCTATAAAACCAGGTTCAATCCACCATTTTCTACAGTTGAAAATGCCTGTACCAAGTCAGGAATATTACAGTTGTTGTCCATTCGTTTGATGTGTTTTGTCATTTGATTTTGCCATGTGATTAGGGACTTTCCGATTGAATTTTCCTCGGAGTTCAGTATTTTTGTGATTTTACTTTTTACTTATAAAGTAAAAAGCAAATTTAAAGAAATTAGTGTAAGTAGATCTGAATAGAATGATTTGTCTTTGATATTATAAAAATTCTATGTTCTTACATAACAATCAATTATCTGACGTGTGCATGTACTTCGGTTAATAGTTTAAACTGGTTAAATGTGGAAAAACGCATTCAATATCAAAAGGCAATACTTGTATTTAAATCATTAAATGATATGGTTCCTAACTATTTACAAGAAAACTTTCATTTTATTGGTAATCAGAATTATAATTTACGTTCAGCTTATGAAAAACTATTAAATCTTTCGAAACCAAAAACAAAACTTTTTAAAGAATCATTTACATATTCAGGTTCTCAAATATGGAACAGTTTACCAAATGAAATAAAAATGAGTAATACACTTGTATCTTTTAAAACAAAATGTTACAAATTTTTCATCAATTGTGCAAATTAATATGCTTTTTCATTATTATCTAGATACAATTGTATATTGTGTATAATATATCATTATAATACTGTATGTACTTATAAATATGTTATTATTATTTTGAGGACTCTCAGGAAGATTAGTTTTAACTAATGGGAATATCCTCTTGAAATAAAGATTATTTATTTTATTTATTTATTTTAAAAGACATTAAGGTGACAATATACCTCCTGTATCTATCTCTTTTATCTTAAATATTTGAAGCATTTACTAGAATGCATTACCGAAGGGACAATAGCGTAAAAAGAAAAGCCAAAATCAGGTAATTGACCTAGTGCTAGTAAACGATAAACAATACTTTATAAACGTTGCGCTTTTCCGGATTAACTTCATCATGAACGCTCAGACCCAAAATTAATTGTGAAAGCACGGATCCGGACTTTAAAAGAAGTAATACGTGAAGAGCTTAATGATACAAAAACAAAGAGACATAAAAAGAATTCTAAATAATTCTGAGGTGAAAAGGGAAAAAATTTAAAAAGCATGAGGGAGCTGCAACCTTAGTTTCTTAATAATTTTCTAAATTACTAGTAACCAATGGAGAATTTGAGAAAGGTATATTATAAATCATATATAACCACTGTTGTACGACTTTGCCCCCAGCAGAGCTATAGAAAAACAGTACATTAACGGGTGTTACACGGACACTTTTTAGATGATACAAGGACACTTTTTAGTTGCTACACGGACACTGTTTATGAATAGAATCACTCGTGCAAGATCAGTGAGTTCATGGGCACTTTAAATTTCAATCAGATTTGAACATTTTGTTTCACCGACATATTTCCTGTCTTTTAAATTAAAATATTTACGTTAGCATCAATAACTATATTTTTTTCAAACAATTCCAGTAACTATTCATATTAATACACTAAGGGATTGACCATTTAACATCAAAAGGTGGGTTATGGTTTTTTCCTAAAAAAAAAACATTTTGATCCCCAATTTTATGAGAAAAAATATATAATGTATTATATAGTTGAAAAACTAAATAATTTTCTTACTCAGAAAAGAACACACCCCCTTTTGAAGCTAAATGGTCGGTCCGTAAATGCTTTTTTTTTCAATATATGACCTTGAATAGTATTATGGACAATGCTGAAAGAAATACTGGTACCAACGTTTATATTTCAATAAAAAAGACAGGAAATATATATAAAAAAAATCAAATCTAATCAAAAGATAAAATCCCTATCAACTCACCAATGCACGATTGATCCTATAAATAAAAAGTGTCCGTGTAATACATGTTCAAATAGGCAGCAAATCTTGAAGAAAATCATTCAACTTATGTCATCAATTTTGGACGGTAAGCTCTGATTGGATCATAAAAATTATAATGACACGTGTTTAATCCTGATCAACACTATCAGAGACATATAAAAACCTATAAGCATGAACATTTTTTTTAATCCAAAATATATGCCTATATATATATCTAATGACAAGACAAAATCCATTTTTTCATAACATTTCATTCACTAATGAGATAGGAAATTCATTCTTTTGATACACTTATATTGTTATTGAATTCATATAATATTGAATATATTTGGCGGCAAACGTACGATTTTTACGATTTTTTTAGGGGGAATGGTGGAAAGGGGGGTGGGGGGTGGAATGGCACATCCTGCCTTCTTTCAACAAAAAAGGATCTTTTTTTATACATTACTTACTTGCGAAGTTGCATTTCAAAAAGTCTCAAATGTGTAAAACATTCAACTTTAACTTGAAATGGTTCTTTTTATAAAGTTATTAGATTCTTGAATTTTTTGAGAAAAAAACTCTCGGTTGAAGGGAAGTGAGAAAAAAAATGAGTTTAAACTGTAACTTACATTAACTGGTATATGGTCATTTAAGTTTCTAATATCTTTAGTTTTGTTACCTCTTCTAAATGCAAAATGTACTTCTTCCTTCTTGAAACGTCGTACAAGTCAGATACAAAACAAAGGTAACTAAAAACAGGCCGGAAACAACCTGCCGTATAGTAGTTTGTCTGCACTTGTAGTCAGGTCAAGGTCCTCGGCTATCGCCTCGGACCTTGACCTGACTTCTCGTGCAGAAAAACTATCCGGCAACGGTTGTTACCGGCCTGTTTCTTTGTTACCTTTGTATTGTATCTAATCCTTAAGAGTTTCTACAAATGAACTTTTTGACATCATCAGTGAGATAAAGTAAATTCTATTCACACGTCATCATTGTTACATCATTAATGAGATAAAGTAAATTCTATTCAAAAGTCATCATTGTTACATCTTCAATGAGATAAAGTAAATTCTATTCACACGTCATCATTGTTACATCTTCAATGAGATCAAGTAAATTCTATTCACATGTCATCATTGTTACATCATCAGTGAGATAAAGTAAATTCTATTCACACGTCATCATTGTTACATCTTCAATGAGATAAAGTAAATTCTATTCACATGTCATCATTGTTACATCATTAATGAAATAAAGTAAAATTCTATTCACTAGTTAAAGATTTTGTAAAAGGATTTTTACATGGTTATTTTCGATTTTTCCCTACGAAACACAATAAATCGACTTCGACTTAGTCAAATAATTTCAAGAAATATATAAATGAACCGATCAACAAGAAGTCAACTGTTTTATAATTACTCACAGGCACTTGGGAAATTGAACACCTATTTCTCCTGGTTTTTTTTTTTGTTTTAATTTCGGTGTTTAAATTCTTTTTTCTTTTAGTAAATCAAATTTCTTAAATATTTCAAATTATTTTTAGTTATTTAATTTGTGCATGTTCTAATTCATACAATTTTACAATAGCTGTACTTTATACGTGCTGTCCCTCTAGTCGTATGTAAACAATTAGAACAGAGGGGCAGCCCATATAAACTATTATTATTGTGTTATACGGACGAAAAAGTGGACAGGATAGATGCATTTTAAATCGACTCTAGTGAAGGCAAGATAACAAATACATCAAGATTCAGACAATATTTGAAAGAAAGAGGCTTAAGGATTTCAGCGAGTCTCGATTTTGGTTCGAAGAACGAGAAGTGTATTCTTGCGAGGGAAGTTAGAACTTATTCGAAAAATACCTATATAGTCGAATTACTCATATGGTCCGGCCCGTTAATAACCAAACGAGTATATACTCATATGATCGGACCATATAAGTATACCCATATGGTCATGACCATACGCGTATGGTCCAAATACTCGTATGGTCCAGAACATATATATACAAGAGCGTCTCATGAAGAATAAAAAGAAGCTAGAATAATCCTTAAACTTCACGTTCCGCTATAAAAATATGATGTCGTCTCACTAGACAATTTAAAATCTGGTGATTATGTTGAACGCATCTATCCCATCGAACTTGAAATAAACAATGACACAGATACATTTAAGTCTGCTTCATATCATGACTTTAATCTAGAGATTGACAAAAGAGATGATATTAGCTTCCCAAATGTGAACTTTCCATTTCTATATTGCAACATTCCAACAGCGCCTGCATATGGAGTATATATCTCCCTGTTGATACGTTATTCCAGAGCTTGTGTTTCCTATCATGATTTCCCTGACAGAGGGTTGCTGCTTGCAATGAAGCTTTTTGACCAAGGGTTCCAAGTGTTAAAGAAAGTCATCCTATCGAAAATTTTACGGACGCCTTCAGTTGGTTGTCTGACTGTTACGTAATATATGTCTCACCTATGACGACAGATATGTTTAAATTGTCGTAACCACAAACCTGTCCTCCTTTCCTCGAAGAGACCCTACCAAACCAGATTCATCACTAAAAGCGTACTTACATGAGCAACACGAGGTATGCCACATGTGGAGCAGGATCTGCATAAACATCCAGAGAACCTATTATCACTATCATATTTTGAATTTAATTTGCAAAACGCGAATCGTATGAAAAGTCAAATTGATAAGCAGGTAACTATTGACACTGAAGTGAGAATCTAGATCCCCTTCTCAACCCATTCGGACGGATTACACAAAGATCTTAAAAAACAAAAAAACGAAACGAAACGGAATGAAAATGAAACATCTATAAAAATGCAATTGAATTTGAAATAATAAGACGTAATAAATTTCCTTGTTTTTTCAAGAATAAATGCTGTCCATTTTTACTTTATTATATCAAATATCCCGGTGCATTGGTGTTATAAAAAAAAAAGGTGTTTCGTCGTGCGGATTCATTGAATCTCAACAATTTATTTTTGTTTTGCATGAAAAAAGTCCCATTATTTTGTAGTCTCGCTCCTCTCGGCGATATCCTTATGGTGGTGACCATTAGCCTCAAATCAAGGATCACCCCCTTATTTCCTCGTTACAGTTCTGGTCAATTACGTTTTCAAATTAAAATGTCATTATGTTAAAACGTAATTTCAAAGTGGGTGCCATTTTTGTTTACTCCAAAATAATGAAAAATAGTAAAAATGATAGAAGACACCAACCAACTACAAGATTATTAGACTATAGAATATCATTTTGTTTTCTTATCGCACTTTCAGAAGTTTGTCATCCCGCCACGTTTCAGTCCAACTAAACTATTGCCTTCGAATATGCATACACTATTTGCCGATTGATTGTCGCTAAGCAGACCTCAACCAAATAATGAATTTATATTTATAAACATGGACTTTCAAGCAAAAAAGTTTCTTTGATACATAATATATTTAAACTTGAATGAGTTAGTCACTTGCATCTTTCAATATGAAAAGAAATATGTGTGATATACCCATCGAAATAATTTCCTTCGATGATCTGGCGACTTAGAACACTTACTGGCATCTAACAAATTCTACTGATCTATATAAAATGTTGTGAGGAGACTTCACGAAACCTGAAGGCATGGTTTTTTTCTTTCTTTTTTTCTTCTAATTGTGCGACTGATGTTGATACCTAGGTTCCTGAAGTAGCGAGTACAATTTGGACTTCTGTTCAATTATGTGCCGTAGTTTATGTCCTTGTTCAATTTAGTGGTCATCATTTTGGTATGTTGATGGCTGTACAGGTACATATATATATTGTGAGTAACTTTTTTTAAGACACATGGTATTTATAGGTAACGAGCAAAGCTGGTACTCACGTAAAACTGAATAAAACTCACCACAGTGTGTGCATTTACAAAGTCAAGTTATCTAGACCATGTGCTATTCGTTGTTGTTTGACTTGAATGTACGCATATTTACTTGGAGAAATCGTTGGTTGGCGTTGTCTTATTACTGTCACCACTCGTAGCGGACGTAGCTGTTTATTTCCACAATCCGCACACCAAAAAACCCTTAAGAGAAGATGGTCGTAGTCTCAATCAAACCAACTCCTTTTCTTTCCTGGTAATATCTTATAAAACAAGCAAATTTTATGGTCATTTTTACTATTTTTCAGAAAAGAACTAATTAATTCCAACCTGCAATATAAGCCCACCTATAAGATAAACAGAATGTGATATGGTACAGCGTGTAACTTCTATTATGAAAAATACTTTTATAACATTTTTTATAGATATTGAATATTTCAAGATAAGGTGCTAAGTATAATTACTCAATATTTGTCCAGCGTGATCTGCTTACGGAAGGTTAAACATATCCTGCTCCACATGTCTCACAATTGAGAACACACACACAATAGGGATTTCAGAAAGAAGCAATCAGAGCAACATTCGAGAAGTCAACAATTGGCAAATTACGGGAACCTACAGGCTACAATCATCTAAAGCAAAATTTAGCAAAAACCAAAAATCTGTAATATTTGAACTCAGCTCCAAAGCAGGAGAGGATATTTGGTCAATTCCTGGTTAGGGAGAATCTCTGGAAAGCATTAGACAAACCCATATAAACAAAATAAGTAATCTGAAAGGGGGTGGTATAGCTAAAAATTCGTAAGGGTTCCGTGGAACTCAGTGTCTCGCATACTTTTGCTGTTGTCTATGTTTTCAGTGTGACAAAAGTCGCAGGCTCAACAAAAATGGGGAAAAAATTATTAAAAAATTTCCTCTAGAAAATCTTTTGATTGTAAGAAGCTTCTGTCCAAGTTTGGTAAAAATCCAGGATGGTTTATGAATCCGTAATAAATGTTTTAAAAACTTTAACTGCAGACTGTATGTAATGTTAACTGGAAGAAAAACTAATTCCATTTATAAGTAATATACGGAAAAACAGGAAATAATTTTTTACAAAATTTCCTTCTAGATACTAGCTTTTGATCATAAACAAGCTTCTGTCCAAGTTTGGTACAAATCCAAGATAGTTTAAGAAAGTTGTTAAAATTTTAAAAACTTTAACCACAGAATGAATGTAATATTAACTGGCAGAAAAACTATACAAGTCCATTTATAAGTAAAATATTGAAAAAATGATTTTATTTTTAAAAATTTACTTTTGGATATTATCTTATGATCATAAACAAGCTTCTGTCCAAGTTTGGTAGAAATCCTGGATAGTTTAAGAAAGTTATTAAAATTTCAAAAACTTTAACCACAGAGTGAATATATGTGGACGCCGCCGCCGACGACGCCGACGACGGAATGTAGGATCGATATGTCTCGCTTTCTCGACAAAAAGCAATCCCATTTGTTTGGGTTATTATTGACTGCATCAGAGAGTCTTTTAACTTTTATTCCGCTGACACACTCAACATCGACCAAATACATATATACTGGCCAGTGTCAAATTAGGAGTGGATCCTGGATTTCTGAAAGGGGTTGTAATTCCATAAAACGGTATAAATACTGCCGAACGGAGCGAGTCGAAAAGAAAATATGCTAAAAAAAATATATATTTTACAATCAAAGCACGCCCTCTTCTCCCCTTACTGGGTGCGCCGCTGCAAATATCATATAGTCTTGAAAATACATGTGCAGGCCGACCAAAACTCACAATACCTATAGCTGCTATAATATATAATTGTTCACAATTCACCTCAGTACATTATCTATACTAGGATTTCAGCACTCTGCATTTATATGTATATGTGGCATCACCATAAGATATAATCTATAGAAAGATTACAACTAAGGCAAATATTGATTACTTCTTAAATCGCATATACAAAAAGAAAAGATGGACCAAGCTGTCTGTTTGGGATGCAATATTAACTGTTTTTATCTGTGACTAGATTGGCTGTTTGTCATATAAGCTACATTGTAGGACCTTAGCAGGATGTCATCAAATACATATATTAAAATTTCACATGTCTCGAGTTCACTGTACATCTATCAAATTTGTTTATTAAAAATAAGGAGGTGTGGTATGATTGCCAATGAAACAACTATCCATCTAAGTACAAATGGAATTGATGTAAGCAATTAAAGGCAACATTAACATTTGGATAAAGTTACCTTAACACCTTTCAAAACCGACATAAACATTAAAGTTGTATGATCGACATGTTTCAATCTTTTACGATTAACCACAAGCCGTACGACGGCCTATCAAAGGAAAAACCGGCCAGTAACTAACCATAAAAATCAGTCGAAAAAGGCTTAACTCATCAGATGGATAAAATAAAAATGATATGCTGATATTTTTAGCTAATATACTACTGATTAGATTTACCTTTTAAACATTGTTATCAAACCTCATTTTAAGTTTAAAAAAAGACCGAAAAACTCATTTAAGTTATCCTACTATTATCAATTAGTTGGAAATCATAAAATGCGTTTATTTGAATGGTGCATGCTTTGTTTTATTTGTTATTATATATGTTTTTATATTTTCGGCGAAAAGTTCATCAGATCTTATGTTTCAAATGTTTGTCAATATGCCGAATCAAATAAAGCTGTACTTACTTTATTTACTAATTCATTTAGAGGCACACGTTTACGATAATTCAATTTTTTTAAAAGTCTTTTCACTTAAAAAAATTTCCCTCGAGGAATTCCGGATACCTTACAGGTCATGTACCAAGAAAGTTCATGAGTTATTTACGGTGTGTGGTTTCCGGTATAAAAAAAATGCCGCGAAATGATGCTTAGTTCTGCATCACAAAAAGAATCTTACAAGTGGTAAACATATGGGTAAAGTTACCTTAACACCTTTTGAAACCAACATAAACATTAAAGTTGTCTGATCGACATGTATCAATCTTCACGATTAACCACAAGCCATACGACTGCCTAGCCCAGGAAAAACCGACCAGTAAAAAATATTGTCTGTACATTAAAATTTTCATGAAAACATTGGAAAGAACTTTATAAACTCAAAGCAATTTTATGAAATGTTGATTTTCTGTTTTTTTTTAAGTCTGATTCTTTAACGTCATCACAATGATTTCAAACGGCAGGTTCAGATTGATTGCCGTTTAACGCAACTTTCAACACATGTGCCATTTCATGGCTGTCGGTTTTTATTGATGGAGGCAGCCAGAGTGCCTACTGAGAACCATCAACCTTCGGTATGAAAGCTGACAATCTGCTAGGCTCAAATGTTGGGGACAACTGTTCAAATTAGATGATATTCCAATTTTGATTTTCTTAATGAACTGCCCCAGTTGACCAGGGGTCATTTGGGGGAAAAATGTTGTAGGTGACATGAAGATATTTTCTTTGTGATGTCAAATGTTCTATGTGAAAAAGCACTAGTTGTATGGTCATGTATCCAGCTAATTGATATTTCCTTTGGGTTAAGGGTTTGATTAGCATGATTAGTAATATTTTCCTCTAAGTTCCAGAACAGCATGAATTTTAACCTTAATTGAAGACTTATTTAAACAATATAAAGGTGATTAAATGTTTATCATGAAGCAGCTTCCTGATACTGTTTGCTAGATTTCACGTTGCTATAAAACATCTTATTATATTTTTTTTGTATGGTAAAAAACATAGAATAGATAACATCAAGCTGAAGCAATCACAGAACTTTATATATCCGCAAGTTCTTGATTCAGTCAAGTTCACAAACAAAACCGTCTTACATAATGATAAAATCACATAAACCATCTATGTAAAATGTAATGCTCTGAATTCTACATCATTTGTTCTCTAGTCTCATTGGCAATTAATGCCAAATCTTCTTATTTTAATATTGAAGATTTAAAACAAAAGTATGTTTTCACTTTTCATCTAATACCCAGTGTATGAAAGTCCCTTTCGTCTGAAGATAGGAAAAGTATGTCTAGTCTCCTCAATTGTATTTGTCATTGAATTTTTATCCAGTAAACTAAAACCTCTATACTCGCATATTTTGTTGTTTCAGTTGATTAATTTTTCCTTCATGTTTTTTGCTCAATATTTTCACGTCTTATTGATTTCAGCTGATCTTTTTTTAAATAATTTTGTATGATCATCCAGGGCTCACACTACCAGGCAACTAGGGCGAAGAAGTCACTTTTCCGTCCGTCACTTCGCTTTGCCTGACCCTCAAAAGCGAAAACAAGTCGCCTTGTTGTTTATGATACTCGCTTTCAGTTGCTTTCGTCGTCGGCAATATTCAATTTTTACCAAGTCGTTGAAACAGCAATTTTTCAGTTTAAAGTAAAAAAATTCAAGGCATAAACGATTTATTTTCTTCAGAAAAGAGGTTAAAGCATTGATTTTAAGGTTGGTGGCATGTTATTTCATAAAAACAATTGTTTATCACTTGTGGTACTTGTTACTCAGAGAGCTTACATCAAATCATTCTAACTTTCGGCAAAATAAGTTGTTACTTCATTAGAACTTGATGAAATTTGCCTAAAGTAAATTTGTTATCCATGTATTGCATTAAAAACGTCATACATGTATTCCTTTCCAAATATTGTGTCAAACATCGTTTATATTTGTAAATTTTTCTTCATCCGCCATTTAAATTATTAGGCATATTATTGTACAACTACAGATCGGAGTCGTTTGACAGGCTATGACCGAAATCCGGATTCTTACAATAATGACTACAGATGCATGAATGGCACTGCTGACAGACAAAAATTGTTCCCAAAAGGAAAAATTACACATTCCACATGCATTAACATACTTTTGGTTAGATCTTCTTGATTAATGTATATATTTCCATGTATATGCATTGTTTCAATTTATAAGTTAAAGTTGCTCAACTCTGGGACTATTACACTAATATAACTATATTATGTCCAAGCTTAACTGTTAAATTTATATATCCTTTAAATGAGAAATACTTAGTTTCATGAACATGAGAACAGAGTAGGTTTTTAATTGAATTTTAATTGATATAACAACTTTCTTTTCCTTTTTGATATAAAAAAAATCTTTTTTATTATTGCCAGATATTTAATTGTTTTTTTCTGACAAGAGGACTCATATGATTGTGTAACTAGATATGATAAAATTAAACAACTTTAAATTTGAACAGTTACTTTAATTGTATACCCAGGTACAAATTGAACAATATAAAAAAAATAGAAACATATGACCCTTAATGTATTATAGTAAAAACCAAACATTGTAGCGCCGTGAGCGAACAAGCACTTCTCTTTCAAATCTCACCACTTCTCCCTCTCAATTTCAAAAAGAGAAGTCACTTCTCCCTATGATTCTGAAGTAGTGTGAGCCCTGTCATCAGTGTACAGTGTAGTTTATCAGTTCAAAATCTGGCAAGTGGCAGTCAAGGGTCTAACTTAAATAAGTTATTAGAGAAAAATAACATACATGTGTTATAACAGATACTTTCATGAGTTGTCTGCTCTTTATTTCTTAATCTGTTGTTATTAGTTAATATATCAAAATACATTTTTAGGCAGTTAAGCTGCCTTATGCAAGCACCCTAGATTTGTGTTCTACCCAATAAATGCTGAAATACGTGCCATTGTTATTAACTAGCTGGCTATTATGTTATTTATAATTAATTGGACAATTTTTTTAATACTCATATTTCTGGAATACATGTACAAAAAATATGACCAGAAAAACTTTAATGATCGTCGAACTACCCAAAACTTTTGAAGTTGCACATAGGAAGTAGTGCTCAATAGAAATCCGTACGTAGTTTATTATCCCCTGTGCTTTTGGCTACGATGTCAAAGAACAATTGTCATGATTGTATGAAATATTTCATCGCCGAAAATCGGTAATTACAAGTCGTTTATATTTCCCAAATGGCAAAATGCGCAGGAATATTGTTCATGTTCAACAAATCTCTATGATAGAGGAAATAAAGTTATATAACTGGGTGGTAATTTTTAACTTATCTTGCCATATAAGATTGTTGTTATTTTATGAGTGAAACGAGGTCATGAAACAGATGCGGAAATAGACGTTGATGGGATGTTTTAAGTAATGTGGACAACTCGTCCCCGAGACAAGTCAGACCGAATCCACTCAAACTGTCTAAGAAGACAACTTTGACCGTTTGTCAGATTTACTTAGGGTTTCATAAAATATTAGACTAACATGTCTAGCGGAGCCATTAATCTTTTGTTTGTGCATTGGGGTCTATTTAAGGGTGTTTGGCGGGGCCTGAAGAAGGGAGGGGTTTACTATAGAACCCTATGGGATTTTATTTTTTTAAATTTTCAAATGACTATTTCTCGAAATCAGTAAGTGATAGACACATGCAGTCTTCAGTAATGAGAACAGGACAATAAAAAAAATCAACCAAAATATAGGGTGAGTCCCTGGGGGTCGTCCCAACCCCCTTCAATTTGAAAATGTACTTTTATCTTGTAAACCGTCGCGATCCCCACCCTAAACAATATATATACTTGTATGGGACAATAAAAGAAATCAAATGAAAAACAATTTGGTGGAGTCCCCGGTGTTGTCCCACCCCCTCCTGTTTGAGAACTTGGAAATGGTCGAGATCCCCACCCCTAAACCATATATATTCATGTATGGGACAATAAAACAAATCAAATGAAAATAATTTGGTGGAGTCCCCGGTGGTGTCCCACCCCCTCCTGTTTGAGAACTTGTAAACAGTCAAGATCCCCACCCCTAAACCATATATTTTCATGTATGGGACAATATAACAAATCAAATGAAATATATGGGGAGTTCCTTGGGTCACCCCACCCCCTCCTGTTTGAGAACTTGGAAATGGTCGAGATCCCCACCCCTAAACCATATATATTCATGCATGTATGGGACAATATAACAAATCAAATGAAATATAGGGGGAGTCCCTGGGGTCACCCCACCCCCTCCTGTTTGAGAACTTGTAAATGGTCGAGATACCCACACCTAAACCATATTTATTCCTGTTCATCATTTCAAAAAGATTTGAATGACATACAGGGTCAATCTCCTAGGTGTCACATATGCATATCACTTTACTAGACCAAACCAATATGAACTGGACTTTGCCCAATGTCAGGAGACCATGGGAATGACGAATTATGGAGGCTTTGTTTGGGAGACTTCGTAACGGCATCCTGTTACAATTATTTCTTGTTTATTATAAAATTTTATTGATGCAAAAAATGAGTCTAGGTGAATTGAAATTACTTTAACTATTTATTAAATTATTTCTGGGCCTATAATAATTTTCATTTATGGCTCATTTTAAAGAAAACATATAAATCTTTCAAGCAGTGTAAAGCCAGAAAATGTTTGACCAACTGCTTTATAATCACCTGTCATTTTATTCCAAACTTGGTATGGAGTAACATCATGCACTTGGGGGTGAAGATGGGGGTCATTTACATTGATATATGAGTTGCTTTTGAAAACCTTGATGAAATATTAATTAATTTGCCTTAATAATCAATTCATTTAATGAACATAAATGTACAATATACAAATGTTTAATGTTTGTTCTTTCATATCTTAAAAAAAATTGAAGCAACACTGCCACAGTTTTCATAATTACGTTTGCCTTGGTTTTTGGTTAACTGCCTACAGTGCTTACAGTGATTGATTTTTTTTTAGTGGGCTCATGGGATTTCTTGAAACTTTGGGCAGAAACTTAATGCATAACCTTGATAATTAATTTTCCAATTCAATTAATACATTTTTGATCAACCATGGTAAATCAATAAGATAAGGCTTTCTTTAAGAGATACACTAAGCTGTAATAACAAGGCTTAGTTATTACAGGCATGTAACTTATAAAATGAAACACTTGGAAATTACTGGAAAGCTTGCTCAGAACCTCATTACATGCTCTGATCATTATTTCTTACAATGAACTATAATACATTGTGATATATGTCTGAGAAATGACTTTGAAGAGATGTAGAAAAGCTGTAAAAACACCCTTTAGTTTTTACAGGTATATATTTTCTGTAATAACATAAGTGTACTACATGTATACATGATTGGCAAATTATAAACTGTTATATCTTTCTAAAGTTTAGTATACATAAAGACAATAATAATACCAGTAGAACTTGTATACAGTTTAACAAAGTAAAGGATGTATATTGCCTCTTTGAAACATGTAACATACATATGTTATCACAGTTTTTATACGACCGCAAACAAATTTTGCGGTCGTATATTGGTATGACGTTGTCGTCGGCGTCGTCGTCATACGAAGACACATTGGTTTTCGCACTCTAACTTTAGTTTAAGTGAATGGATCTCTATGAAATTTTACCATAAGGTTCAATACCACAAAAGGAAGGTGGGGATTGATATTGGGGGTTATGGTACCAACAGTTAAGGAATTAGGGGCCAAAAAGGGGCCAAAAATAAGCATTTTTGTAACTTCCAGAATTCACTTGTTTGTTAGTGTATGGATCTCTCTGACATTGTATCACAAGGTTCCATATCACAAAGGGAATGCTGGGATTAATTTTGGGGGTAATTGCTTCCAAATTTTAGGAATTAGGGGCCAAAAAGGGGCAAAAAATGAGCATTTTTCTAGTTTCATGACAATAACTTGTGTGTAAGTGTATGGATCTCTCTGATATTGTACCACAAGGTTCCATATCACAAAGGAAATGATGGGATTGATTTTGGGGGTAATTGCCTCCAAATTTTAGGAATTAGGGGCCAAAAACAAGCATTTTTCTAGTTTTAGGACAATAACTTGTGTGTAAGTGTATTGATCTTTATGAAATTGTACTACAAGGTTCCATATCACAAATGGAAAGCTGGGTTTGAGTTTTGGGGTAATTGCCCTAAACGTTTAGGAATTTGGGGCCAAAAAGGGGCAAAAAAACTAAGCATTTTTCTAGTTTCAGGACAATAACTTGTGTTCAAGTGTATGGATCTCTCTGAAATTGTACTGCAAGGTACAATACCACAAAGGGAAGGCTGGGATTGAGTTTTGGGGTGATGAATCATAAGGGGTTCAAAAATTTTTTGGGGGGGGATTTTTTTTTCTTTAAAATTTTTGAATTTAATGTATTCAATCTTCTTTATTATTTGAAATATAAAGGACCCCTCTTTTAGAAAAATTGTTCCAAAAATAATGAATTTTCCCCTTTTTTCATGTTATTAGTTTAAAAAAGCTCAGTTTTTCTTTTTTCTTTTATACAACAGCAAAATGACCCCTTGTCTGAGAGATAGCTCTCATTTGTGGGGTTGTTCCCAACTGGTCAATGGGAGATATTTCATAAATTATTCCTGTCACAGTAAATTCATTGTTCTTTATTACTTTAATCAAAAGTCTTGAAACTAATTGAATATATCAATAAAGGTGGTAGAATTTGATGTCGGGTGATGATCATGACCTTGTACCAAATCTGGGATAATGACATGAAAATCACTTGTTTAAGTATCATACCTCTATTTTCTTCCAAAAAATCACTTGTTTAAGTATTATTATTATAATTACCCCCACTAATTTCAACACCCCCGAGGAGTAAAATTTTGATCGCCAACAATAAAATTTAATTACATAATCTGTAAGATGAAACCTTGAAATTTACCATGTTTACAGGAAAAATACTCCCACTGCTGGAGAAAATTTGTTAAGAAAGTGTCAGTTCATTATGTAAAGCCTTTATTATAGCATTTTTTCAACAAATATAGAATTTACAGCTAAATGATTGCATCAAAGGCATAAAGCAAAAGGTTTATTTTTTTCAATTTTACTAATAAGAAGATATAATCTTAACCTATATTTTTTTTTAATTTTGGTAAAACTACAAAATCACAATTTGTGACAAAATTTCGAATTTGCTACTTAAATAAGTGATTTTATAAATCACTTATTTCAGTTTCAGTAATTCCCCTGACTGCTAACTGAAAACGGTTTTCGAAAAAAAAAACGAAAAAAAATCCGGATTTTTAAATTTTTTTATTATTTAACGTCAATAAAATGTTTCCAATCACAGCTGAAAAGGGGGTGGACGGGTAACCGGAAACACACATATATTTTATCTTGGCCTTATTAAAGTATGTGTCTAGAGTAGGTACTTCAGGGAATATAGATAAACTTTGGAATTTTGAGAAATGCTTATAAAAAAAAATTGTTGCTTCTGATTTAGCAATTTAAAAGATTTACCACTAAATGTAAAAGAGCCTATCTATCTTATTTCAAGTCTGGTCCATGGGTTATACATGACCATGTTAGGTACCTTACTTAAATTGTGGAAAAGTTATTTACATAGAAATAAATGGATCTGTACATTCTTTATCCCTGGTTGCATGCAAAATGCTGATAGTCATGGCAAGGCAGTTACAGAATATACAAATTGGACATATATTTAAAAATACTCCATAATATGATGTCTTTAAAATCTAGCACAACATGACACAAAGTGTTTCATTGTCAGGAACATCGGCAGTGCTTTTGTCAGTAACCTTTAAGAACACTTTGATAGCTGAGGAATAAGGAAAAAAAGAAATCTACAGTTTGTACAAACGTTAATCCAGGTTAATTACAGAGGCTATAAGATTTCAAGTTCTGTGGGTTCATCATTATTCTTTGGATACCAATTATTGTTGATTTTATTTGTTAAGGTAAACCACAAATTTCAATGTTCAACAAAAAATATGCACTTTCTGTAGATCAATGGGCTTGTAGTTGTAGGTAGACTTTGACATAACCAGTCAGGGGACTTATTGAAATAAGTGATTTTTAAATCACTTATTTAAGTAGCAAATTCGAAGTTTTGTCACAAATTGTGATTTTGTAGTTTTACTAAAATTTTAAACACATAGGTTTAGATAATATCTTTTCATTAGTAAAATTGAAAAAAATGAACTTTTTGCTTCTTTTAAGCAGCAAGGTTTATGCCTTTAATGCAATCATTTAGCTGCAAATTCTATTTTAGTTGAAAAAATGCTATAAAAAAGGCTTTACATAAAGAACTGATACTTTCTTAACAGATTTTTCCTAGCAGTGGGAGTATTTTTCCTGTAAAATTCAAGGTTTCATCTTATAGATTATGCAATAAAATTCTACTGTTCGCCATCAAAATTTCACTGTTCAGGGGTGTTGAAATTAGTGGGGGTTATTAAAATAATGATACTTAAAGAAGTGATTTTTTGGAAGGAAATTGAGGTATGATACTTAAACAAGTGATTTTTATGTCATTATCCTAGACTTAGTACAAGGTTATCACCTGACATGACCCGATCATCCTATCAACAACAGATGTTGGTTCTGATAATTTTAGCAACATAATTAGTCCCTGGATCATTAGTATTCTATATTTAAAGCTACAATAAAATTAAATCACTTAGTCTAGTGATTAATTTGTACTACTTAAATAGGTGATTATTAAAGAAAGACAACTCTTACTTCCAACCTTTATGGACAGAATGTTACTTGAATCAGTGATTTAGAAAATCACTCATTTAAGTAAGTCCCCTGACTGATAACACAGTCTTAGAATGTTCACAAGCTTTTTCTCAATCCACAAAATTTGAATCCACGAAAATAAATGAATCCACAGTATATAATATTATTTGTATTTTACATTTATAGGAGTAATGCAGTTAACAGAGGCATCAAGGGTAGAGTGTAGTGGGAAAGTCAAGTATTCCGGGATTGATACAGGAAATGTATCGTGGAAAAATGGAACTCTTATTATCCAGCTTCATAATGGACGATGGAGCATGAACTTAGAGTATGATGTCAGTCCAGGCAATTCACACAAATGTATAGCTGTAAGTGGAAGGGTTTAAATCAGTCTGGGTCATATACAAAATAAGAAGATGTGGTATGCGTGTCAATGAGACAATTCTCCATCCAAGTTTCAATGTGTAAAAAGTAAACAATTATAGGTCAAAGTACAGCCTTCAACACGGAGTCTTGGTTCATACTGAACATCAAGCTATAAAGGGCTTCAAAATTACTAGGGTAAAACAATTGAGACGGGAAAACAAACGGTCTAATCTATTTTAAAAAACGAAAATGAGAAACACTTATGAACCACATCAACAAACGACAACCACTGAACAACAGACTCCTAACTTATTGGTCAGTGAAGTTAATTAAACTCCAAATTTTATATTATCATGTAACCTTCAGTAACCTTTACAATTATTAATTAACTTAGCTTCTAACTATCTTATTAAATTCCTATCTTTTCTTTCTTATTTTTTTTAAATGGAAGGTTGTGGTTTAAAAATGTGCCTCCCACGTCCCCTCCCATAAGTTTAATTCTACAATAGCCCTTATATTTAACATTTTCATATTTTTCAGCTTTCTCCTGGTGTCATCAAGAAGTTAATTTGTAAGGCTCAGCTCGTTATTGAGTTACAGACTGGTAGTTCCTCCATGAATTTTCATTTGAAGCCGCACGGTCCTAAAGATGAGCAGGATATGAAACGAGTTTATGAAAAATTACTAAACATTCAGAAATTAAAGGATGGTTAGTTTATGCATTAATTTATTACAGTAATGAATAAAAAGAATGTTTGAATATACACCAATGAGACAGCTACAAAAAAAACCACATTAAAACCAAAAAAAAAACATTTTGATTAAGAGTGATGATATTTCAACCCCTGTTTCACTCCAATTCCTAGATAAATTGAATTAACCAAAAAGAGACTACCTAAAGTTAACGTTCTATACCAATTTCTTCATTTGTTTTCCAATATATTAATTGTATACATGTAAATTAACATGCTAACATAAAAAGACTTGCATAAATTTTATAACGATGATATTTGACCTCTGACATTCAGTAAATTTTATTTTCTAACTAGAAACATTTACCCTCAAACTTCTGATTATTATCCTAGGAAGGTAATCTTGACCTGATTGGAAATTTTTAGACAAAGATTGGAAAGATTGTAGGTACTTGTCATTGGGATCAAAATTCATGACATGAATAAAAGGAGATGTTAAGAATCTAGGTCACTGTGACTGCAATTCAACAGCACAAATAACAAATAGGTTAATGTGACTGCAGCTCAACAACACAAGTAAAAAAAAGTCACTGACAGCAATTCAACAACACAAATAAAAATACCAAAAAGTTCACTGTGACAGCAACACAAATAACAAAATGACATCTAATTGAACTCGTAATTTTATATTACCATCTATCCTTTACAATTAATCACTTAAAAATATCATATTAAATTCCTGTCTATTCTTTCAGATTTTTTTTAAAGGGGGGGGGGGGGGGGGGGTTGTGGTCTTTAAATGTGCCTCCCATGTACTCTTAGAGGGCAAAAAACAGCAATAGACAGGTATCCATTCAATATTTCAAGCTCTAAATCATTTTGATGGTAAATAAGTTATTAATAGATTTAACAGAAACAATGACAATACAAACCTAGAAAAGTCCATGCATGGGGATCATGAGTACAGATGAATATTGTATAAAATTATGACAAGTATTAAAGAACATGTTTCTAATTTAAAATATTGTTTCATACATTAGAACCAGGTTTAGCCAAAGCAGAAGTAAAGATGACACCAACCAAACAAGTCATTAGTAATTACCATACAGATCATCACATATCACCTGATACATTCACAAGGTACAGGTAAATTGTTTCCATAGTAACTGTTGTACCATGCAGATCATCACATATCACCTGATACATTCACAAGGTACAGGTAAATTGTTTCCATAGTAAATATATATATAACTGTTTTACCATGCAGATCATCACATATCACCTGATACATTCACAAGGTACAGGTAAATTGTTTCCATAGTAACTGTTGTACCATGCAGATCATCACATATCACCTGATACATTCACAAGGTACAGGTAAATTGTTTCCATAGTAACTGTTGTACCATGCAGATCATCACATATCACCTGATACATTCACAAGTTACAGGTAAATTGTTTCCATAGTAACTGTTGTTCCATACAGATCATCAAATATCTCCTGATACATTCACAAGGTACAGGTGAATTTCAACAATATCAACTGTTGTACAATTCAGCATATATCACTCACATGGTACAGGTGAATTGCTACCATAGTAACTTGTACAATTCAGGACAAACCTTCACAAAGTACAGGTAATTAGCTACCATAGTAACTGTTGTACAATTCAGCACAGTGACATCTCATATCATTTACATAGTACAGGTAAATGACTACCTATTAACTGTTGTACAAATGTTGTACAATTCAGGACAATAAGGTCTCATGTCATTTACATGGTACAGGTGAATTATTTCCACAGTAATTGTTGTACTTTTCAGCACAGTGTGATCTCCTTGCATTTGCATGGTACAGGTAAATGGTTTCCATAGTAAATGTAGTACAATTCAGGACAGTGTGATCTCATATCATTCACATATGGTACAGGTGAATTGTTTCCATAGTTATTGTACCATTCAGGACAACACGATCTCATCATTAATTTCACATGGTACAGGTAGATTGCTTCCATAGTCTGATAGTAACTGTGGTATAATTCAGCACAGTTAGGTCTCATTTCTTTCACATGTTACAGCTAAATTGTTTCATAATAACTCATGAACTGTTGTACATTAATTCAGGACAGTGAGGTCTCAAGTTAGGTCTCATATCCTTCACATTGTACAGGTAAATTGCTATCATAGTAACTGTTGTACAACTCAACACAGTGAAATCTCATATCATTTACCAGGAACACATCAATTGCTACCTATTACCTGTTGTCAGGGGTGAAACTTAACTTTGTAAGGCCAGTAGCCAGCTGGGCTACTAGACTTGAAAATCAGTTAGCCCAGACAAAAAGTTAGTAGGCCACTTTATTTCACATTGAGTATCACCGGTGAAGCCTGCGAAGCGGGCTGAACTTGCTAGGGGGTTTGGGGGCATGCCCCCCCCCCCCCCCCCCCCCCCCCAAGAAAATTTTGAAATTTAAGACTCAAAACCCTGCATTCTGAGCATACCTGGAGGTGATTTAGATGCTTGGGAAAATGTAAATTTTGTCTTATTTTTGTTGTTGACTTCAATCAAATTTAATAAAAAAAAATCATTTACAAAATGGGAATGAATCTCCATACCCTGTGTACCAGTTTTTTTTTAATATCTTTTTAAGACAACTAAAGAATTCTCTGTCCTTAAATACATGTAGATGATCGATGAAATATTTACTTTTATTTCTTTAATAATCTAATTTATTAAATATCTTGATCGATTTATTTTGCGTAACTAAGTACATTTGTAAATAAATGACCCCCCTTTTTTCTCAAAAGACTTGTACACGTATTTCAAAAGCATTGTCATAAAATTGATATCTCCTCTGATTTTCTCTTTTTTGTAAACTGTTCAGTAAGTAGGAAACTAAAATCATTTTGAACTAATGTTATTTATTTGTGGTCGACAATATTCTACTTTCGTTTTTGACCTTCATTCTCTGGACACCACGTGGGCTTTGAAAAGGGAACTACAAAAGGTACTGTTTTCCAGATTCTTAACAACATTATATATTATACGTTCTTTTATTTGACTGATATTATTTCATAACATGCTATTGTCATCTTCTCTGAATTTCTTCGCTTTCTTTAAGCCAAAACCTAACAGGGTATTTGATCGCTTCATATTGTAAATGACCATCAGAACGTCTCTCTTGTTATCCTTGCAAACATACAATACTTTCCGGACTTTAAATAGACGACCAATCAGTGACCTGAATTAATGTGAACTATATTTAGTCAAAGGTAAACACTGATTTTACATCCTTGTTTATCGCGACAATACGACTCTCGACACTTGCCTGTATATATTTTAAAAAGATTTTTTTTTCTTTTTGAATTTATATTTTTGTCAGTGAAGTAGCCGGCACTTGGAGCCACGGTAAACAGCGGATTTTCGTCTGTAGAGTACTTTGTTTTCAATTCGCCACCTGGGCTACCACAACTGAATAAAAAGATCGCCCAGGTAAATTTCTGGTCGCCATGGGCGACTGGGTGACCGTTAAGTTTTTTCCCTGGTTGTACAATTAAGAACAGTGAGGTCTCATATCATTTTCATGGTACAAGTAAATTATACAAGCCAGTTTTATCCCGTTTATTCAGGCATGTTAGGTACATGTACAGTGACAGTAAACACAATATCAATTTAAGTATGAATATTAATAAAAGGAGACCGTTTGTTATCTGAGACAGCAACCCAACAAACACAAAATCCAAGTTATTTAGAGGTCAAGCTACAATCATCAGCAACTGACAAGTGTCTGTAGAGTTTGTAGTGCTCTAAATTGTCTTGAGTTTAAATAAGTGGTGGAAAATTTAGATCTGCCGTCAACACTGATTTCCATAAAGGACAAAAACATTAAAAAAAAAGGTAAAAATTAAAATATAGAAGACTTTTTAGTTTTCTCGTTTGAATTGTTTTACATTTGTCATTTCGGGGCCTTTTATAGCTGACTATGGCTTTGCTCATTGTTGAAGGCCGTACGGTGACCTATAGTTGTTTATTTCTGTGTCATTTGGTCACTTGCAGAGAGTTGTCTCATTGGCAATCATACCACATCTTCTTTTTATATATGATGAGATTTCTGACTTTGGACATGCACATTTACCATGACAATATACTCAAGAAAAAACTTGCAAAGTTTCCTAAAATAGTAATATATAAAAAGAACTTGCAGAACATGTCTACTTCATGGATTTGATTTTTCTATGAAATCATGGAATATAATAATTATATTGGCTTCTCCTTTTATTCAAATCTTGACATTATAAATGATATCAGATTTATTTATGTTTTTTTTTATTCCCTATATATATATCTCCAAGTTATATGTATTTTATAAGTTTTATCTGGTATTTACATTATTGGTTAAACAAAGTTATATATATTTTATAAGCTTAATATCCTTACATTATTTGTTTGACCAGTGGTCTGGTTCTCTTTATTTTTACTGCAAAATGTCAAGCCAGCTGTCGGACAGACAGCTTTGTTGGGAAAATATAGTTTAATTGTTCATAATGAAAATGATTTGTTATTTATTTTGCAGTGTGAAACCAAAAGACAGAAAAAGATCGTTAGACAATGATAGTGATGAAGAGGGAAAAGAAAATAGGTACAGTAGTCCTCTATTCCTCAATAGAGAGGCCTTCTCTTAAATTGTTCCTCATTAGAGGTCAAACTGCCTACAGTCTGACTAAAGAAAAAACAAGTCTTCCCCCCCATCCCCCCCCCCCCTTTGAGAAGCAAATTATTAAATACATTTGTCTATATAAGAAAGAGCAAACCTTCATATTGCATAGTGGCCTTGGTGGCTGAGTGGTCTAAGTAATTCTTCTACATGTATCACTAGCCTGTCAACACTGAGGTTGTGAGTTTCACCCCACATGTGACAGATACATGCAACTTAATTCTTAATTGACTAGGATTGTCGGTTTTCCTGTAGAATATCAGTGGTTCTCTCTGGGCATTCTGGCTTCCCCAACCAATAAATACTGACTGCCATGATATAGACAATTGTACTGAGAGTGACATTAAGAATGTTCGCTCCTCTTGCTTTTGAATTTTTGCCAGATATTCGGAATCCTCTAATTTTATCCATGTAATGGCATTAAGAATTTTGCCCGCTAACCCCTTCTTTTCTCTTCATTATTTTATATGTAGTTTAAAAAGCCAAATTTGAAAATTTATAAAATCCTTGTTATTTTTTCATAGCTTTGTAAAGAAAAAAGGGGCCAATGTTAAATGTATGAAAAAACTAGAGAGAATCATTTCCCGCCAAATTTTAAATGGCTTATATCTCGAAAACAAGCACATGAACCCTTCATTTTTTTCTGCTGTTTTAGTTCCTTTATAAAGTATCAATTTATAACAGTCTTTTAAAAAGCTTGTTATTTTGAAACAGAGTAGCAAACATCCTTAAGGAAAATCATCCCTCTGATGAGGTCTATTTATAAAAAAGACCAAACTTTATAGGGTAATGTTATAAAGCAAGACTGTCTCTCATTGGGTCCTTTGAAAGACATTTATGAAAAATGTCAAGAGAGTCCATGCATTTGAACATTCATCAATTATTCATAGGTTCTATGTATATAGCTATCATAACATTAAGCAAATTTAAGGTGGTACCCAACACCTTGACTAATATTAATTTGGCTTGTTTAATTTTCATAAAATTTTGACAAAATGTTTACTTTGACCCTTTGACAAAAATATAAAAATTTCAAAAAATTTGAACCAACCAATTTATCAGAAAAATTTCATTGGTTATATAGCAGTTTGACAAACACTAATTTTGATCATTGAGAAGCTTAATATTTCCTTAACAATACAACGTAATTAAAACGTTTAGTTGATTTTTACAGAGTTATCTCCCTGTAGTGTTAGGTACCACCTTAAACACAATTTTTTTTACATGAGTCAAATGAAAGGCTGATATTCCACATGTAAACTAAATCCTGTCAAGAGATTTGCAGCAACATGAAGTGAAATAAGACAGTTATTGGTTTCAATTCTTGCATGTTCTACCATATTTACATTCAACATCAAAGTAATAGAAAGAATGATACATTTTTTTCTTTATTTACATTTAAATTAATGTAATAAAAGAATGATAACACACAATTTTGAATGAATTAGTTGTTGGATTACTAGCTGAATATTTTATGTCAATCAAATAATATTCATGTATAACTGTACATGATGTACACAATGGAGTTATCATTATAACACATTTCTGTAGTATTTTTTTCATCCTTTAGAACAAGAAATGGCAATGAGAAGTTTTTAGAAAGGGCAGCTGAAAAGTCAAGGTTGTGGCGGTCATCAGAAACCACTCCAATAAAATTTTATGGTCAAAGTTCAACTCAAACAACTTATGGTACCCCATATAGGTATGTAGTGTTAACCTTGAGTTTAAACAGGAAAACAATATACTGAATGAAAATTCAGAACTTTTTTAAATGTTTTTATTTTTGCAATGCATTAAGTTTGCTAAAATGAAACCTCACAATTAAAAATTTTATAGCATTACTGTAGTTTCATTTATATTCGTTGGTACCAAGTTTTTGGGATTGAGGAAAACTTACATTTTCGTGGATAGTTGATTTCGAGGAGGTTTGGCCAAAGTCTACATACAAGCATACACATTCTGTATGTGCCTGTCCCAAGTCAGGAGCCTGTAATTCAGTGGTTGTCATTTGTTTCTGAGTATCATATTTGTTTTTCGTTCATTATTTGGTACAAAGATTAGACCGTTAATTTTCTTGTTAGAATTGTTTTACATTTATCATTTCGGGGCCTTTTATAGCTGACTGTGCGGTATGGATTTTGCTTATTGTTGAAGCCCATACATTTACCTATAGTTGTTAATTTCTGTGTCATTTGGTCTCTTGTGGAGAATTGTCTTGTTGGCAATTATACCACATCTTCTAATTTTTATATATAGATAATTTGTAATTCGCTGATCCTTTAAATTCCTGGTTAACCTATACCGACAAAATCCTAGAAAATTGATATCCAACAAATAATAATGAATCCACAATATGTGTATGCAGCATTTACTCTTAATTGCAATAACTAAACTTGCTTTTGTGTCAATTGTCCCAACAATAGCAGTAATAAATGTACCCATTGATTTACGAAGTTACATTAGTTGTATTTACAGTTTCTGCCTGAGGACATTTTGTATGTTTTAGCAATTGAGTACCATGATACTGTCAGAAATACATTTTTTGTTAAGATGGTAAAATTGGTATTCCTCAATGCTATATTTGTCATCTCTTTAAATTTCCTCCTTCATATGATGCTATTTCAAATTTATGTGAGGAGCATTGATATATGCATACATAGACGACTTTCCAGTTGGAGCACTGCCAGCTTTCTGGTCTGACAGTAATTATACTGTGAAATTCAAAATTAGGGCATTTTCAAAATTGATTCTGTTAGTGGGAGGGGGGCATAGGAAAGCATTTCTTAACAAATATTTTTGGTGGTGATTTTTTAGGAACGATAGCCAGTTATAGAAAATAATCAATTAAAGTTTTATGCATGGTGGGATAAAATAAAAAGTGCCTTCAAACCCCTTATTTCATTGATATCATTTTTTTTCCACAGCAGTGGTAGAAGACCTGGATTGATGCCAGATCCAACTCCATCAAAGATACCAAGACTTGGTAATGTTAACTACAGCTGGATGAAACCAAAGTTAACAGCCCCGTCAGATACCTGTCAACAACAACCAAACTTTCATGGGTATGATATTAATAATCTTACCGCAATAGTAATCAAACTTCCCATCACCACTGTCTAGGAAGCACACTTTTATCATTTCTATCAATAGGTGAGTTTTAAGTTCACTTTATAAAAGAAATCTACATGAATTTGGTTTGAATGGAATGTTGTCCCTCAAAAGTTGACATCAGGTTAAGTAAACACAATCAGACAATTCAAACCAGTTAATTAATGTTGATCATGATCAAAGATATGCAGACGATATTTAAAGCAGACAACATATAGAATTTTCACGAATGAAAAATAATTTTATACTCTAATGTAGTTAATAAAGAACTGCTGAAACAACCCCTCCCAAATTTCGTTGTAGAGTTCCCTTAAAAAATGAAAACAATATGTTATATATTTCATGCGTCTAAAGCGCTTTTCTGGATTTACCTTCATCAGGAACTCTCAAAGCTGAATATATAAAAGCCAAGGATGTATAAGAACCGAAACAGTTGAAGAGCTATATGATAAAAAAAGACCTTAAAAAAGCCAAATACATCTATAAAGGTCAACTTTGCCTGAGGGAGTTGAAACCTTAGTTTCTAATCTATTTAATTTAAAAATTTATATTTTCAATTTTATAAAGTTTGTTTTAAATCAGGTGAGCTGATGATACCTACGATATCCTGAAGTGGATACCGTTGGTATGTAAGGTTGTAAAATAAAAATAATTGGATATCGCTTAATTGACAGACAAGTTACAACACAAATAGTTTAATTCTTTGATGAAGACTGTATTCCCATAAACCAATCTCAAGTTGTTTTTTTATGAATTAGCTACACAGCTTAACCCATGGTCAATCAGCATAAATGACGACATTGAACAATCATTCTTACTGTGACATAGGAAATGTACGGAAAGGGCACAAATTTGAAAGTCATCTATGAGATATATGGAAAGAAATAAAAACTTAAAACTTTTAAATAAAAACTGTTGTACTAAAACAGGAAAAAAGGATAACGCTTTCCGTCAAGGGCACAAACCAGACACATTATGAAAGCTTAACATTAGTACTATGGACATGTTCAGCTGAAATTTAGGACCCAGACTAAAAGTTTATCCTAGTTTTTTCCCAGAGTAATGGGATGAATAATGTTATGATAAGTTGATTTTGTATTTTTCAGGTTCTCTAACCTTGGTAATACTTGTTATATGAATGCTATACTCCAATCCCTTGTCAATCTTGATACCTTCACCACAGATCTACTGTATGGAAACAAAAGAATTCTTAGGACGTTGGAATCTTCTTCATTGTATAAGTAAGTTTGAAAATGTTCAGTCCTCAAATTTAATTGAACATATTTGAGCACTTGGAGATAGCTGTCCAAACAAAAATTTGCTTTTTTTTTCTACAAAAATAGGAATTTGTGTATATCATGTATATAGGAAAATGGTTGCATCAAAAGTGAAAATCAAGAAAACAATTCAAACTGAAGAAAATGGAAAGATAACAAATAGAAACAATGTTGTTTTAAACAGTAATTATACCCCCTCTTTAAAAAAGTGGGGGTATACTGTTTTACCTCTGTCTGTCCGTCCGTCCATCCCATGAATATTTTTCGTCGCATTTTTCTCAGGTACTACATTACAAGAATTTCTGAAATTTAGTTTCAAGGTTTATATGAGTGAGCTATACTGTGTGATGCATTTTCAGATTCATCACTCAACAACTTCCTGTTTACCGAACATTTACATATTTTTACACTATTAAAATTATCCATATTTGGGGGGGGGGATATCATCAGTGAGCAGTAGCTGGCAGTTTCACTTGTTTCATCAAAATTTCAATGAAAGGTTAAAATCACATTTCTCATTTCATAGGCTATCTCCCATTCCAGGAAAACCCAAACACTTAAATATAAAAAGTAAGGAGATGTGGTATGTTTGCCAATGAGACAACTATCCACCTGAGATAAAATGAAGTGGTAGTACTTAAGCAATCAAAGGCCACCATATCATGCATATGGCCTTGTACAATGAGAAAAACCCATACCATATTCTAGTATGTTACAATAGCATTTTTCTGAAATATATGTTTGTAATTCAGATCTTATCTACTCCAAAGGGATCTTAAGAGACATGTTTATTTTGCCTATTAAAATGTAATTCTATTTTACAGGTGTATGGTCCTCGTCTTCAATTCTAGATTGAAGAATGTTACTGATATCAATAAAAGAGAATATCTTAGGAATTTGAAACAGGCCATTTCATCATCAGCTAAAAGGTTTTCTGGATATCAACAACATGTAAGTTGTACAAAAGATCAAATACTGTAAATTCAGAAATTATTGCGTTCATATATTATTGCGAGTTTTCAAGAATGGACAAAAATGTGAGTTTTATTATTGCTATTTCGAAAAAAAGTGCATACAGGTTATATTTCAGTTATCACAACCTGCAGAATGCGAGTTCTTATTATTGCGATACTCATCCAGTCGCATTATTGCATTAATAAAAACCTCGCAATAATTTCTGAATTTACAGTAATTGATTGCTGGTGTTAAAAGCCACTTTCTGCACTATTGGATATATTGATGCGGTCAATTTTTATTGGTGGAGGAAGTTAGAGTGCCGGGAGTGAATTACCGACCTTTGGCAGGAAAACTGACAATCCGAGTCAATTAAGATTGGAGTCAAACGCACCGTGGTTTGAATTACAAACCTCAGTGTTGATAGACTAGTCACTAGTGAAATAAATAAAAAAAATTAAAAATAACTTAAAAAATCATTTAGAAGTATATTACGTCAGGTGAGTTTTGTCATTTCTACTTGCCAACTAGGGGGCAGTCAGAAATACTGGACCCAAAAATAATACCACTTCCTCTTGACACTGGGCTCTAGATGGAGCTACCATTACAGGATACTGAACATTTGTTAAGAATTATGGGAAAAACCTTAGTACTTCAAAACACCAAAAAGCTGAAAGCTGTATTATATAGTAAATATTATCATATGGCTTTTTCAATATCACATCCGTATCAACCTGAGACACCAATATCATCCCAAGAGCTCTGCTTGAGGGATTATATTGGTTGAGGGTTGATACGGTGTGTGATATTGAAAAAGGTGTATCATATACACTTTATTATATACATTTGAACCTCACGTAGATGTTTTTTCACGTGACGTAATACAAATTATCTGTTTGACAAATCCTTTGCAACTGGGACTGATATTGATAACGTGACTTCATACAGATTAGGGGTGTGATAAAGCCTTTACAACCGTGACTGAAATCGATATAGTAGACTCCGGCAAATCGGATACCCAAAATGTCAGCTAAAAATATCCGATTACCCGATATATTCAATTAGACGATGAATGTATATTCATTGAATATTCTGCAATAATGAGTAGATATAATCCTGAGATGTTACTAACCCTGACAATTGCTAAATATGTGAAAGGGCTGGAGGATTGATGGAGTGATTTTTATCAGTTACATCACCACGATTTTTGTGTAAAAAATTATCAGCTGATTATGTAATGATTAAATTTGTTTGCAGTTTTTAAATCCTTTATTTATTAGAATAAATCAAATGTCCTGAAATATTTATGTGAATTATTATCTACCATCCATAGTTTGTCTTTATTTGTTTTGTAAGCAAATTAATATCCATTATTTACATTATCACACAGGTAAACTAATTTGGCTATAAATAGATCTAAGCATGTCTGTGTAGAATCTCCAAACTAAAATCGTATTTGTTATAATTTTATTTCTTAAAATAATCAAATTTAAATTTATGAAAATAATCATGATTGATAAAATATTATTGCATAAAGTTTACGTTTTCTGAAGACTATTTATATTTAGGTCATAGTTCTAGAGGCTTCTTTGCCAATTTGTAAACATCCAAAATGGCGTCCATGACATGTGGTTACTTTTGTACATGTGAAAAAAATATATCTGACAAAAGTCAGATTTCTCTTGTCAAAAGGGATTTATATTTATATTGCAATAAATTATTCAGAAGGAGGTACATTCAGTTTAGATTATATTTCTGATTCTGTGAACATTTAGAGTTTAATCAAAATTCTTCAAACAGCAACGTCAACTTGTCAACTGAGTCTTGCATATTTTATAAATGAATTAAAACCATTTGAAGTAAAAGGGCATCTAATTCACATGACAAAGGAAGACAATGATTAAAGACAACAATTTATTAATAAATAGTTCCTTTTATTTAGTAAAAACAAAATCTTCTTGTCTGCAAGATTGTAAATTCGTAACTTCCGGGTCCATTTCCTGTCAGAAATATATTGAAAATATCCGATTGCATGGTTTTGAACAAAATACCTGAATATTCTTGCCGATTTGCTGATATATTCTTATATCCGATATTCGATTACACGATAAAATTAACATTAAACATATAGGGAAGGGTTTGGTGTTTTGAAATAATATTACAATAGCCGATATATTCGTTTAGCCGATATCCGATTAGGTGGAGTCTACTGTATCATCATGGATGGTGGTTGCAGCACTATTGCTTTTGATCGTATTACACATACAATTTATCTGTATTTACTAAGTATATAATAAAACAGTGTATTAAAAGGTATTTGTTTGCTCTTCTGTAAAGACATTTACACAAAACAGTGATGAAAATATACCCTCTCCACCTGACCGCTTGTTGCAATCTTAAAACATTTTAGTTAAACAGTTAAGACCTTCCTGGGTTTAGCCTGGTCATTATTAATGAAAACAGCTTACTGTTCTTTTTTGCCAAAGTACACTTCTTAAATTAAAATGTATATCTATGCGTGTTTGCATAATTTCATGCAATTAATTATGCCTAACAAGTGCTTTACATTGTTGTCATTTAATGAATATTTTTAATAGTTAATTATTGCTTTAAAAGAATGGTTTCGTCTATTTTTGGGTAAATTGTGAAAAATTATGACGGATTTTAAAACATTATACAAGTTATAGATTGTTTAGGAAATTTTTATGATTATGTGTTTACAATCTTGCAAGACTTTCTTCTAGCTATTCTAGAAAAAAATTTTTACTGCTGGGTTGAACACCACATGATGTTAAAAAAACAGTGTTATAAACCCCCCACCTAATAACCTACATTTTTTTTTAGGGATTAGCCCCTCTATAGATCTTCTTTTTTTTCATTGTGAAAAGTTTCACAGATTTCTACTATTATTCCTGTATGATACATTGGACTCTGGTTTAAATTCCAGGATGCTCATGAATTTCTTGGTCAGTTGTTAGATCAGTTAAAAGAGGAAGTGACCAAGATATCCAAGTCAACACCAAGTCCACATCGAGATAATGAGGAAACAGAAAGGACACCTCATGAATGTATTAATCCTACTGTACAGAACTTTGAATTTGAAGTACTACATGGCATCAAATGTGAAAAGTATATATACATAAAAATGACGTACTGTGGATTCCTTTATTTCATGGTTATTTATTATTGCGGATTGAGGAAAATCTGTATTTTCATGGATACTGTAAATTCAGAAATTATCGGGTGCATTTGTTATTTCGATTTTTGAAGGATGGACAAAAATGAAGGATTAATTATTGCCATTTCTGCATACAGATATATATTAGATATCAAAATGAGAGTTTTTATTGTTGCGATACTATCTCAGTTGCATTATTCGCAATTATGAAAACCTCGCTATAATTTCTGAGCTTACAATACTTCATTTCATGGTTGTTGCTAATTCTAGATCTGCATACATGCCACTTTAATTTGGGGTTCAACTATGCTCACAAAATCCACAAAAATAAGTACCACATGATTGGAAACTCATCCACAGTATATAGATATATATATAGATGCTGTTTTATTTTGATCAGATTTATGAATTTAGCTATAGTTGTCATTCTATTCTGATTAATAATTAAAGTTTTCCTTTTAATCCTACTACTGATTTAAGAATATATGGTTGCAGTCTAGTCTTATAACCTTTCATTTATCAAGAATAGCATATGTGTCTAATAATGGTAATCTGTTTTCATATGATATGAAAGTTTGGAACAACACCATGACTGTGGTTTAATATGCTTTAGCAAATGGGGAAAAAGATCTATATAAAAATTTGACCTTTATATTTAAATATTTCAGCTGTGGAGAGGAAGTGACTAAGGAAGAACAGTTTAATGATCTCTCTGTAGACATGCCTAGAACTAGGTAGGTATTATCAGAATCTACAACATCATCATGATCATGAACATGTATATATAGATTCTACCACTGCATCGAGTGTGATACGATATTTATCCACTCGAGACGCGTTTTAAATATTTAAAATTTAACTGTCGAGAGTGGATAAATATCGTATTACACGAGATTTGGTGGTGGAATTTGTTTCTCTAATGATTTTCAAACATATACGCAGGCAAATTTATTCATTCTTTTCGATTGATCTGCAAAAAGATGTGCTCTTTTTATGTGACGTCATCAGGCATGGTCGCCTTTTTTCATGCCATCACAATAGGAAATTCAGAGGAAAGCAAGAAAATTCGACGTCATAATCGGATTTTAACCAATGAAGAACTGAGATCAAACGAACCACACATTGATTAAATTTTTTTTATACAATGGGTGCAGAAAGGTATAAATTGACGAAGAATTAGAGAAAAATATTTACATTCTTCATTGAACTTTATTAATTAATATCTTAATGATAATGTTAGGTTCCATATAGGGTTTGGCATAATTTTAGTCCATAAACCATCATAATGGATGTTTGATGTAGATACACAAACTGACAAATGCTTTATAACAATAAGAAGCAAACAGGGATAGATACACTGTGCAAAGAAGAATATTTTGGGACTTAAAAAAGTACAATCAAAATGCAAGGAATAGACAATATCTATTTAAGAATATGACCATTTCAATCAGGATTATACAAATTGCTGTCTCATGTGTACACCCATTCCATGACCAGGTGTAATAGCTATAAATTTAAAGGCAGAGGCTTCAATAGAACAGCCAAACAATCTACAATGGTAACTTAGCCTGAGGTAGCTTTAACTTTAATTTTAGTATACCGTCTTTTGGTATGCATAGTGCGCATTTGTGTATAGTGCGCACCCCCTTTATGGTCCAAGAAACTTGAGAAAAAAAAGTTTCCGCTTTGTATAATACACATAGACCTTTTCGGAAATGTCACAGCTCCAAAATCGGTAAAATGTTGCTTGAGCGTGATTTTTTTTCGGCAAGGAAATAATGAGAAGTCATGATTAATATCATGGAAAGAATTTATTGTAGCTGAATAAAGAATTTTAATAGTTATCTTCTTTTTATAACCCACAAGTTAATGTTTGTCGTTTGTTGGCAAACAGGAAGTCTAAACTGGAAGTTTTTTAAATGGTCACCGATGTTGGTGAATTCCATACGGAATACGTAACTAATACGAAATTGTATTATCTTTTATGTATTATTTAATTTTATGTTATGAATTAGTGCTGAAATAAACTGTTAAAATCTCATAATTTAATTTTTTGTTTGTTGATTCTAGCTGTTAATCCGGATTATCACACCTCAATCAATGGGTCTAATTGATGTCAAAACAATCCATGCATGACAGGTTCACCTTGTTCCTAATTAAATTCGTTCAGGTTACAATTATGGGATAATCATGTTTTCAATCATAATTTCTTGAACGGTTTAAACAGTTGTTACTATTTAAAAGTTACAAAGTAGAAAACGCATTTATAAAAAAAAAACTTCTCATAGACTAAATCATCACTTTACAATATTAAGTCACATGACTGGCGATCACCTGATACATTAAAAAAAATGGTGGTTTATCTTTTCAAAATGAGCGTGGTTTATTCAATTTTCATACACTTATCTTCTACTCTCCATGATGAACACATACAAAACAGTAAGTTATGACCACAAGAAACACAGAGCCTAAATTAACCGACAACAAAAGCTTCATGGTGTCTTTATTAAGACATGGCAAACTTCCGGATTGCAAACAGATGGACAAATTTACACGATAAACGAACGTAACTTCAGAGATATAAAATGTATTTTATTTGAATAAAACATGACATATCAAGTACAATAAGATACATATTACAAATATAACTTGTAAAACATAATAAAAGTTGAGGTATTGGCAAAAAATTCCGTACTCTTCACTGATCTTCACTTCACCTGTTTTTTTATTTGTCGGAGTTCGGACCTGAAAAAAAGCTAAGAAAATGTTTGTAGGCATGTATAATGCGCATCCCTCTTACAAGAAACATGACCCAGGGTATAAATGTGCGCACTATACATACCAAAAGACGGTAATGTCATTAATATTGTATGTTGTTCTTAAATATTTTATTTTACTTTCCAGAGATTCAACCAATCCTAGATCTTTACAGGATGCCCTAGAATTGTCTTTACGGAAAGAAAATATAGAATATACTTGTGAAAAATGTAATTGTAACAAAGCTGCTGTCTCTCATAAATTTACCAAATTACCAAGGTGAGGGGTTAATTTCGCTCATTTCACGATTGAGATAAAATTTACCTCATGCTAATTTGATCTTTTAGACAGATCATCATAAGACCCTAAAAATGTGAAAATAAAACCTGACAAACAGGTTTGACTATCATATCTCCAACTTTAAATTTTGTGAAAATAGAGCAAAACCCATATTGTATAGTCAGCTCTAAGAGACCCAGACATCACAAAATAGGAAACAATTCAAATGAAAATACACCAATCTCAAGTTGTTTTTTATGAATGAGTTACACTTCTTGACCCAAGGTCAGATGGCATAAACAAATGCCATCTCACAATCGGTTACTGTGACGTAATAAAAAAAAGCATTGTGACACAGGAAATGTGTGGGAAAGTGCACAAATTTAAAAGTCATCTATACCAATGACCTGACTTATGCTAAAACAATATACAAAAAGTTAATATGACACACAGCACCCAAGAACAAATAGTGTTTATAAAGATAAGGAGATGAGGTATGATTGCCAATGAGATAACTATCCACCAAAGTTAAAATAAAGTGGATGTAAGCAATTATAGGCATTTGTTTATCATTTGTGAAATACTCAATTAGATGCATTCTTGATGTTGTCATTGCTGTTGATTTTTCAAATGCATAAAAATTGGTTGTTCACATGATTAGTCAAACAAAAAGCAAAATCTAAAAATTTAAAAAAAGGAGTGACTCATCAATCATAGTTTTATTTTTCAGAGTTTTAGTTTTACATCTAAAGCGATACAGTTATAATATGATGATGTCTCGCCAAGCGAAGGCAGGACAGAATATAACCATTCCACGATATCTCACCCTACAATCTCATTGTGAAGAGGAGACACGCCCACCTTACCCAACCATCCCTCCACCAGAACCTAAAAGGTAAAAGGTGTTATCAGTATTACGAGTTAAGTGTCGTTTCACATATACCAAAACAAGACAACAAATGCAAGGCTAAAGTTTCCTCCTTCAGAACCAAATATAAAATGTTGTCAATATAAAAAATTTGTGCCATTTTACACATAACCAAATAGGAGAAAAAATGGCAAGCTTACCTATCCATCCCTCCTCCATAACTTAGAAGGTAAAATGTGCTACAAGTAAAAAAAAGAGTGCCAATTTACACATTATCAAACGAGAGAAAAAAATACAAAGCTATCCAACCCAGTGATTTTTCTGTCTTTATTTAAGAGCTGAATATCTGCCCCGTTCCTAATTAGAAAAAACCTGAAATTTTCCCATATTAAACCATTTCAATCAAGTTGTAGCGGAGAGGTGATTGATAATTTTATCTTTTGTAGTATTTGATTCAAAATATAGGTTATCGTACTGTTCCTGAAGAAAACACATGGAATATAGACAGATAACAGTCATAAGGATGTCCATACAAAAACCGTTTTAAAAAGCCAAATTTGAAAATCTTATAAAATCCTTGTTATCTTTTTATAGTTTTTGAAATGAAAAAGGGTCCAATGTTAAATGTATGAAAAATCTAGAATCATTTCCCGGCAAATTTTCAATGGCTTATATCTCAAAAACAATCACAGGGACCCTTCATTTTTTTCTGCTTTTTTAGTTCCTTCATTCATATACTATCAATTTATAGCAGTCTTTTAAATAGCTTGTTATCTAGAAACAGAGTAGCGAACATCCTTAACCTTGCATTTCTATATATAAGTAAAAAAAGGTAAATTAAGTGATTAATTAATGTCCACACCATCATAATGGCTCAAATAACAGCTCATTTTACCAACAATCCAGGATTTCTATTGATTCGTTTATTTCATTTTAATTTTTTTTTCAGTCTTACTGTGCCAGACAGTCCACTCAGGGAAAAGAATGAAAACACACCTAGAAGAAAACTGGACGTAATGAACCCTTCAGCAAACCCTTCAAAGTATGTATTGAACAAAATCAACAAAACATTCAAGGTGTATGGTAAACAAATATTTTTCCAATTTGAATCACAAGAAAAATTATTTTGTGAGGAAAATCACTAACGTAATCGGGCTTGTATAGTTCGCACTGGTACATAGTACGCGCCCTCTTCTCTGCACGAAATTTCAGGTAAAAAAACTTTTTGTAACTGTTAGAAAAGGTCTAATGAAACTCCGGTAATTTCAAATCGTGCATGGTCATTTGCAGTATTTTCTTGGAAAAACCTGTTTTCCATCATCAAACAGAAGCTGAAACTGCTTATAAATGATTCTAGAACACTTCACGATTGTTAAATTAAGTTAAAATCACACAAAAAACAATTTAGAAACTTGTGTATATTTAAACCGGAAGTTTGAATAGCATGTGTAAAAGAAGAAAAAAAACGGTGAGAGTCGAAATCTGTACATCATAGATATCACTATAATACGACTTTGAAAGTAAAACAGTTACATCTTTATGTAAAACAGTGTTTAATATATCTATTACATTAATGTTTGAAGGGTTTTAAGCTAATATACAACATATTTGTCAGTATGAAACACGGAAACGGAACGAATAATAACCGATTACGTTTTGTAGTTTACACATCGTAAGCTGGTTTACGGTTGTCTTTTTTACTTTTTTTGTATCGTTTCATTCAAGCAGATACCAGTTTATTTAAATCAATGAAGTGTTTAACTTTTAAATTTATCAGTTTTAATTTGATATTGAATAAAAATAACTTATTAATATGGATTGGGTAAAATTATTAGTTTGAAAAATGATAAGAGCGCCCTCTACAATATCAATAACAAACATGGCGGAAGGTAAACTAACCACCTCACGATTTTTTTCCTCTTATTTCTTGCTTATTGTCTAATTTCTTTACATTATTGGTTGGAAAATAATTGAATAAACTATGTCTTGATATTATTCGTTCGATACCAATTTTCGTGGCTTTTATTGATACAGGGTTACCACAAATTGAAATTCCAACAAATTTCTACAGGAATGCATGCAGACTTTGGCAAAACCATGAAATCAATTATCAACAAATATGCATGTTTTCCTCAATCCAAGAAAATTGGTACCCACGGAAATAAATGAATACACAGTATTCAATTATAATCATGCTATAACTCTTTATAACAGTTTCAGATTTAAAAAGAGTAGAGCATTACCAGATTTTAATAATGATGACGACCCCAGCAAAGCTTCTACACAACAAACCAGCACACCATATAAAAAACTCAAAGAGGAACCAGAAATTGTAAGTAATTTGAACAAATGATAAGAAAAAAAAGTTTATATTTAAGAAACTTACATTCATTAGCTGGCCTTATCAACGAAAATATTATATTAATTTTGTGTTTTCAAAGCACTTTTCTGGATTTATTGGGAACTCTCAAACCCAAACATGATGAGCTTTATGACCAAAAGGAACCTAAAAAGTAAAGCTCAAATTATCAAAGTCAACTTTGCCTGATTGAGTTGAAACCTCAGTTTCTTAATAATTTTTTTAATTTAGCAACAGAAAATTTTAAATAAAGTATGTTATAAATTATTTCAATACAAAAAACTGACAATTGAGCTGATGGTACCCTGGACTAACAGTCCAATGGCAACGAAAATTGAGAGCAATTCAATTGAAAGAAGGAAAGTTTTATTTTTGGACTTGCATTGTGGATCATTTATGTTAGAATATCCATTTTATGTGTGCAAAAATACACATAGAATGTGGGGGATTTTTGAAGTCAGATACATGTACAACACACCCTTCAAAAGCTTTTTTTTTGGGGGGTAAAAAATAAATTGTTTTAATGATAAATGATATTTTGGAAAAAATAAAAAAATATTTGGTCTATGCTAGGAAATGTGGTATATTTTAAAAGTGTCATTTATCATTTAGAAATTTGTATTTTTCAGATAACAGACAGAAAACTGACACTAGATGATGATTTTGATGACCCTGAACTAGCCAAAGCTTTAGAACTGAGTCTAAAAGAAGCTAATGATAGGAACCAGGTAAAATTTTACATTCTTAATGTAGAAGAGGAGGAATCAGGTTAACCATTTCCTTGCTCCTTCCCTTTACTTGCTCTTCAAAGTAGGAAAGGGGTCAATACTGTGGATTCACTGTTATTTGTGAGATAATAATTTTATTTTTGGATTTTGTGACGCATATGATATAAAAAATGTTAAACCATTGTGGTGACGTCAGCCTATTCATTTACCGTGGATTCTTTTTCTAGAATCAACGCTTCATAAATCTGCAACTGAAATGGACTCACCAAATTATATTCAATTGTTTCCTTTGTGTGCCTAATTTCATTAAGTTTGAATTGGCTAATTTACTGATTTCTGTTCACTAATGGAATTAATTTAAAAACTTACCTTTAATTTTTGTAATTTTTATATGCCTTCACTGGGAATTGAACCCTTCCTTGAAATCTGTTATGTGTGACTGGCATCAACACATCGACGAAACCTCTCGGCTACCAATGGGTTACACTATAGATGTCTATTTTATATATTTAAATGAACATCTGATATACATCGGTTCATCGGACACACAGGGTTTGTACCTTTATATAGACACAATAGGCAGTCGTATAGTATGAGTTGGTAGCCGCGAGGTTAGCATGGTTAAAATCAATGAGTTAAAGATAGGGATTTGTCGGTTTAGGTTCGAATCCCTGTATTCTCTCTGTTGTTCCAATTCTTAAGTTATCCTGGTTTTTTTTCTAATTTTGCATGTTACAGTGGATATTTTTGTAATAATAGCGAGTTTTACCGTTTTTTGTAATTATTATTGGCTATTTCACATGTTTGAAAAAAAAAATGATTACATTCTATTTGTCAATTTTTGTTTAATAAATATAGTATGATTTCATCTGTTTTACTACATAATTTTACAAAGGTTTGTTCGCAAATTCCTATGCGAGAAAATCGTGATGTGCCTAGAGTGCTAGAAAAATTTCGATAACATACTTATTATATATACTTTATATATGCTTTTTGGTCGGGTTGTTGTCTCTTTCATACGTTCCCCATTTCCATATTCAATTTTATTAGAAATAATTTCGAATATTTTGTATAAACAGATAATATTCATATGCCTGGTAATTTAAAGATCTTTAAAGGTAGAAGTGTTATATTTGTATTTTGTTAACCAATTAATTGTGATCTGAGATTTATCAATGCATCGTTGGACACGATAACATGGTTAGTTAAACTCACTTACAATACCTTCTAATTAAGAAAAGGCTTTAATTTTGAAAAGAAATTAACACAATAGTTTAAGTTATAGATACAATGGATAAGCGTAGATTCATGAAAAACAAACCATTCGCCCTCCGGGCTCATGGTTTCTTTTTCAAGAATCCACGCTTATCCATTGTATCTATATAACTTCTATAGTCTTGTATGCAGAATTTTTCCAACCATGAAATCAACTATCCAGGAATATAATTTTTCCTGAATCCTTGTAAATTGGTACCCATGAAAATAAATGAATTTGTTATCTAAAACTTTCAGTCATCAAGACCTAGCTAATTTAAATGAAAAGGGAAGGTTGATCAACAAACCTATGCACACCTTGAAAAACAGATGACAATGTGTAGCAAGAAAGCTGATTTGACTTAATTGAAAAGGAAATAATTTTTTTTATGAAACTTATTGTAATTTGAAAACTTTGATGTCATAATCATAAAGCAAGTTATATACATTGTATCAGTTGCTATTTAAAAAGATGCAAGTGTTAAAATATGTTTTCAAAGGATGACAACAGCACAGCAATCCTCCAGTCTGTTATTCTACTTACATATTTGTTATAATAAAAATGTTAAAACTTTATTTGTCAAATGTTTGTGAATGCAAAGATTTTTTGAATAATCATAGGGGGCATTATGGTTTCTTGTCTTTCCGTAAATCCTTCCCTTATCAGGTGGACAATTTAGTTTATATTATTACCATGATATTCTATTGAAGATAATATCTGTTCCGTATCTTTAGGTCTTTCTTGGTAAAAAACAGTTATATACCAAAAGGACCTCCTGGATAAAAAAAACTTATATCATTACTTTATATTAGGGATGTCAACTCTGTGAAGATTTACTAATCAAGTACTCGTTTGATTTACCGAGCGATACTCGAGTACTCGCTCGGAAAAACATCTACAAAATGGAAACACAAAATTATACACATTTTACGTATTGTGGGACGTTGTCTTATGGACGTAAACCCTCAGTTTTATTACCCAGGACTAGATAATAGTCCTAGGACATTTACTAGTATACCATATACTAATTATGTAAGCTGGCAATGATCTAATCAATTAATTAATAAACATCTATAGAAAAAAAGATTACTCAAATAATAGTAATTGGGTATCCTAAAAAAAAAACATTTAATGATCAGCAAAGGGTGGTGATTAGAACTTACTGATGCCTTTAACCATTTTCTGAGGGTCGACACAGGGTGCAACAAAATTGTTCTTATTAAGTAATATTATCTTGTCAGCTTTTTCTGTGATGAGTCGATTCTCAGCTTGGTTACGTAATTAAAAGTCCTGCTGATGAAAATATTTGCTCTGACGGTACAGAGGTAGTTTAATGACTCAGACACGCTACGCTAAAAGTGTAAGTCTTGGAAAGGTGCTCTTGTTCATAGTCCACCTATGTTTGGAGGATTTTTAAATGACAATTAAACGCAAACATTTGAAACGTAATTTTGATTAATTATGATTAATATTAAATTTCCCGGGAGGTGCTCTTAATAAGAATATTATTTCTTTAAGAAGGCAACAACATTATTACAGGAAACCGATTAGTCGAGTATCATTTTGGTATTTAATACTCGGTACTACTGAGCGATACTCGAGTACTCGTTGACATCCCTACTTTATATGTAGAAATTTAAATGAGGATCTCTGTTTCATCTATAGGGCTTTCTTGATGAAGTAGATGGAATGGCAGAAGATGGAGATCTTAAAAAAGTATTGGAAATGAGCAGAAATGATCCAGAAAGCACCGTCACTGACCATGGTATGTCTATTAATCAAATATTATAGTTACTATAAACTCAATAGGGTAAAGATCATAGTATGACTGAAAGCATAGCCACTGACCATGGTATGTCTATTAATCAAATATTAAAGTTACTATAAACTCAATAGGGTAAAGATCATAGTATGACTAAAAGTACCGTCACTGACCATGGTATGTCTATTAATCAAAAATTAAAGTTACTATAAACTCAATAGGGTAAAGATCATAGTCTGACTAAAAGCACAGCCACTGACCATGGTATGTCTATTAATCAAATATTAAAGTTCAAGTAAAGGTCATAGTATTCACTGAAAGCTCAGCCAAGGATCATTGTATGTACATAAACCAAAAAGTAAAGTAACAATACACACACAGGATAATGTGTATGTCTGAAAGCATAGCCACTGACCATGGCTTATCTTTAAACCAAATATTAACTTACAATAAACACAAAAGGTAATGAAAATATAAAAATAAGAAGATGTGGTATGATTTACAATGATTTCCATGGATACAAGTAGTGGTTATTGTATGTTTATGCAAATTTAAACTAAATTTAATTTTAATTCCACTGTTGATATCAGATGTGGAATATACATTCATGAGACTGTAACCAATCACCAATCAAAACCCAGAAAATTAACCTAAAAAGTAGCAACATTCTTTCCTCCCTTTTTTGCCAAGATATCTTGATATAACACATTTTAAAACATTCAGTTATCATATTTCAGATTATGACAAACAATTGGGATCCATGACAGAAGAGGAACAAATAGAATTGGCTATGAAGAGAAGTATGATGGAATTTGAAATGATGCATGATTCCTATACGCCAGAGGATATACGAAAGGAATGTAGCTCTGAAATGATGCAAGATTCATATGAATCCCAAGACATCCGAAAGAAGTATAGGTCAGCAGTGGCTGAAGAACTTTTTAGGGACGATGATGTTAGAATGAATGGTGTAGAGGATAATAGCGTTACCTCAAAGTATTTTAGAACAGCACATAGAAATAATATAGAAGATACTAAAATGCCGGAAAGTAGTTCAGGGATAAAATTGGAGAACGGTTGCTCGCCTCTAAAGTCATGTGAAAATAAATCTACTTATGAATTAACAGAAAATTCTTATTTCCATTCGAATTCATCAGACGTGAAACTTTCTCAAGGCAAACAGATCTCACAAAACTTTAATTCAAATTTGTCAGATAGTACAATTGGTGAGGAAAAAATCCAATGTAATGGAGTAATGTTTGATGCCGATATAAAATCAGAGGATGAGGCCAGTAATGAAAATGAAGTCATGCTTATTTCTGATAACACAGACAGCGAGACTGATAAATGCTCAAAAATCAAGTCCAAAAATTGTACGCAATCAAACTCTAATTTAAATGTTTCCGATCAGTGCATGGAGATTAGTGATAGTGATTCTGACAAACAAAATACGAATAATTCAAACTCTCAGGATGAAAGTCGGTTGACCAACATGGAATCAAAACCAAAATTATCAAAGGATATAGAAAATATTTTAATGGTAGATGAAATGACGTCGTCAGACATAAGACCTTTGAAGAATGTTGATCGTCCACAGCTTGGGAAAGGTATATCACAGGAGGGCACAGATATTGTAGACCTGTTCTGTAAAGAAGAGGATGGTAAGATTTAAATGAAAACTTGTTATTATTATACGCTAGGGCTGTCCCAAAATAAAAACATGGGAGAGGGATCTACTCAAATTGTTAAATTGTGGGTGTTTGCATTTTCTTAGAAGTTCATCTTGTATTAACATTTATAACTCAAAGTTATCTTTGAACAATATTATATGTTTACACAATTGTATATCTTACAAACGGAAAAAACTAAAGATAATGAATGACAGACAAACCATGAAAATTAACACCCATAATGATAAGTACTTTTGTAGTAAATTAACAGACAAAGCAATCTAAAGAATGATTGAAGGTAGAACAGACAACATTTTTTTATTTTAGCTCACCTAGCCATAAAGCCACATGAGCTATATATGAGCTGTGTTGTAGACATCTACCTTATGCAAATGTTTATCAGTACACCTGTTAACATATTTCGGGTTGAAAAAATCTCTATGGAAAATCTATAACTGTTTGAAAATTGAGTTGTTATAAGAACTCTACAAAACAGACCAAAATTAATATTTCATTTTGTATTTGAATGTTCCAAAATCAATAGAAGTCTTATACATGTATGTACATGTATACATGCATTTGCATAAGGACGATTTCTATCTGACGCAGCTCATATCATGATATATATTGCCATCACTTGGAATCTCACGTCAAAAGATCTTGAGGTGAATGATCCTTAGGGTATCTAGAATAAAGTTTGTGGTCTTTTTATATTAGGTATATGGTGAGTCAACAAACATGATGGTCATTCTGGTCATTCTGGTCATGGCTAGGAATAGAACATAGGGGATAAAATGCACTTATTGTCTTAAATCTTGAAAAAACATAATAGATAGAGAAAATCTGATGGGGGCTAGATGCTCCAAATTTCAAGATTTACCAACATCCAATTTTCACTACATGTAAGTAGTCTTGTTGCAGTGTATCAATTTATTATTGCAGGCCATAATCTTGCCGGCGAAATGACGATTTAAGTCGCCAAAGAATTTTGAAAATCGCTAAATCTCGCCAGCCGACTGACTTCATGGTGAAGTCAAATCGCTATGAATCGGTAAAAGGGAGACAATTTGTGAATTACAAGTCTCCCAGGTAAAAAAAATGGCGACTGACAAGGAAAATCGAGATTTTCGAAACGACCCAGGACTAATACTGTCGACGATCAAATTAAATAAATACAACGGCGACTTTGAACATCCTCGGATATAACTTTCAAAACTATTCAATAGGAAAACTGACCGTCTGTTAAAGTTATCATTTTACGATGATTTTTATCTGAGGATGTTGCGTAATCACTCAGCTGTTTTGTTTTATTTTTATTTATTACGAGTCGATCAAATTGTACTATTCGGTAGGTTAAGGTTGGGAATTAACGGTAGATTTATTATATTCATTGAATAAAAATTGAAATATAAAAGGTAGAAAGACAGCTGATGGATAATGTGATTGCAAACGTACGACACTCGACCAGCTGTGATCAGCAGTGCATTTTTTTTTCACAACCATTTCGTTCATAGGGAAGATATCTTTAAAAAATGATAGAAATTAGCTCTTTATCGGTTAATTAATATGTGATTGACAGATATTTTCATTTATAGGCTTACAATCTTTAATGAGAATCTCAATTTACAACTACATGTAACATGATGTCCTGGACATTCACTTATGTTTTACAAAATAATGACAAGTGGTGATATACATGATATAAATTAAATTCCCAGTCATGTGAAATTCATCAGGTAAACTGGGAGTCATATTTTTCTGGACATTTAAAAATAAATTGAGGCAGATACACAATAATTTAATGCATCATAATATTACTAGGCTACTCCCTCATGTCACAAGCAACAAATTTTATTCAAACTTCAATTCAAGTTGACAGTACAAATGGTATCAATGAATAAATAACAACTATATTGTCTAAACCTTTTTATTAAGAACTTTCTATATATACATTTTGTACAATAACATGAAAAAACTGCAAGTATACGTATTTTTTATTGCATATAAAACAATTTCCTTAGTGATAAGCAACGGGAACACTATGCAACCGAAACAGTAATGGAATCTCACTTCTCCAAGAAATTGACCACTTCTCCCTTCTCTCTCATGGAAGGAGAAGTCACTTCTCCCTCTCCAAAATCCTAGATTAGGCCCTGTTATTGGCAAGAATACCAGGTGATGCCTTTGAATAAGTTTCATTAGCTAATATTTGAAATACTGTCATATTGAAACAATTTGAATTATAAGATGTAAATTTACGCATTCCAGATTTTCTAATGGAACAATGGGATAAAGAGAACTACAATCCTGATGGCAGCTTAATGAAAGAATTGGAGGAAATTTTACCTAGAATTGATAATGAGGTATAAAGCATATAATCATGATAATGGGGAAATAATGAATATGGTACAATAAGTATAATTTGATGCAAATAATATAAGTTAAATACCAGTCCTTTTTAAATCTGATTCATAAGTCTATTTCTCCCCTTGTGCTTCCCCAAAAATTTTAATTTATACATGGACAAGTAATTTTCTTACAACATGTACAAAACCTGAATTTTTCAAGTTTTTGGAAGTCAAAACATGCCTCAAACATTTTTTCTGGTTTGCTTACTATTTTTTGATTAGAGTTAAAAAAAAATTATCTCAAAGAACTAAACAAAGAAATCTACTGCACACAGATGTTAAGCTACTTACTGCACAAGACCTTAAAATAGTATTTTGGGATGAAAATAACCATTATTTAAAATACAAAGACAGATTTTCAGTGTTCCATGAAATTATATTTCTACGAATAGTTAATCCAAAAGGGGTGCAGGGGTCCAAAAACATTGTTCTGGGCTGGTTTTGGTGAACCCCATGTATTTTGAATGAATTTTGTTACTTTTATTCTTTGTAAAAAAGCCAACAGATTTCGTATAGTCTTTTGAAGTTACCTAATACTTTGTAAGATTTCTTTTGAATTCCAAACCACTACCCATGCCGTCCCTATCTGTCCCCAATTGAATAATGATGAATTTCATATGTTGTTTGAATTGTTCACATAGTTTCAGTCCAAACCGGTTGGTGAGGTTCTGTTTTGAGTTTTTATACGCCCGTTCACTTGACATATTATGGTATACCTCTAGATCTGTCTGTCCGTCGTCAATATGTCGGACAATAACTCAAGAACACTTTTACCAATTTTCATGTAACTTTGGTGAATTGTTTATAACTATTGACATAAGCTCCCTTTCGATTTTTATAAATCTTTGATTTAACGTTTCTTAGTTATAAATGGGATTTTATTCATAAAAATAGGTGGGATTTTCTAACTTTCAGAAAATAACTCAAAAGTGCTTTGAGCAGTTTTCATGAAACTTTGGTGACTGGTTTATATCTATCAAAATAAGCTCCCTTTAGTTTTTTTTATAAATTTCTGATATGACATAGAGGAGTTGTGGAACTTTATTCATTGAAAAAGCGACTGGCCTATCATGTGCTCATGGCACAGCTCTTTATTCTTGTTCCTGACATATATATTCCTTAAGTTACTGATCAATTTATGTGAATAATCTTATTCATGAAATAAATAAATAAAAAAAAAAACCTTGGAAAAGTTTCCCTCTTTCTAGTACAAGGGTAGAGCATTAGAGCTAATATCCTAATGTATATAGTTGAATTTGATTATTTGATAATTTCCAATCAAATCTAAATATAATGTATACAGATTTAACTCTGCCTTTTTATATTGTTTGCATATGCCAATCTAAATTACAATGCTTGAGCAAACATTTATACAAACAAAGCAAGCAAGCCAACCAAAGTCTTAATATACATGCATTAGGAAATTAGCTCTAAAACTTAAGTTCTGTTCAACCACACACAAAGAATCAATTGTAACTATTGTCAAGGTACCTAACATGGGCACACTGTAGTTGAAGTTTTATGCCCCCGTCGTTGTGTAAGGGGCATTAAGGTTTACCCTTTTCCGTCTGTATGTCTGTACGTCCCGAAATTGGTTTCCGTTCTCTAACTTTAGTTTCCCTTGACCAAATGTTATGAAACTTATACACAAAGCTTATTACCACAAAACACAGATCAAGTTCGAATTTGGGTGGCCCTTTATAAATCAAAAAATTGCTGGATTTTTCATTTCTGTTCTCCAATTTTAATTTGCCTCAACCAAATGTTATGAAACTTATACACAATGCTTATTACCATAAGACACAATCAAGTTTGAATTTGGGTGGCGTCACTTTTACAGTTCTATAGTTATGTCCCTTTATAACGTTTATGCAAGCGGGAGCAATATCTGTGTCCCATGGACACATTCTCCATTTATTAAGTAGTACCTTGGCCAATGGTGAAATGAGGGAAAACTAAAAATCTTCCAGTTGATGCAAGTATTTAAATGAATAATCCCCTTTTTTTTTTGCAGAAAGGAGAACTACCATATTCATATCGCCTAGTCAGTGTTGTTAATCATATTGGTAGCAGCTCTGTTGTTGGTAAGTGGCACATTTCTTTAGATTACTGTAAACCAACTTATTTTCACGATACTTTATTTTGCGTTTAGCCCTTTCTATCCCACTTCTCGGGAATTTAATTTCACGATTTCCAAATTTACTTGATGTAGTAAAATCCTTTACATATTTGCGCTATTTTGCTACTCGCCTACGTCGCTAAAATAAATCGCTCATGAAAATTTGTTGGTTTACAGGAACTAGTTTGTTTGGATTATTAAGATCCATTGTCCAAGTATCAGTTCATTTTTATACCCTTGCCATAGCAGAGGGGGAATTAAGGTTGACCCTTGTCTGTCCGTACTTGTGTCTCGAAGTTGGTTTCCGTTCTCTACCTTTAAATTGCCTCAACCAAATGTTATGCAACTTATACACAATGCTTATTACCACAAAACACAGATCAAGTTTGAATTTGGGTGGGGTCACTTTTACCGTTCTGGAGTTATGTCCCTTTATAATGTTATATGCAAGCGGGGGCATCATCTGTGTCCCATGGATGCATTCTCCATTTATTTTTTTTATTTTTTTTATTTCCAACAAAGCATATAATTCATGACATACATACAATATATTTGTAATAATACAATAATTCATACATGTAAGATATGAAATATCATAATTGTAAATACATTATAGTTGAAAATATTAGACATATTATGTAGAGCAGATCAAAAGAAAAAAATTAGAAAAAATAATAAGCAACAGATAGTAAGAGTGGAAATTAGGAAGAAAGAAAATAAAAGAAGAGGAATTATAAATTATCCAGTTCCTGAAATTTTTTTATGTTAAAAATTAATGCATCTTTTTAAAAGAAATTACAAGTCCAAATGGATTCCAATACAAGTAATCTTTGTTTTTTTCTAGCCCTGTTGTACTGTGAGACATGTTTTCAGCATGTTCAGTTTCTTGAGTTTTGTACTTCTTTTTTGCTGTAAACTTTTATCTGGAAAATGTTTTGCACATATATATGAAATTTTCAACATATTTTTATTAAGTGGGGGTAAAGTTAGTGAAAAATAACTCACCGAACATCTTTTTATATCAGTGATTTGTATGATTTAGGTCATTACGTCAGCGATGTGTATGATATTAAGAAGGCCAGTTGGTTTAGCTGTGATGATTCACATGTATCAAGAACAACAGAAACTGATGTCAGAACCAAACGTGAGAGAAGTGGATACATATTCTTCTATCTGAACAAGTAAGTTATTTTATAATCAAAATAATGATTGATAATATGTTATCAGGTGTTAAACAGCCTTTAAATTTTTCATGTTTTTGATGCAGTCCTGTTGCTGATTCTTTAATTTTCTGTGTTGTGTTTTGTGCACTGTTGTTGGTCTTTTTTCGTTTAAGCTGTGATATTTTTCGGTCTTTCTTTCTTTAACCTATGGTTTTTGAAAGCATCATTAGTATCTTCTTACTTTTTTGAAAATGACTCTCAAGTTCAAAAATAATTTATGAAAATAAAGAACAGTTTTGTAAACATGAAACAGGGAAGTCTGTAATTAAAAAACAACTTTAAGTAAAAATGACATACCTGCCAACGTTTTAAAATCTTCATTGGGGATTTTTAAGCGCAAGAGGACCTATTGCTCCTCTTTCATGTATATTGTCATACATGTTTTTTAATCCACCTGGCACTATATTGTTTAAATGAGTATATATATGCTTAAATTCACTTTCAACTCTGACATTTGAATGTCTGTTTTGAAGTGTTCAGTTTATGTAATAAAGAATTTCAAAATTCAAGTCAATGCCTCTTGTGGGGGATATCCCCCATAAATCGGTATAGTTGGCAGGTCTGAAATGATGTGGTAATGGTTCGTATTTTATTTTTCAGGGATATATTTGATGACTTGAAGGACCATTATGCTGTCCTTGCTAACAAGAAGAAATGATGTACTTTGTGATTAGTTTTCTTTTAGGGCTATTCCATTAAAATGTATGTGGGAGGGTAGGAAGGGAAGTTTGATTATTGAATGTGGGTCATGGGTCGTTTTTCAGTATGCATCTATTACCATTATACAAAATTATCTAAAAAATGGTTCTTGGTTGTAGGGATATTTTGAAAGTCCCTTCCTACCCTCCCACATACATTTTAATGGAATAGCCCTTAGACATATAAGATACAGAGAACAAATATGAACATTGAAAAATAGAGTTGACTAAATTAAGTGATGGTTAATTACAACGTGTACAAAGGTCAAGGAAATGCTATTCGAACAAATTAATTATGTCATCCCCCAACATGTGTTGGGAAAATAATGTTTTTGTCCTGTCTGTTACAAAATTGTGTCTGTGCAAAAACTATATAGCTATCTACAGTTTATAAAGGAATAGAATCAAGCACAACGGATTTTTTTACACTGTGTGTCATGTCTGGTTCATATATATATATTTCAATGTTATTGATTTTTTGGGTTTCCTGTAGTAGCACATGAACTTAAAATAATAACATATGAGGTGGTTTATTAATGTAAAAAATCCTTCAGTTTACATAAGAACCACACTTGACAGAATTATTTCAAACTTCATGTAGCTGTGCACCTCTTTACTTATGTTTGGAGTTTCCTGTAGCAATATGAGGACACCATTTCTTCAAATCTAAACATTTGTCAGCCTAGTATCTCCTACAGTTTTACGTAGGTTCTAAACTTTAACCTGCCACCTTTATTTTTAATCAGATTATATTTTTTTAGTTTTATACTTTAAAATGTATACTGTTCATTTTTCTTTTTTCAACACAACATATTCTACAGTTTGCATAAGAGAATTTAATTAAACAGGACAAAATTGCTTTAAATTTACTTTTTAAGAATGAACAATTATTGGATTACAATTTCAGTAAATGCTGCATACAAATGTTGCAAACAAAATTTAAAATGCAAGTTTTTATTTTTACAATACATGTTCCTTTTCAGTAGCAATTTTGCAATAATAAAGACATTGCAAATTCGAGAGTTTACATAACCACAAGAAATGCACGTGTTAGTCAATTGTTTTTTTTTTTAAGGTGGGGGGGGGGGGAATGAAGTGAACAAATATATGATAATCAATGGTCGGCTACTTATGTGAGGGTCTGGATAGGGTTTACAGAATATAAAATAATGAGCACTCAAAAAAAAAGGGGGGAGTAAAAATAAAGAAATAGAGAATAAAGTGCATGGAGAGCCAAAATATAATGAATAGAGAATGGGCCAAAAAAACAAGAAATTGACCCCAAAAATTTAAGAATACAGAAATGGAAGACACCCATCCAGACCCTCTTACATTTATTGTGTTTTGTTATTAAAATGTTATGTTTTATTTAGAATGAAATTAAGCATTCAAATTTTATATGACAAATATTGGTAAATTTTTAAGTCAAAGACTTGTGTAAATTTACAATTTATCATGTATAAATAAATGTACAATAGAAAATCAAAAAGTACTTTATTAACTTCATGAATTTTCAAGCAATTGTTGTTGATTTTAAAATAAATAAGTTTTTTTACTTAAAACTCTTTTAAGGTTTCTCACTTTAACTGGAAAAAGCCTGAAGTTTTATGTCTGTTGTTCTAGGCACAAAACTATAGGGCTTTTGAAATTCATGGAATCACAAAAATCCTGTGATAACTCTGAAATTTCATTCATTCATTCGGTGTGGTTGAAATTCCAGTTATTTCCCTTGTGTAATTATAAGTATAGACTAACTTGATACTGGCACTTTAAGTCAGAAATTCAGTGTTTAAATATGATTAAAATGAAATTTTGAAATTATAGGTCAGTATATTTCTCTATTCTACATGTACATGTAGAATTTACTATAGCATGGTATGTTTTTGGAGGTCAACTGAACTTCTAAATGTTAACTGTCTAAAATGTGTTTCATAGTCAATTATTTAGTTTCTATTCTATGCATTAAATTCATTTCTACGTAAAATTTGTTAAGTATATTTTTACCTATTTATGATTTGTTTTGATTATTGTTAATATAAATATTTAAAATGCATTCATGTATACATATGTTTTGATTATTGTTAATATAGAGATTTAAATGCATTTTATATGTTTCTCAGTGGTATTAAAACAAAATGTTTATATTGACAGATATTTCTAATGGGTTTACTTGTAGATATGCATGATTATTAAAGTTTTTTTTGTGTGTGGCCAGGATGAATAAAAGCAGCTGTGGGGTATACCACACTAAGACAGCAACCCAATGGTGAAAGTAACAAATAGGGCAGCATAGTCTTCAACAACAAATAGAAATGTGTCTTTTCAATATATCAAGTCTATACAAGTTGATTTACAAAACATACATATAAGTACATACAATAAAAACAAGTGCAGGAAAAGCAATTTCAACTCTTTAAATAGTGGTATTATAAGTATAAACAAAAAATTACAAATAAGTAACAAATATTACTGATAAAAGAATGCTCAAAATTACCCAAAACAAGCTCAAGGTACTAAACCAGCTGATGAAAAATCTAACAATCATCTAGTTTCTGTACTTCATGGAAGATAGTGTATGGAACGATTGTAAGGTGTACTTGTCTATCTGGCAGGGTTCATATGACCTTGACCTCATTTTCGAGGTTCATTGGTCAATGATAAGTTTTCTTAATTTTGTCAGTTTATCAGATACTATAAGCAATAGGTCATATTTTTGTGTATGGAATGATTGTAAGGTATACATGTCTGTCTGGCAGGGTTCATATGACCTTGACCTCATTTTCATGGTTCATTGGTCAATGTTAAAGTTGTGTGGTCAAGTCTGTATCTCAGATACTAGAAGCATTAGGTCAACTATATTTGATGTGTGGAATGGTTGTAAAGTGTACATGTTAGACTGGCAGGTTTCATCTTTACCTTGATTTCATGGTTCATTGGACAATGTTAAGATTTTGTGGTTTGGTCTGTTTTTCAGGTACTATTAGCGATTGGACCACTATATTTGGTGTATTGAATGATTGTAAGGTATACATGTCTGTCTGGCATGGTTCATCTGACCATGACCTCATTTTCATAGAACATTGTTAATGTTAAGTTTATGTGATACTTGTAGTAAAACCTTCATATTACAGACTTTCAACATAAATTTTACGATAAGTAAAACAGGTGAGACATTTCAGTGTGTGTAAAAATAACATACCCTAATAAATGATTGAGGCCAAATTTGGTTTAATATTGGCCCCGTATTTAATAAAAAGTCCTGGTGGCCATCTTGAACAGTAAATCGGCAACAAAGTAGCAACACTTCATGCACCTCACAAGGAACATTTATGCCATGTTTGGTTTCATTCCATTCAATGCTCCTCTAGAAGAAGCATTCCTATGTATTTCCCATAGGGTCTTATGTTAAACTAAGTCCCCTGCTGGCAGTTATCTTGGATGATGGTTCGGCTACAAAGTAACAACACTTGGTCAGCACCTCATTAGGAACATTCATGCCATGTTTGGTTTCATTCTATTCAGTGGTTCTCTAGAAGAAAACATTTGTATGTATTTCCCATAGGGTCCTATGTTAAACTTTCTCCCCTTGCTGGCAGCCATCTTGGATGACAAATCAGCTACAAAGTAACAACACTTGTTCAGCACCTTATAAGAAACATTCATACCATGTTTGGTTTCAATCCATTAAGCGGTTTTCTAAAAGAAGACTTTTGTTTGTATTTCACATAGGGTCCTTTGTTAAACTAAGTCCCTGCTGGCAGCCATCTTGGATGATTGATTGGTTACAAAGTAACAACACTTGGTCAGTACCTCATAAGGAACATTCATGCCATGTTTGGTTTCATTCCATTCAGTGGTTCTGTAAAAGAAGACATTTGTATGTATTGTTCATAGGGTCCTTTGTTAAACTAAGTTCCCTGCTGGCAGTTATCTTGGATGATTTATTGGCTACAAAGTAACAACATTTGGCCAGCACCTCATTAGGAACATTCATGCCATGTTTGGTTTCATTCCATTCAGTGGTTCTCTAAAAGAAAATATTTGTATGTATTTCTCGTAGGGTCCTATGTTAAACTAAGTCCCTGCTGGCAGCCATCTTGGATGATTGATCGCCTACAAAGTAACAACACTTGGTCAGCACCTCATAAGGAACATTCATGCCATGTTTTATTTCATTCCATTTAGTGGTTCTCTAAAAGAAGACATTTGTATGTAGGGTCCTATGTTAAAAGAAGTCCCCCGCTTGCCGCCATCTTGGATAATGGATCGCCGACAAAGTTACAACACTTGGTCAGCACCTTAAAAGGAACATTCATGCCATGTTTTATTTCATTCCGTTCAGTGGTTGACTAAAAGAAGACATTTGCATGTATTTCCCATAGGGTCCTATGTTAAACTAAGTCCCTCTCTGTTGGCCATCTTGGATGATGGAACGGCTTCAAAGTAACAACGCTTGGTCAGCACCTCATAAGGAACATTCATGCCATGTTTGGTTTCATTTCATTCAGTGGTTCTCTAAAAGAAGACATTTCTATGTATTGTCCATAGGGTCCTATGTTAAACGAATTCCCCGCTGGCGGCCATCTTGGATGATGGTTCGGCTACAAAGTAACAACACTTGGTCAGCACCTCATAAGGAACATTCATGCCATGTTTGGTTTCATTCCATGCAGTGGTTCTCTTAAAGAAGACATTTTTATGTATTGTCCATAGTGTCCTATGTTAAACGAAGTCCCCTGCTGGTGGCCATCTTGGATGATGGATCGGCTTCAAAATAACAACACTTGGTCAGCACCTCATAAGGAACATTCATGCCATGGTTGGTTTCATTCCATTCAGTGATTCTCTAAAAGAAGACATTTGTATGTATTGTCCATAAGGTCCTATGTTAAAAGAAGTCCCCTGCTGGCGGCCATCTGGATGATGGATCGGCTACAAAGTAACAACACTTGGTCAGTACCTCATAAGGAACATTCATGCCATGTTTGGTTTCATTCCATTCAGTGGTTATCTAGTAGAAGTTCAAAATGTAAAAATGTTAATGATGATGACGACGGACGCCAAGTGATGAGAAAAGCTCACTTGGCCCTTTGGGCCAGTTGAGCTAAAAAGACAGCAACCCAAAAACACAAACTACTAAATTTATATATCTGTAAGTGCTTAACCAACCACATAGTCTGTGAAGGGGTACAACAAACAGCAATTGAACAAACTATAAATCAGTTGCAAGGACTTGACTTATCACTGTCAGGTTCATCAGATAGGTATTAAGCAAAAAAAAACAAAGTAAACTAGAGGCTCTAAAGAGCCTGTGTTGCTCACATTGGTCTATGTGCATATTCAACAAAGGACATTCAAATATTGTAGACGAGAATGGAATTCATGACAAAAATCTGTTTTGTTGATCTTGTAATGCTAATCATTTAGTCTGTTTAGTTTCTCTTTATCTTCTTTAGTTTTTGCTCAAAACACAAAAGAGGGTAAAAAAATCTTCATTTAAGGGCAATCACTCCTATAAAGAGTGACAGTTAACATTTGACATGTTAGTAGATCTTGCCTTACTGATCATTTTTGTGATTTAAAGTATTTATTTAAAACACAAAAAAAAAAGTCAAAATCGTCATTAAAGGGCAATAACTCTAGGGAGAAATCATCGGACGATTTCCTCCATATTATTTTTTTTTTTTTTTTTTTTAACACATATAAACGTTTTATTCCTAAATATTTCCTGTATATAATTACCTGAGTTGTCCAGGTAACAGACTAAGGGTCCCTGTTTACAAAACAAAATGAGCCATCTATCCAGGGGTAATAGAAGGCCAAAAATGTAGTCCACTTTTTACCTTGGATTTACAATCAGTTTCAAAAATACATTCACATGATGTTAGAAGCATCTAACTCTATACCTTAACTTTAACATAGTAAGTAATTAATAAGATATCCATACAAAAGATGTGCATTGAACGCAACACACATAAGGCTAACACTTTTATATCATTTTTATATATATTTCTCTAATTCTTCGTCAATTTATCCCTTTCTGCACCCGTTGTATATAAAAAATTTAATCAACGTGTGGTTCGTTTGATCTCAGTTCTTCATTGGTTAAAATCCGATTATGACGTCGAATTTTCTTGCTTTCCTCTGAATTTCCTATTGTGACGGCATGAAAAAAGGCGACCATGCCTGATGAAGTCACATAGAAAGAACACATCTTTTTGCAGATCATTCGAAAAGAAGGAATAAATTTGCCTGCGTATTGTTTGAAAATCATTAGAGAAACAGATTCCACCACCAAATCTCGTGTAATAAGATATTTATCCACTCTTGACAGTTAAATTTTAAATATTTAAAACGCTCGGCGAGCCTTGCATTTTAAATTTGAAAATTTAACTGTCTCGAGTGGATAAATATCGTATCACACTCGATGCAGTGGTAGAATCTATATGTATATATTGATAAGATCTATAGTCTTATATGATAAACCATAAAAACATTCGTTTAAAGCTTTTATTATATTTTTTTGTCTAAATTTTCATTATCACTGACTTCAATTTTGTCTTATCGATGATGTCTATACCTTTTAATTGAAGAACAAATTTCAAATTAATTTTGAAGTTATATTTCCAAATACTATAAATATCTTGTGGTGCTATAGGTGTTTTGTTGTATTTTATTGAATTCCTGATTTTCCATAGAGTCCATTTAGAATATGTAATAAATGTGTTTAGAAAATTGTCATATTTGAATATTCCTGTGTTTATTCCTAATATCATGTCCTTTTCAACAATAGGAGTATTTATTCCTATGTTTGATTGGATAAGTATTTCTTGAAGCTTGTTTACAATTAACTTTGATGTACTACAACTAAAAAATAAGTGTTGCAGGGTTTCTATATTGTTGTCATTTTGACAAATATGGCAGTTTCCATTTGAGAGTTTCATTTTTTGTAATCTACATTCAGTATAAAGAATATTGTGCATTGATCTCCATTGAAATTCTTTTACTTTATTTTCAATTATCATTTGTTTTAATCCCGACCACAAATTTTCCCAAAGTAAATTGTTTGCAAATATTTCCTCCCACTTAATTTGACATTTTGGAGATACGTCTTTATCTAATAGCGTACAAATATTTTTGAGTTTTAACTTTGACTGTTTTATTATTTGGTTGTTTAAGTTCATAATCTCAAGGTCGTTTGATATCTTTAATTTTATTTCATTATGCAAATTCTGGTTTCCGCAAGATTTCAAAATTTGTACGAAATCTTTAGGAATTGCCTGTTTAATTCTAGAAAATTCAGAAATACAATTTCTCCGATCAATGAGCTTCCTATAAATTTCATTGCAGCTGATAAAATCTGTATTTTCTGAATTCCAAATGTCCTTGATTGTTTTGATATCGCTTTTTAAAAATGAAGGGTATAACAATGGTTTATTTTTGAACAAAATAGAAGAGTTCCCAAATATTCTCGTATTTAAAACATCTCTTTTATTGAATGGTATATCAATATTTTGTATGAAACCTGACCAAGTATTTATAATTTTCTGATAAAATTGTGGTAGTTGGTTTATATCTAAACCATTCAAATTTGAACAGTTACATACAAAAAAGGTATCATTATATTTTTCATCAAATTTCCGTAGCCAATATTTAACCAATCGCATTCCAGCTTTCCAATGGTTCCTGCATTAAGCGATATAAAAGTTTTATTTGTTTACTTTTTATGAACATATCTATACTTACCATACCCATCCCCCCTTTTATTTCATGCAAGCAGCAGACCTGTCTACCTGGTTAACTTTTCCATCCCATATAAATTTCCAAATTATATTATTTAGCTCTTTAGTATATTTATCCGGAATTCCTTGTATTTCAATCTCATATGAACAGAGAGAAAGTATCATATTTTTAACTATAAGTGTTTTACCTGTAAATGTAAGCTTCCTACTTTTCCATACGTGTATACAATTTTTAACTTTATCAATTATATTTCTCCATATATCATCGTCATCTATTTCATAACCATGGCACACACCTAATGTTTTAACATTACTTTTGATCCATTTGATTTTATTAAATTTTGGTCTTTTTCTTTTAGAAGCCACTAAAAGTAAGCCTTTTGTTTTGTCATAATTTATTTTAGAGCCAGAAGCTTTTTCATATAAGGACAAAATCTTGAATGAGTTTTCTACAGATTTTTCGTTCTTATTAAATACCTGGGTGTCATCTGCAAACATACATAATTTAGTTTCTATAAAGTTCCCCCCCTATATTATCTCAATTGTAGATCTTGTCTTGCTGATCATTTTTGCTTATTTAAGTTTCTATCTATTATAATTTTTAAGATACAATGCAAAAAAGTAAAAATTGTCATCAAAGGGCAATAACTCTAATGAGTCGACTGACAATTTCGACCATGCAATCTTATTTGAAGAACTTGTTTGCTGATCATTTTTGCAAATTTGCCCTTTGGGCCTGGTGAGCTCATTTAAGATGACCTTTTTTTTTTTTTTTTTTTTTTTTAAGGTACGAAGTTTTTTTTTTTTTTTTTTTAATTTTTAAATTTTAAACATATTTTATTAATAATCACCTGTTACATCAACCCTTAGTTTCCCAGGGAAGCAACAATGGGGTCCCCGATTTTTACAGACTCATTTGTCGGGGAAAAAGCAAATGAGAAAAAAAAAACTCACATTATTAATAATTAACATATATCATCTATCTTTGCACAAATGTACATGTAGTATAATCTATCTATTCATTTTTAATATCACAACAAATATAAACGCTTGAATAAAGTATTCATTCTATTGGGTTTTTTTTCTCTCAAAAGAGCTACCTGTATTTATTAGGCAGTTTCAATTTTATAGCACTTCACTCCGTTCTTTGACTTTTAAATAGGCTCAAAACCATCTCATGCAAATGTTTTATTTACTCAAAAGTGACCTAAGGGGGTTATCCTACTTGAGCTGAGTACTGATGTTTTATAATTTTGGTATTGTCTTAAAAACTCATTTACCCCTGGTTTTTGGTGGGGTTGAGTTGCTGGGGCTTTGGTTTTCTATGTGGTGTTTTGTAAGCTGTTGTTTGTATTTTTTTTTTTTTTATTTTTTCGCCATGATGTTATAGAAAAGAAAAGATATGGGGTATCCATCCATTACACAAAATCATGTATGCATACAAAAAAACAATAAAAGCAAAGGAACAGTGCTTTTATTGCTGTTCTTCATCTCAATCTGTAAAACCTCATCTATTGTCAATTACTCCTTTCGACTTGAAATGAAATTAGATTGTACCTATGGTATTTTCCACCTCTTTCTTTTTACCTACTAGTGTCTAATGCCTTATCAGCAAATATGAATCATCAAAGAATTTTAATAGTAACATAATAGGTGTTACAAGTGGAGCAAGAACTGCTGACCATTCTGGGGTACCTTAGTGCATGCCCTGTTGTGGCTTCAGTAGGGTACCACCTTAGGTTGCAAGGTCTCTTAAAAAATACTCAGGGCACCAAGTCGCTTTTCAGCAAGGTTTTGAACATTTTTTAAGGTCAAAGTTTGTTTTAAATAAGGCATAAGTTGCAATGTTGTTTTCAAACCATCCAAGGTTGCAGGTCAGATATCGATTTGACCATGTTAGAGCCACCCTGTTTTGAGGAGGTTATGTTACTCAATCTTTAGTTTTCTCTGTACTGTTTTATTTCATCGCCCTGGTTTCTTCTTTCTATTTTGTAATAAACTATCACAGTCCTAAAACTTTAAATTTATAACATAAAACTCATTTACAAATATCAATAACTTTTAATTCTATTACGTAATATTATTGAGTCTGATAAAATTGTCTATAAGTACATTACGATCCTCTCTCAAAAGAATATCCAATGGTATAGAATAATATATAATGGCTTTATCTTGATCATCTAATTCAATATTCTCTTTAAGTTTCTTGTAATGAGTGCTTGAGATTTCTAGGACAGTAAAAAATATCTGTAAAGAAGAAAATATAATGTTCATCGATCAATCAAATATAAATAATTATAAATAATATTATCAGTCTAAGTCTTGTTCAATTCTAAATCTTGGAAGTCAAAAATACTAAATTGAGGAATATTATTAGTTACACAGTGTGCTAGTGACCTAATACGATATCTATGGGGTCAGTAAATTCCATATGGGTTGATAGAGAAAATATATATAGTATTAGGTCACTAGCACATTGTGTAACAAATGTATCTTACGGACTATCTTAACACCTGTGGCATTTAGACTAGAGGCCTAACAAAGTAATCAAGTCTTTAATATCAAGAACCTACTTTTATTGGTATAAACAAAAACAAATACCAACAATAAGTTTAATTATAGTGCGTGATAACATTTTGTTAGGGAATTCGATGTTTGCTATACCACGGTTCATTTCAACTCACTTTAAGACGATACCACTATACCAATCATAATGAATTTTTTTGCAGTGTTTTAAGAAATGATTTTACTTTGTATCCATGTATTATTTGTGAAACATTAAATGTTTTAAAAGGGCGTATTTTCTGTATAAAGTCAATAAATATGTAGAGTTTTTGAAACCCAAACTTTCTATTGCCTTAAACATGTTAAATACACAAATGAAAGTTCCAAAAACTATACCAATACAGAACGACATGTTTTTGAAATTATAGCAAAACTTTTGGTTGACAAATTTTTATTCGTTATTGCAAATAAACTGTTATCACAGATATATGTCTCGCCTTTTTGTAATTTTGATAATGCAAATGTTGAAATTAAAATAGCAATACTTTAACATGTAAGTTATGCAAATATTCAAAGTCGATGAACCATGACTGAAGGTACATGGCTAAACAATCTCCATGAAATGAGATGTGCCAATGCTAATACAACTGCATACCAAATACCATTGACTTATTATAAGTCGTTCCCTTTAAACAAACCTAAACACAAACATTAACTTGTAAACTATGTAAAAGTTTCAAAGTCAATGAACCATGATGAGGGGTGGGGCTATATAATCTCCATGGAAATAAGACTTCAAATGCCAATAAATTTGCATACTAAATATCATTGACATAACATTAGCAGTTCATCTTAAACTGATTTAATCACAAACTAATACATATAAACTAAGCAAATGTTTCAAAGTCAATAGACCATGACTGAGGGGACAGGGCTGAATATTCTCCATGGAAATGAGATGTGCTAATGCTTATACAACTGCATACCAATTAACATTGGCCTACCACTAATGGTTCCCCTTGAACTGACCTAATCACAAACTAATACATGTAAACTAAGCAAAATTTTCAAAGTCATTAGACCATGACTAAGGGGTGGAGCCAAATAATAACCATGGAAATGAGATTATGAGATATGCCAATGCTTATACAACTGCATACCAAATATCATTGACCTACCACTAGTGGTTCCCCATAAACTGACCTAATCTCAAACTAATATATGTAAACTAAGCAAAAGTTTCAAAGTCAATAGACCATGACTGAGGGGCAGGGCCAAATAATCTCCATGAAAATGAGATATGCCAATGCTTATACAGCTGCATACCAAATATCATTGACCTACCACTTGTGGTTCACCATAAACTAGACCTAATCACAAACTAATACATTGTTGAAGTTGCTGCTGCCGTCGTCGTCGATGCTAGAAACAGCATACCTATGTCTCGCTTTTTGACTCCGTCACGGTGAGACAAAAAATGAACTTAAAATATCTGTCATTTTCTCCATACCCAGTTTACCCCTATTACTTATTATAATGTGGACCGGTCATTGTTATTGAATCTTACGCAATTTGATTGGCTTAAGTTATTATTAGTTTACCTTCAAACTGTTAAATTTGTTCATACATGTGTATTGATTAAATCAGAACATGCATGAATGTGTACAGTAACTTAAATGACCTTCAAACTGGACACTGGATGAGTCCATATTATTTTTTTCAATGAAACTAAAGGTATGAAAGGTAAGAATTGCCACATCTTAAATTTTCACAAAATTTTCCACATATAGTGTAGATAAATTATTTATTTTTTAATAGCCTATTCTGGAGAAAAAAGAGAAAGTTTACAAATCAGACATTTTATTCCAATACACAAGTCATTTTTCGAAGAGAAATGCAGAAATACATTTTACGCACAGCTACGCCAGGTAAAATTATTGTTTATCTTAACGAAAAAAACATTTTTCAGTCTCATTATAATGTTATAATTACAATTAATCCCAAACAAAAGTAGTCTGTAAATAAACTCAAAATATGTCCGATCTGCCATTTTTTGGACATCAAAATTCAATGCGATCGTTTTAATGTCAATTTCGTCTACCTCAGAAAATCTTGTTAGGCACTATAGCTTTTAAGTGTTTTCTGCATTTATTTTCAGACGTTCATCATCAGTTTCTTCATCTGTTGTTTGGGGCGAAATGTTTTAAATTTTCCTTCATTGTCATGTTGTTTTTTCAAAGGGACGTAACACTGCTACTAACCCAATATCAAAATAAACCACGCCCACTAACCCTATATTAAATATATAGGGTCTCCACAAAGTCAATTTTAACCAATCATATTCCTAGAAATAGGAGGTAAGATGAATATATATATAGATTCTACCACTGCATCGAGTGTGATACGATATTTATCCACTCGAGACAGTTAAATTTTCAAATTTAAAACTCGAGGCTTGCCGAGCGTTTTAAATATTTAAAATTTAACTGTCGAGAGTGGATAAATATCGTAATACACGAGATTTGGTGGTGGAATCTGTTTCTCTAATGATTTTCAAACAATATGCAGGCAAACTTATTCCTTCTTTTTCAATGATCTGCAAAAAGATGTGTTCTTTCTATGTGACGTCATCAGACATGGTCGCCTTTTTTCATGCCGTCACAATAGGAAATTCAGAGGAAAGCAAGAAAATTCGACGTCATAATCGGATTTTAACCAATGAAGAACTGAGATCAAACAAACCACACGTTGATCAAATTTTTTTTATACAATGGGTGCAGAAAGGGATAAATTGACGAAGAATTAGAGAAATATATATATATAGCATTACTAAATTAAACTGAATTTAAAACCAGCAAACAACAAACAATCCAAATATAAATCTAAGAAATAATAAATGGCATGAACGGGATGAGTTGGTTCAAAATTTAATGAACGAAGATATTTACCTTTGTACCATCAACAATAATACCAGGCATTGTTAGCTTAGGTTCGTCATCATCGGTACAATGTCTTCTCAGGTCTAATAAAAGTTCTCCAGCATGTTGTCCAAGGACCATAGTGTTTAAACGAACTTCTAAATGGGTAGGTTCTCTAACTTTGTCTTTATATTTTTTAAATTCAGAAGTTCTTTGATTTGATGAAGATGATATAGGATGGGCACTTATTTTTCTCCGTTTTCTCCATGACGGTGCATGTGTCAAATCATCATTCTTTACCTATCAACAAAATACATAATGTCAATCATAACAAGCATACTAAGCATACCACACTCTTAATTTAAATTATCAGAAAACAGAAAGTAGGTGTCCCACAGATCAGACAAGTAAATATAATTATGTATTTACATAATTAAGGCATAGCCCCTTTTTAAGCAGGAACATCAATATATTTTTTTTAAATACATAATAAATTGTTTGATTTTTAAATTCTTAAAAACAGTTTATTTGTTTCAATATAGAATTTCTAAATTAGGTGGGATTAAAGTTTCTCAATCATCATTTTGAGTGTACTCTTTTATGCATGGGCTTTGTTTGTCTTTTGTCTTTTTCCTTTGGTGATGTCAAATTATTTTTAGTAGACACTCAGCAGCCTGGATGGCCAATTGGTCTAATTAATTCAACTACTATATTACTAGGCTGTCAACACTTAGATTGTGAGTTTCGAATTTGAAGCAAATCTTCATTGACCAGTATTGTGAGTTTTTTCTGCAGAAGATTGGCAGTTTAGGCATTCCAGCACCCTCCACCAATAAAATCAGGCCGCCACAAATAACCAACGTGCTTAAAGTGGCATTAAACACCAGATAATCAATCAATTAGTGCACACTTACCTGAATGACAGGTACTACCACCCCAACACATTCATAATCATCATCATCATTAGAGTCACCTATGCCATCTTTGAGAAAGCGTATCACTGGTTTTGAAATCACTTTAGGAATTCCTTTCAAATTCTCCCATACAGTTTCATCACTCTCTGACAAAGAAAAACTGAAATAAAATGATTTTATAATGCTTAAAACTGCATATTTATAACCTGGCACCTACTGGCCTCTAGTTAAGCAGCTATCGCAGGGTACTCACTACGATGAGTTAATGAGTCTATTAATGGACTCAACATTTCTGAACCAAAGAGTCCAAAGATGCATTAAAATTGTATCAGCTGAGTCCTGCAGTTATCATCATTTCATTGCAAAAATTAATCTGAATTTGATTCATTTCTCATTTTATGTTGATAAGGAGACCAAAGTTACAAAGTAAGGCATTGATTTTGTTTTCTACATAACTTTGGACTTGCCCTGCTTAAACACATTGAGTCCTTAGACTGTTAAAAATCCTTAGTGAGAACCATATTTTCCTACTCAGTTTAAAATAAATGTTCTAAATACATGCATACATGTGTGACGTGTAATCATAAGTAAACCTTTTTTTCATTTTTACTGTAAAAATATTTATATTATCAATCCCTCATATACATGATGTACATGTAGTATAATATATTTATGGTACATGTATGTTAGTTCCTGTTGTCCTTTTAAAGTATTATTTAAACATGATTGAACATTTTAGTTTACCTGTTTACCTTGAATGTCATATTAAAACCATACCTGTACAAAGACTGGTTACTGTAAGTTTAGAAATTTGTGCATGTACTTATTTTTGCGATCGTTAAATAAAGGACAAACATTTTTGCGATTTCTGAAAATGCTACAAACATGACAAACAAATAATGCTATCAAAATTAAAAATGCAAGTTTTTATTTTTGTGACATAAATTTTGGAATTTTAGCAATAAAAACATTTAAAAATTTCTTAATTTAAAGTCAATCTGATTAAAATACAGCTACTGCGTCCAAGATTTGCTAACAAGAATCTGCATGATGACACTCCGTTTTTCATTATTACATCAGCCAATGAAATTAATCCGAGAAAACCAGAGGATCACGAAAGTTCTTCAAAACAGAAAGTAGAACGGAGCATTTTCATATCCTTGTAAGCAAAGCTTGGACACAGGATCTATATTCTTATCAGATTGAATATAGATGCTTACAATGTATCCCCGAGCGTTTGAATACTTACTCAACCTCTAGACAACACAGTTCAGCAAATGTTCCAACAAATTTAGTGTAGTTTCCTTCATAAGCTTTTTTATGTATTCTTGTCGATTCAATATCTTGAAAAAGCTTTTTAAAAGCTTTAGTAAATTTCATTACTCTCTTCCTGACATTGCTACAAAAAATATACCAAAACTAAATGGAGCAAAACATGCAATGTACAATGTTCTATAAGAAATTGTTTTATTTCATTAGTTTTTTTCAATTTTATTACTGATTGTTACATTATCTCAATAACATGTAACACATTCAAACTCATCATACTTTTGTACCTTTAGAGAATTTTTAAAATAAAAAAAGAAATCATTTTAGGCTACAAATAACTTTGGTGATGGTTTCAGTGAAACATATATATATTTTTGTAGATTTTGTATTTCTGGTCATTTTACTGTATCTGTCTATATATATAATAATTTCCCCTTTTCAGACAAGACTCTTTGTAACATGCCCTGCCTTTCATCTTCCAGTACTAGTGCCCCTCAGTCATTAAATCCTAGCTAGAGCACAACAATCTATGATCATCATGATCATACATGTATTAATCATAAACAAAATAGTATTGTTTCATTTGACTAGGAAAGGAAATGTCATGTTTTCTGTATTTTAAACAGATCACAGGAAGGTGTATTAAAATGATTAAGTACACATTCAAGTCTTTGTTTTCAACCGGATGGATTCGAACCCACGACCTCCTGCAATTGAGGCGACCACGCTACCACAAGACCACCAAGGCGGTTATCAATGTTTGAATCTCAATCTATGACTTTGAATTTTCAATATCTTAATGTCAATTTGTGACTTTTATTGACCATAATGCATTGTATCTAAATTTAAGATTTATTTTTTCTAAGATACATGATTTTGTACATTTCGAAAAAATCTAAATATATCACTTAAATAAGAAAAACTGTAAGAGAATTAATATATATATATATGTCTATACGTTTGTATTAAAGTAAAATAAATAACTTATACAATTATATATAAAAACAATAAGATGTGGTATGATTGCCAATGAGACAACTCTCCACAAGAGACCAAATGACATAGAAGTTAACAACTACATGTATACAATGTAGGTCACTGTATGGCCTTCAACAATGAGCAAGACCCATACCGCATAATCGTTGTCCTTTATGTACGTTGTAAGATGTAAGTAAATTTGTCAGATTTAAATTTTCAAGATTTGAATAATCTCTTTTTGTTAGATAGCAAAACATACATTTACCTAAAGCATTTTATTTTGTGGTTTGCTAACTATTTTTTTTTAACATGTTCAAACTTATTTGACCAAAATAATCCAGTTGCAACTAAGATTTCACTACATGCTGCTATTTAAAATCCTATATGTAAAAAAACGCAGTCACAGTGTAACAAATAATCAATCAGCCATCTTTTCATGCAAATCTTTAAATTGGCATACGGCAGATTTTACAGTATTGTGTTCTGCCTCCTACTTCCATGATAAATAATTAAAGAAGGCATTACACGAAAAAAAATTATATTTTCTGAAAATTTATTATCAGTAGATCATAATTCTTCAAAAAAGGAGTAAATAATGTAAGAGATTATTGAATGGTTGCCAAGGAAACAGGATACCCACATTTTCTCCTTTTGCACCCTGGTCCAAAATTTCATTAATTTTGGTTTAATGCCTTTAACCAGCAATAAAACCAAAATAAATTCTGAAAGGTAAAGGGTTTAGGAAGATATTCAGCATCTTTCACATTACTATTTCTAATATATTAGTGGAAAAAAAATATGTTTAAGATGATGGACATGTGACATATGGAAAATGGGACAAAAGTTTATGTTTTTCAAAGTAAATGACATCTAATACACAGTAAAAAGAATTGAATAAGTATAAAGTTGCATGTGTTGCCAATATTTACTTTTTACTAGTTTAATTTGTGCCAGATTCTTAAAAGAAAACATGTTTTGAATTAAGGCTGTTGCTAATGTGACGGAGACAAAAATGAGTAACGTTAGCGACATTTGGACATGTCACATTAGCAACAGCATCTTTAAAAAATAAAATGTATGCACACAGTCGTGCTTTATAAATGCTTTGAGTAATTAAATTGTACAGTCTGGTTTAGAATATCTAAATATACAGAATGTCATTGGCAGGTGTACTTTGTATCAAATGAATACACAAGAAACCAATTTGTAATAGTAACATTAGCAACATCTTCTTCAGTAATACATTAAGAAAATTTGCTATCTAGATGGGTCGCACTAAATAGGGCCAAAATTGTTACAGGAGGTGAAAAATAAGATTCATGATATCTTTATCGAAAAAGTTTTCAGATGTAACTGAATGATTCTTCTAGATCTGTTCATATCTTTAGTCGTGAACTGAGATGTTGATATGATATGAGTACCAAATGCAATAAGAACTGTACTTTGTACCAGACTGACACACCAGATTTTATGGATGGATGGATTAATTATTGTTTAACGTCCAGTGTCAACCTAGTATGTGCACATCAGGACGAGAACAAGTTGATGTAATATGATCTCTGCTTTGTACTAGACCGACACGCTTAGATGGATTTTCCACAAAGACTCATTATACAGACTCTGCTGCCTCTGTAAGCTGACCTTTGCTTTTACTCCTAGATGCTTTTGGCTTGGATGAGAAGCAGCAAAGACCCAATTTTAATGTCTTATTTTATCTGGCTACGAATTTAACCTGCAACCTTTGGCACTCAAAACAGAAGGGGGATATGGATTATTTATGAAGCACAAGCCAAAATGCCCATGTAATGTCTACCAAGAAACATCAAACAACAGAAGAATGAACAATTTCAAATCAATTCGCAGTGAAGATGGAAATACCATAGTGATCAATGCCTCAATGACTTTCACCATGGATTTTGGTAAAGAAAGTCTTTTGTAGTCTTCAGAACACCTTGCTTTGCCCATTTAATTCATGATGCATTTGCATTCAAAAGTCGAAAATACTGCCTAGACTAAGAAGCTTAAAAATATTTTAATGTTTGAAAAATTTATCGTCTCTGTTAGTTCTGGAGGACTTCATCTGAAAGAAAATAAATTGAAAATATTACTGGTATATGAATACAATTTAAAAAATGAACAACTATTAAAAATTTTAAAATGTATTGAAGTACTGCCTTCAAATTTACTTCAATCAAGACATAGTTTTTTGCCGAATGCTTTCAGTATATATGGTAATTAAAGATATGTTGTCATCATTAATTATAGCTAGAACAGTTCAAGTTACCATCTTCTTTTAATGATTACCCGAGATTATGCTAAGATACCCCTGAAAATCAAATGTATGTTTATCATTTGGTAAATTTGTCTGTGAGCAATGACTTTTATGCCAATTTTGACAATTTTAAGAACTGGACTAATTTTGGCAATTAATATACTAAGTTGTTATTATAAAAATAGAAGATGTGGTATGAAGCTCTTCGAAAAGGAAAGACTATTACCTTCAAATATATATATAGTAATGAGCGCCCCTTCATTACTATATTAGACTGTTTTAATTTTCTTATATAACATCACATCAACAATATACTGTCCCAAAGTAACGATCGCTACATAAAAATCTGTCCATGTTATACCGTTCGCATCAAATTATTAAAAGAAATGTATTTTGATGAACTAGAAGACTCAACTGTACGTAAAATATGGTCAAATCTCGTTGGGAGATGAAAAACCAAAACAAAAGTTTCTTAATGTGACATTTAAATGACATTACTTGATTCAACGTTTTGTTGCGAATGTCTTTTTGATGGAGGGAATACAATAAAGGACCTCGTGTAACGATATAACAGACAACTTACCTTCTTTGCTTTCCCATTATGTGAGGGAACCGGCTCCGCATCCATTTCTGCAAAGGGCGATATCGTAACTCCTATACAGGAGAGTTACATATCTAAATATATATTGCTCACGTGACATTGATTTGGACGGAAACGTAGAGCAGTAACGTTCGCAAAAACTAAAACAGCCAATGATATTGATTCCGAAAGTCCTTTGACCCCCTTTCGTCATCAAAATTTAATGTGATTGCTATTTATATCAATTATTTATAAAACCCGAATTAAAAATAACAACGGGCCGTCTGAGAACCAACAAATAAATTGCGATCGTAACATACCACAATGGACGAAAAAGATGTGACGTTCGCAATAATATTATTAAATTACCTTTTTTAGCCTTTACCAATAAAAATGTGCCTTAGAATTATAATTAAAACACAAAAGAATACTTTTTATTAAAATATAAGTCCATGTTATTAGGCTCCACTTAAAAATAATACTTTAAAATTCCACTCCAAATAAGCTAGATGTCAGTCAAGTAGGTCACAATGTCTATTCAATGTCCAATATTTTGAAATTGAAAACCCACTAATTCTAACAAAAAACATAAACACAGGATGATTTTTATTTTTATTTACTCAGAAAGACACCTTTTATTAAATAAAATAATGCATTACTTCATTTCACACTCTGTTTCACAGTTTCAGCAATACCTTTTTTGATGGATACAAAAAAGCAATACTTCCTTTTTATTGTAAAATCTGCCATACACAAATTCATTCGTCATGTTCGTGAAACAACTTTAAAAATTTAACCAAACAAAATGGTCATGACTGACATGAGAGTTAAATAATTATCATTAAATATCTTATAACTAGGATTTGTATTTCAAAACTTTTGAAATGTCTGTCCATAAGTAAAGGGCCTGGATTAGGGGTGTGGGGTGTGGTAATCCTTCTATTAATTATTAATTTTTTTCTATTCTTTATTTTTTGGCCCATTATTTTCTATTCTAATATTTGTAGTATTAGAACTGAATGTCAAATATGAATTATACTTATATACTTACATGTTAGTCTCAGTTTTCAATTCTTTCAGTGTTTGATCAACATTTTCTTTAAAACTATCACTATTGAATAACAATTTATCATAATTTTCAACATTAAATGTTACATATTTCTTTACTTTTTGAGCGTAGAACGTTTCTTCTTTAGTCAGTTCTTCAGATAAAGATTCTATCTTCCTTAGAACATCCAAAGGATTTGGTATATAATCGTTATGATAATAAATATTGAGGTATTTTTCAACCTGCGAAATCGTCCATTTTGAGACACATTTGTTTAAACTTTTTGCCATCAGTTTTTCTCCTGATATTGACGAATCTGTTGCTGAATCAGAGGACTGTTCTGATGTTGAACAAGTCGTTTTAGCAGTTGCTGATTGATCCAGTGTTGAACAAGCCATTTGCATTGTTGAACTTATAAGGGATGTTAAGTCCTGGGGAGCGGAACAAGGTCAATGATATCTATTATTTTCTTTTTATGAATCTGCTAACCGACCACTCATACTGCATGATAGACTTTTTCTTCTTCTTATGGTATCCAGTTATCCATCAGACTGTCTGACTGCATGTCACTCCCATATAATTACTGATTGTAAGATCTGATCATGCCGTGACCATTTAATGTAAATGTGGTTGTGCAAATATATATTTTCTATTGTCTATTACAGAGGCGGATCCAGCCATTTTTAAAAGAGGGCGTAAAGGGGGGGGGGGTATCTGCACGGAAGAACGCGAAATAAAATTGCCATTTCACGATGAACGAACAATTAAAAATTTCTTGCACGTTGATCTTTTTACCGATTTCACGAAACACGATGAATAACGAACCTTTTTCACGGCTGCACGTAAAATCAAAATGACAAAACACGTTGCACGAAAATAACCCTTTACCACCCTCTTGAAAGGGGGGTCCCAACCCAGGATATGGGTGGGGGTGGGGGGAGGTTCCAATTATATGTCCCCATTCAAATGCATTGATTGTCAAAAAAAGGGGGGTTCCAACCCCTGGAACCCCCCCCCCCCCCCCCGCCCCCCCCCCCCTGGATCAGCCACTGCTATTTTAGAATGTATTGTGCGAAACAAGAGAAACTGACCACTAATTTTAATAGTCAGGGGCGGGTCCAGGTGAGGGCGTAATGGGCGTACCCCCCCCCCCCCCCCCCCTTTTTCAAAAAAAAAAACAACCAAACAATCGTAATCTGCTTATATTGTATTGAATATGGCAATTTATCATATTTATTAATTAAACACATACTCTGATTTCTTTTTATACTGATTCCCCCATCCGGTGGGTGATCCGTAAAATTTACCATGAAGGATGATCGTCTAAATGCTCTGCTTCTTCTTTATGTTCACAGAGACATTAAACTCGATTATGATAAAATAATTGACAATTACGCCATGAGAAATCCGCGTAAACTGGTTCTAATGAATCCACTCTAGTCTAACCATTCATTGAAAATGAGAGTCCGTCAGTATTTCTGTGTTCATTTTAGGTTTTGCGTTAAGTTACATTTATACTACTAGTAACATGTATATTTGGTATAGCATTTTTACTTCCCATCTGGATAGACTTTGGTAGTATCATATTGTTTCACTATCCATTAGTGAGTAACTAAGTGACATTGACTTACATTTTGCCATGAAGTTCAAGCACAATATTTATTTATGTACCATATACCACCTATCGGAACTAGACAGTGACATGATTGCTTTAATCAGGAGCGTAGCTACCTTCTAAACGAAGTGGAATCACAAACTAAAGGGTGAGGGGTCTGGGGGCCGCCTAAGACCCCCAGTATGTCCAGGGAAAAGCCCTGGTAGGGGGTCCAGGGGGGGGGGGCGAAGCCCCCCGTAAGCTCCGCATATATAGCGTTTCAAAACAATCACAGCCGTAATAAAACTTGGACATTTTTGTTGTGTTTTTGTTGTCAACTATTTGTTTAACTTCGAGTCGAATGAAGACTAAACATTGTCGTTTGCGTTTTTTGTACGCCGTGAAAGCTTTTAAAATCACGGAGATTATTGTTTGTTTTTTTATACTTCTTTGCTCAATACAAATACTAGCATATGGAACAATTAAACTTAAACACACAATACTATATGTGGAGTTTCTGTTAGCATAAACATCATTGGATACCAAATACTTGGTGGACACATTCTCCAATATTTTACTTAACATATGTATTTAGATGTTTAAAAATTTTATATGAATTTCTAATTTTACGCAGTTAGGAATTGTCGAAGTTGAAATTAATGAACTTTTTCATAGGGAATGGTACTTTGATCACGATCTTTTTCATGATCTGCGTTTGTTTATTATCCAGCTAATTAACAAACACATATGCATTCGACCAGTTGTATGGCAATATCTAGATGATAACAGTGAAGATACGTGTATTAAAACTTTGGTGTATCTTTCGAACAAGAATCAGCAGTTTAGTGTCCGACTCGGACAGAAAATTCATTATAAAATTGAATGACTAAATAGTCCAGTAAAACGAGTTAGAATTAACAATTTATTTAAATGCTTTAACAATCTACCATTCGTATAGCTGGCCCATATAGAAACGACTTCCAATTATCGAATCTATATACAAGATGTTTTTTTGTAAAATAGATGAAAACGTAATACATGAACTATTGATTGATTGAATGGTTATTAATGTCCGGTAGCAAATATTAAATGCACACCAGGACAAGAATACGTTGACGTGATGTGAAAATGAACTATTCAGGTTGTCAAAACCTACATACTTAGTCAATTTTGAACTAGTTCACAAGGTAACAGTCATTATTCCCGGATCGATACGAGTTGAAGAGTCTTTGTTCTAGTAAGATGTGTGCTATGGGGCGAAGCGGAAAATAATAATTTGCAAGTTTTTTTGTTAACCCTAAAGGGATTATGTTTTTTTTTTTGCACTCAAAGCGAGTCTACGTTATGGTGGTGGTACCGACAACTATGTAGCTGGTATTTTCTAAACAATGCCCATAATATAAAGAGTTTACACCAGTTGTATGTATTTATGGTACACATACATGTCTTACATGATTAAAAATTTCGCTGCATGTGTATTCCTCTTGCTTTTATTCTTTGTGTTGTTTTTAAAATGCATACATAGAAAAACCAATTCCTATATATGTTAACTTTGTCCCCCTCTTTCTCTGTTTTTTTTTCTTTTTTTTTTGTGAAAACGACGTGGATGCACGTGCTGCCATGCCTCCGGGTAGCTACGCCCCTGTTAATTCAGTACTGAAGTACAATGACGTCAATTTTTCATATTCAATCATGTATTCCACATTAAAGCCTACAATATTTAGAACGAAAAAACTTTCTACTTAGTGTTTGTTTGTCTTGTATCATGTGCATGTGTCGTTCAACGAAACCAGAACTTAATCTAGAATAGAGAGATATTTGTCAGTCTGGCTACTTCATAATTTGATGCTAAATTGTTGAAATCCAGGAGCTTCTTAGCTTCCCCATGAACCCTTTACCAGGGCAACCGTAATTACGCCTCTCGTTCATAAAATCCTGGCCTAGGACTATTGAAATGTCAAGTAACGCCTTATACCCTAGAATTTGGAATTTCTCGTTATTGGTCTACTGCTGTTAAGATCCATCCAATCACATAGGCGGATCCAGGGGAGGGGGGGGTGCGGGGGCGGGGCTGGGGGGCCCGCCCCCCCTTTCTTGGGAAAAATTTGGTTGATTATATAGGGAATCACTGAAGCGTGACTGGATCGGGCCCCCCTTAGGTCAGTCAGCGGGCCCCCCTTACAAAAAGTTCTGGATCCGCCTATGAATCATCTTAATATACCATAGACAATTAATGGAGATAATTCGGCATAACAAATGTCAAACTCTGACACTTTAACTATATAATATACATGCTCCAAGTAAGGAACCGTTGTTACATTAGTGCATTTCACAACTATTTTATGTTTTTTAGCAAAAAAAAGGTCCAATTTTTTTTTACATCGACCATCGACCTTTCTCAATAGCAAACTGATGAGCACTGATTCTAAATTGAGTTAAGCTCTTTCGATACTGAACTTTATTAACTTGACATGAATATGCTTCCTATTTGAATATGTTTTTAAATTTAACATAAGTACATTAAGTAGCACGCAATTTTATATTATAACCACAAGAACAGGAACAGGTTGGGAACAACCCCTCATTGGACAATGTAATGACTATCCCTTTTATGAGGGGTACATTTCAAGTGATAACACAATTTTTTTGGTAAAAACCACTACATCATACTTTAGTATACTATTCCCAAGTTTTGTCAAATGACAAGTGTTAGATAACAGGAAATTTTCCTACAATGCTTGAAATAAAAATCACAGAAAATGAAGTCACTAAACTACTTAACAACTTAAACGTACACATTTGTTCAGTGTATGTTCACTGGTGTTAATATGTCTTTTGATTGAGTTAAGCCATTTCAATTGATATTTTATAGTGTGTCTTTCTATGTTGTGATGTTACACTATTGTTTCAGATAAGGGTAAAGGTTTGGTACCATTAAAACGTTTAAACCCGCAGCATTTGTTTGCACCTGCCTAAGTCAGGAATCGGATGTTCAGTAGTTGTCGTTTGTTGATGTGGTTCATAAGTGTTTCTCCTTTCTCGCGATCGTTTTTTTTTTTTTATATAGATAAGACCGTTGGTTTTCCCGTTTGAATGGTTTTACACTAGTAGTTTTTGGGGCCCTTTATAGCTTGTTGTTCGGTGTGAGCCAAGTGTTGAAGACCGTACTGTGACCTATAATGGTTTACTTTTATAAATTTTAACTTGGATGGAGAGTTGTCTCATTGGCACTCATACCACATCTTCTTATATCTATATAAAGTTGCTAGACCAGACAATATAACACCTAGAATTTTGACAGAACTGTCTTCTGAGATATCACCAACCTAACATTGTTCATTCAAAGAGCCATACAACACTGTATAAGTGAATGTAAAGCAAAATATTGTCCTATGAAATATTGTAGCCCAAGACAATATTTCATAGATGAATTGGGAGATGGGTGGGGGTGGGGGCTTCATGTCTGTATTTTTTAATATTTTTCGCTCATTCTTCTTTATCTTTAAAAATAATGGTTATTCTGTAATTACTTGATAACTGTATTCTGGACATTGTTCTTTTCTGTAATCAGCACTATATTTTAACCCAATTCTTTAATGTTTGCAGTTATTCTTTATCATAGTATTGATTAATTGGTGTTTTCATAATGGCCCTGTTCAATATGTCCTAGGTCTGTTATAATGGTCGAGGATGCGTATTATGAGACGAGGCAACGCCGAGGGACATTACAGCCTCCGAGGCCATCATTACTGACCGAGGAAGAATAAAAGGGTCAATTTGAAAATACCCATTTCGTAACACTTTTATTAACCAAACCGCCAATGTGTAATATTCAATCATATCAAAACATTTTTTGTGTGTGTAGAAATTGTATATATATAATTATACCAAATGCAATACTAAAAAGAAACTTTTAAAGTGATGTGATGGAATAACATGTAAATGTAAATATAGTTTTATTGTTGTCCTATGCAAAGCAATTTATGGCATAAAAAATACAAAATTTCATTCCGGATTTTAAAACTCAAAATGAAATAAATTGATAATGTATAAAGTAATTATTAACTTGACAACTGGGTCAAATAAGATTTTTAAGATATTAGTATAAATCAGGCCGTTACATTTCTTGTTTCAATTGTTTCACATTGAGTTATTAAACATGATGACTTCAGAACCATACCATAAAGGTAATAGATAATTCCCGCGGCACGCAGTAAAACGGGAATTTATTGTCTTCTCGGTAAGGTATTTCCGAGGCGTATAAATTTTTGGCGCCAAAAATTTAAGTGGTAAATGGGTAGTTATATGAGTATTACTTCTAGTCTTGCTTTCGTACTGTGTACATCAAATCTTATATAAGCATAAAGAATGCTCAATTTGACAATTTTTTATGGTCTTATATATATTTCTTTATATATATGGTATGGCTACATAACCGTAATCGGATTTGGATTATGTAATTTGTCTTCAAAATTTTTTATAGCCGTAGTCTTAGGACTAATACTCCCTTTATTTAGTAAGATTGAGCATTTTTTGTACATGCACATTTTTTTTTTAAGGGCGGTCCTACACTTGAGTTTCGCATGGCATTGACACAAGGACGCAGGTTTCCAAATTTGGTTTTTCCTGATCGGCCACGAAACAGTATTTTGTGTGTTTTGAATATTGATATTTTGGAAGATGATGGCAAATAGTATTTTGTATATATATGTTATGTTGTTATAATATTGCTGTATTGTAATAAAAGCGGCAGCTCAAAAAAGATATAAGCAGCGAGCTAGTCAACAAACTTAAGTTTGTAGTTGAGTTATTTTTCTTAGATGCTAAGGTACATAAGTATAGAGAAGACTGGTTTTGTTAATTATTCAAGATCTTACGGTGACTTGTGGTAGTTTATATCCTTGTCTAAGATAATTGCTCCTGTTTAAATAATTCCAACGTTTATCATTACACCCGTTAAGCCCATTCATAATTATTCAGTCGGGGCCTCGGTGGCCGAGTGGTCTAAGTAGTTACTACTGTAATCACTAGCCAGTCAACACTGAGGTTGTGAGTTCGAACCCCGCTCGTGCGGATGCACTCGACTTCAATCTTAATTGACAAGGATTGTCAATTTTCCTATCGAAGGTCCGTGGTTTTCTCCGGGCACTCCGGCTTCCTCCACCAATAAAAACTGGCCGCCACGAAATAGCCCAAAAGCGGTGTTTAAAAGTTGCGTTAAAACTCAAAAAAATCAAAAAAATCAAAAAATATTCAGTCAGTATTTTGTCATTATTATAATTGGTATCGTATACAATGCTCTTAAATATAGGAATTCATTCTTATATGAGTATGATAAACTTTAACGTTTTGAGGTTTACATTTCAAAATAAGGCTTTTTGTCAATATTTAGAATCTGTTTCTGGAAGTTTTAAGGAATTCGGGCACGGGCATTAAAAAAAAAGTCACCAAAGATACTTGGTTTATGATTGTGTTAACCAACACGTGCGTTTTGTCTTCATGCATCTCATCAATGACACTTGAACCAAAACAGCTGTCCGATCTAATCTTTTCACAAATAAAGGAGCGTTGGAAATAACACAACTCCAAAAACATTATTTCAAATTTTGATAAGGCTCGATATTTGATGTGATTTTAACATTTTCTGAACAGAAATTATGCCGCATAGAAGTAGTCTGTAATGTGAAAATGTTTTTTTTTTCTTCTTCATAAAACAATTCACAAACCATGGATACATTTAAAATTAAATGTTAATAGTAGTTTTCTTGATTACTCAAATCTTAAGAACGTTTAGAAGATACTAAAATTGAGGCGAAAAAGATGAACATTTTACTAGTTGCTTAAATTCAGCTCTGAAAAGACAGAGTATAGTCATATATTGCGTTTTACTTCTGACTTCATCAAACCCGGTTGTTTTTTTTTGTGTTATTTTAGTATTCTCGCTTTACGAAGTTACCCACCAGCTGAATAAAGGAATATTTTCATTTACAATATTATTTTATTTTGTTAGCAACATTTTAAATCAAAGTTTCAGACCATTTCTAGTTAAAATGTATTTTAACCGGGTTTACCTGTGCAGAAATTCGGTCTTCAATTTCGAGCGATTATACTGCCATGTTATTTCAACGATGGCAGTTTTGTCTTTTCCGATTCATAATTTGAAAACTTATCTACAAATCCATTTCAAATTTGTATATTTTATCTCTTAAAATAAATGAATTTATAAACGATCTTCATTTCTTTAATAGATGTCAAGTCCTAAGAATTAAGATATTTTTTTTTCCGTTCAAATGTTATGGTCCTTGATTGGTTAACATTATGCTTTATATCATTGCCGAGTGTTTATTTGAGAATAAACTCATCATAGGTAACAGGTTAAAACTTTGTAGGACAGACGCGCGTGTCGTCTACAAAAGACTCAACAGTGACGCTCGAATAAAAAAAAGTTAAAAAGTCCAAGTAAAGTATAAAGTTGAAGAGCACAGAGGACCGAAAGTTGTTCCGAAAGGTTTTGCCAAATCCATTCAACAAATCTATTTAGAATTATAGTTCCTTGATTCTTGGGAAAAAAATAAAGTCAAGTTCATTTTTGACAATTTTAACTTAAACTTCCTTAATTGCTTTGTCAATAAATGTAAGTAAGTAAAATCCGGTTCGTTGTTAATACAAAGTCTATTATTTATTCAAATTCGTCTATAATATATATAACTTCTACGGAATACCAAGCTATAAATAGCCTTTAATTTGATCTAATTATTTCAAAACCATTATCATATTGCTAACAACTGTGACACAATAGATTCCGAGATATGATTTCCTTAAAGAGAGCGATTGAAAATTCTGGTTTTTTATGTCCGTTTTAAAATTCCCCGTCGACTAAATCCAATCTAGTGCATATTAAAATGTTTCTTTTCTTATATGATTTATATATTATTTTAATATGTAATTCCGAGGTGGTAATTTATTCTTTCGCAATGATAAATTTAAACGTCTTTGTATATCGTATGAAGGTACGTTTATTCATTGTTGTGACAGACTTTATTTGTTTTAAATTGTTTGGGGGGGTCTGTAGTATACTTGACAGAAGTAGTATTTTCTATAAAAATATAAAGTAGGGAAACCGTTATTTGCAAATTTTTCCAATCAGTTGTTTTAGGTTTTCCCTGTCCGGGTTTTGTTAAGTCCTTTTCGGTTATATTAGTTCTTCAAAGTGTTTTTAGGTTTTGTTTTATTTCTTGTACCGTGTGGCCTCGAGCATCCCTAAAGAAACATTAATTGTCGAAATGCGCATCTGGTGAAATAAGATTTGTTCCGTGATGTTAATTGTCTATCATTGGTAAACGGTAAAGACGTAATAATTTTAGTTACACAGTCCACAAGTGACCTAATATGGTATCTACAGGGTCAGTAGTAAGCCAAAATAGAGCCCCCAATGGAAATTACTGACCCTGTATATATCGTATTAGGTCACTATGTATCGAATTTAACTTACCGGCTATCTAATATGGGTAAATAAGACGTATTTGTTAACCTTGATATCACAATTTTAAAACCACATTAAACAGATAATTCAATTATCAACGGTGAAAAAATCAGCGTCTCTATATTTTTCGACGTCTAAAAGCATGAAAATATTATAATTATGTCTGTTAAGAATGTATGTTACTTTGAGAACAACACCCTTTTTTTTAAAGGAACGTACTTCTACTAGTAACCGTTTATTGATTTTGTAAAGGGACGTAACATTACTTCTAACCTTGTATATATTCTAATAAAACACGCCCACTGACCAACTATTAAATCTACACGGTCTCCACGTGTTGGCTGTTAACCAATAATATTCCTAGAAGTGTATATGAAGTCAGATAATTTCTGATAACCACAGATCTTTTGAAATATAATTTAAAAACACTATGACATATGATTATTACAAAAACAAAACACAATGACCTATCAATATAACGAAAACGCAATGACATATGATAATATAAAAACGCATTGACATATTTGTATATACAGTGACATATAATTATAACAAAACACAATTAATTATGATTATAACAAAAGCGTAGTTACATATAACAATAACGAAACCCTTATGACATATAGATTATAACAAAACAGAATAATTTATAATTGAGTCCGAGTAATCAAATAAGTATATAGTAAACACATGTTTTCTTTTATTTGCATTTTGATAGGTTGTTCAGAAATTGTTGTTTGTATCAAATTTCTGTTGGGGCATCGGTGGCCGAGTGGTCTAAGTAGTCCAACTACTGTATCACTAGCCAGTCAACACTGAGGTTGTGAGTTCCAATCCCGCACGGGGCAGGTGCACTCGACTCCAATCTTAATTGACTAGGATTGTCAGTTTTCCTACCGAAGGTCGGTGGTTCTCTCCGGGCACTCCGGCTTCCTCCACCAATAAAAACTGACCGCCACGAAATAGCACAATAGTGTTGAAAGTGGCGTTAAACACCAATCAATCAATCAAACAAATTTCTGTTAAACATAATAAACTATAAATTTTAGTCTATTTTTACTATTCAATCTTAAAAATAAAAATGTAAGTAATATTCTTATAACATTAAAGTAAATGATTTGTACAAGAATGAAATATTCACAAGTTTTGAATTTAACATGATTTATGTGTCAAGTGTGCACAAAACATTGACTTACATTAAAAAAAATATTAAACGAAACGCGCGTCTGGCGCACCGAATTATAAGTCTGGTATCTTTAATGAATATTTACACTCATCGCACTTAAATGAAGCGACAAACTACTGTATTAGTAATTAGAAACATTCGTACTGGTATGAAACATGTACAAATCTCAACAAAAAAGAATGATAAACATATTGACTATCAACTTCTTGAAAAGAGAACGTCAAAACGTCACTCATGTTCTGAAAGATCGACTGATAACGTTGTTGTTTGAACTATTTACAATTTTTTAGATATTTTTTGTATTTTCGAAATTAAATCATTATAAAAACTGAAGTGAAAAAGAGACATTTAGGTAATACAACTAGATTCTAAGAAATTATATGCTATGACCGTTATGACTAGAATATTATATTGTTTTGATGAGTGCTTAGTTCTACTGTTGTTTAAGACCTTTTTTGAAGGTCAGCAGAAACAGACATCCAAATTAATCTAGACAATTTCTTAAAAGTAGTTAACAAAGGTAATGTTATTTGAAAATAAGAAGGTATGAAACAAATCATGTCTCATCCAAATTGATAAATAGTATATTCCTAAAAGTACAATACTGTTACACTGGAAACTAAAGCTTTAGCAATATCATGCTGAAAATTATAAACAGACTAGTATCAGAGACTACTGAAAGGTAAGCATAACTATCCCGATTACTTTAAACTATCATATTTCCGTGTGGTCAGGTCCAATAATTTGTAAAATACGGACCTAAATTCAAGGGAAACATGACAAATCAGTTTGTACCTTCCCAAACATAAGACCCAATTCGAGGAAGATTCAAATGGCTTCCCACCACATATAGATACTTTACTTGTAAGTATGATGGGGAAGTAAAACAGATATCTGTGAAGATGAGCCTAATGACAGTTGACACATTGAATCGTGAAGTGACCTTTTGTTAAAGAAATATTTTACCCTATACACAAAATGTTGACATTTTCCATGATATGTTCATTTTCTCGTCGTTAATAAGGGCATATTGCAATGACTAACTTTATTAACTGGCAAATGAGTTACATGTCCGACAGGGTCTATGGTAAGATCGCTATTCCCTAGTAGATGCTTTAATCCCCTCTCAAATCATCTATAATTCTATTACAGTGTACTTTTATTTTATTTTCATCCTTCAGTTTATTTCAATGTAAATAGAATAAATCGTACAATATAATTATTCAAAACGACAGGTCGCTATTGGCACAAGATAACAAAAAAAAAAAAAAATATGCTTAACCCCAAAAACATCACAAATCAATCAGAGACTAACGACTAAACAGGTAAAGATTTCTGACATGGAACAGGGACATGGACAATTGGGGTTGAGAACTCTCCCTATTTCAACATGTTCAATGGATGATATAATTGTTTGTTTTCTTTGAGAGGTTCAATTAAAAGAATAATAAATAAGTACATTATTATCTTTTTACATTTCAAGTAAAAACACTATTTACTTTCAATTTGATGACTCCTTGTTACATCTAATTATCTAACATTTTGGTAAGAATATACTTAGATATTCTTCCGAGTAATGGAAATTAACAAAATATGGCCAACTAAGACAAATATTGTTTCACAAAAAAAATATGTAGGTTATGCTCCTCGACAGTAGGAAGATAATAATGTGCATTGACGACAATCAAACACTAAATAATTTGACCAATTTAAGGAATATTAACAACATGATGAAATACAAAAGTTTATTATATACAATATCCGTGTACGTTAATATCAATTTAAATAGTACGAGGTGTCGTGTTTCCTATATCAGTCTTGTTGTATTCGATGATTGTAGTATGTTGCCATTGACATCAGCAGTGTGGAAAATACATATTAAGAATATTCAAATTCACGTATTAAGTAAACTCCCCATCCATTCTTTGACATTAGGAATAACCGTTTTTTTTTGGCACTTGTTTACTATATAAATCCTTGAAATTACACACATTACTATTACTAGTATATAATATCGGACATTAGCCAAATATTGTAAGTAAAACATAAGTGAATTGATATGGTACAATTGCCATCATATACTTATCATCGCAATATTTTTTTTAAAATAAATAAAAACATATTGAAACAAATCACGATTTAAATGATAATGAATATTTCTGAATGTTTTTTCGCTCTTGAATTAAGAAAGTTTTAAGAAACCTTGATTACAGATTCCTCTGGCAAAGTTGACCTTAGGTCCCTTTAAGTCATAAAAGTTTTCACGTGTCTTAGTATTTATACATCCTTGGCTTTGAAATATTTGGCTCTGATAGTTGCTGATAAAGATAAATTCAGAAAACCGTTTGGATGCATAGAAATTATAAAGTGTTATCTCCATTGTTTATAAAAACATATTCATAATAACGCAACATTAAATATATTTTTTTCATAATTTGTTATTGGCTTTGAACTAGCTGTCAGTAACTGCGAGTACTCTCAGATGTGTACTTAGTGTCTTTTTGTTGTTGTGTGGATGTATTAATACCCTGCCACGTCCAGTTCGTGTTTTTAGATGTTTTTCTGCTTTGTATCGATATGATGAGTTAAGCCCTTTTCAACATATTTTTATAGTTTTTTCTTATGTTATACTGTTACACCACTGTCCCCGGCTAGGCCAAGGTTTAGCGACAGCAACTTAATTTAACCCTACCACATTCTGTATGTGTCTGTTCCAAGTCAGGAACCTGTAATTCAGAGGTTCTCGTGTGTTGCTGTATATCATATTTGTTTTTCGTTCATTGTTTTATACATAAATCAAGCCGTTGGTTTTTTTTTTGTTTGAATTGTTTTACATTTGGCATTTCGGGGCCTTTTATAGCTGACTATGCGGTATGGTTTTGCTCATTGTTGAAGACCGTACGGCTTCCTATGATTTTTAACTTCTATGTTAAAAGTTTTGCCCAAAAATATTTGTTTGTATTGTCAAATAAATTTTTGGAAAATTTGCCTTATTTTTTCTAGGGGGGAATTTAGCCTTAATTTTATTTTTATGTTGGGATTTTGCATTTTTGTTGTTTACAATTCGGCAAACGTTTTTTTATTTTATCAGAATTTTTGCAAAATTTTAATCTATCTTTAATTCGACAAAAAAATACTTTTAGTGTTTTGCTGTAAAAATCAATATTTGTCAGAAAAATCACTTGTAGGTGAATCCGTTCCTGCTTAATCGCTATAAGAACAAGTTATAAATCATTGATTTGCATATGTGAATAGCTTCTGAAACTAAAAAGACAATAATTGACCGCATGAGAAATGTTTGGAGTGAATTCTTGTTCCATGTACCGCAGATGATGAAATTTAAAATTAACGAAAAAATTAATTTGCTACAATGTTAATCACATATCACTAGTTTCATTAACATAAGAAATTTCTTTAATTAACTATATAAATTTCCTCAGATCTTGAATATTCCGAAAAAAAAAGATCTTGAACATTTCATTAAGAAAATAAACTAAATTATCCACATATAAAAGTCAGAAAAAGTTATATGATTGCTAACAACCCATCAAAGACAAAATAACGTGGATTTAAGTAACTGTATGTAAGTGTTATGCCTTCAACAATGAGAAGAGTCCATACTGTATAGTAAGCAACAAATTGACCCGACATGACAAAATGTAAAAAAATAAATAAATTGGAAAACCAACAGCCTGCAATCATTTAGTTAATCTAATATTTCAACTACAATACGCGAATGATATAATATGATAATTTCAATATAAAAATAAGGAGATGTGGAATGATTGCCATTGAGACAAATATCCACCAAAGTTCAAATGAAGTGGATGTAAGCAATTATATGCAACCATACGGCCTTCAACAATGAGAAAAACCCATACTGTATGGTATGCTCAACCATAAATACAACTTGTCTTACAAACTGACTTTCCATAATGGATAGAACGAACGTTTTAATTTAGAAATCTGGGTCACAAATATTTACACTACAATAACTAACTAATTACTATGCAATATAAAACACAGTGAACATAGAAAATGGTAATACATGTGACAACGCATTATTTTTTTTGGCTTTTCATATACCTTCAGATACTAAAGTTCTTATTTACCAATTTTACTGTTGATTCATTGTACTTATTTGTAGGCGAAAAACATGGGAAACTGTTTGGGTTCTTCTACACAAGTGGGTTCTCTACAACAAGTGGGTTCTCCATCTCAAATACCTCCTCCTCCAAATTATGATCTAAAAGAAATATATGAGAACTTGACAACTATTTTTCTTGAAAGCTATGATTTAGTTAATAATCTTCAGCAGACTTTTGTAAGTACAAATATATATTATTGATTTACAGCTTTTTGATTTTAGTATGTTTCAATGACTTTTAATTCTAAATTGTATTTTTTTATGGATGATGAATACATTTTTCATTAGCGATTTGGACTGGACTTGCGGAATTGCCGGTATTAGAACGGACCTTCAAAATAGATATGCGTGAGCACACAATACGTCCACATTGTATTATAAGTAAGAAGTAAAAGGGTTTTGGTATATGCATCATTGTTCATAAGACGAATAAACACTGATAAGTCATAGAGCGAACAAACTCAGGGTTAAAAGAAGAAAAACGACGAAATGACAAACACCAATTTAAAAGCACTACATATAACACTAAAGACTGAGCAATTGGAACCTCACTAAAAAAATTTAAAAACCGGGTTCCATATCGATGCAACCATGAAACTTACATCAACTAAAAGTTTGCATTTTCCTAGGTAACTTGATGGAAAGAGTTCAAAAGGACTGCGAATGAAGATTTATTGTTTTGTTCTGTTTTTATACACCCCTTTTCGGGACGTATTATGGTATACCGTCGTCCGTCCGTCGTCAACATGTCGGACAATTACTCAAAAACGCTTAATCCAATTTGCATGAAACTTTGGTGAATTGTTTATATCTATTGACGTGTTGACGTGAGCTCCATTTCGATTTTTATAAATATTAGATTTTGCGTTTCCGAGTTATAGGGTTTTATTCATTAAAAAAGGGGGATTTTTCAGTTTTCGGACAATAACTCAAAAACACTTTTACCAATTTGCAAGAAACGTTGGTGAATTGTTTATTTCTATTGATGTGAGCTCCCTTTCGATTTTTATGAATTTTAGATTTTAAGTTTCCGAGTTATGTTTTTTTTCTCATTAAAATGGGGCATTTTCCAGTTTTCGGACAATGACTCAAAAATGCTTTCAGCAGTTTTAATGAAACTTTGGTGAATTGTTTAGATCTATTGATATAAGCTCCTTTTAAAATTTTTATAAATTTTAGATTTTAGGCTTCCGAGTTATGGGATTTTATTCATAAAAAAGGGGTAATTTTCCAGTTTGCGGACAATAACTCAAAAGTGCTTTGAGCAGTTTTCATGAAACTTTGGTGACGGGTTTATATCTATTAAAACAACCTCCCTTTAGTTCTTTTTTTTATAAATTTCTGATATGACGTTTAGGAGTTATTGAACTTTATTCTTTGAAAAAGCGACGGGCGTATCATGCGTTCATGGGGCAGCTGTTTGTTGCCTATGCTATGGTATAATTGCTAATATGAACAAATGCGCCTCTTTTAATAGTATTAAACAATGTTCCTATCGGACAATCACAATTAATCCAAGAGTCATTTGAAAACAGTCATAAATGACCGACTTATAATGGTTTACTTTTATAAATTTTGACTTGGATGGAGAGTTGTCTCATTGGCACTCATACCACATCTTCTTATATCTATATAAAGGCATTATATAAACTTAAGTTTGTGACTGAATAGTATGCTACTAAATGTCATTTTATTAATGTGGTAAACAAGAGAAGATACACATTATTTTGTTTTCTATTTATCTTCTCTGTTTTAAAAATCTTGACGAATAAAACCACGTCAACTATATGTCACCGTACGGCGTTAAACAAAAAGCAAAACCCATACCGCATAGTCGACCATACGATATACTGCGAATTCATTCAGATTATCCATTTTTCATGTTCACATTGCAAAATTTTAGTGACAATATCGCAAACAAATTTTGCAATGAAAAAAATGTTCGACGATAATGCAGTGACAGACAAGTACACATAATTCACATTGCTATAGTTCGTTTTTGTCGTTCTGAAAGTTTTCAACTCGTCCAAATCAGAAGTTATTTCACAATGTTCGGATGACAAAGCCATAAAAACAAAGTCGCCAAGTGGACATAGTCATACAATTAATTTTAATAGACGGAATTTTGGGCAGGTGAAAGTCAAATTTACGAATTTAAAGTAGAATTAAAGTCAAGAATGCATTGATTTGGACTGCTTCGTTATTGCGTATTGTATCTCAAGGAGGTGTTTCTACAACAATCAGTCAAGAAAAGGAATCGTTGTCACATACCTGTCCAATGAAAGTGACATCGTTATAAGATAATATTACCACTATTGGACATTAAGTACACATATTGTTGGTTCATATCAAGATCCTAATATCCTTAAAGCTATTGAACAAAGTTAAATTGAAGTCATCCCCTCGAAAGTGTTGCGGGAGCCAACATCAGATGGGTGACCGTTGTTGAACATTGGAGTTGGGAGTAGTGCTGCTGAGTCGTTATTTCTATTTTGAAAAAAAAACACCGAATTTAATCTTACCATGAGCAACAGGACGAGTGCCAAATATGGAACAGGATCTACCCATTCTTCTGAGCACCTGATATCAAACCCGGTTTTAGATCGGGCTGCAGGTGGACAGTAAAGTCTTTAATGTAGTGTTTTTCTTTCGTCGTTTTTCGGATTTTGCATTGATAATGACAGTCTCTCATAATCAACATAAAAGTTCCGATTATCCCTTTGGTTTCTCTCGCGTCTTTTGTATCACGTATGTGATTGATAGAACTTTTTAAAAAAAACATTTTTTTACATTTTCTTTTGTTGACACTCTTTGTATTGAATTTGTTATCTCTTTTACCCACACGGAAATAAGGGTGGTGCTGATAATGGGCAGCCGGATATTTACATCTTTCGCAGTAACTGATTTCTCAAATTTTTAGTTTTGATAATTTCAAGAGTTTTCTTTCAGCATAATTATTTCTTTAGTTATTCAGAAACCTTTCTTTTGCATTTGATTTACCTTATATTACAGAAATTTGTTTGTCATTGAGCATAATTGTTTACATAAATTGAGATTCACAAGCACAATATCATAGTTATAATGTGTATTTATCAGGCAGCGAAAGAGATGCAAAATTCAACGGCTATTGGAGTTGTTAAAAAAAGAGTTACAAAATATTCAATGATGACAAAACTGTCAAATGAAGAGGCAGAGCAAATAGCCGAGGATACAAACAAAGTACTAGTAAGTAAACATGTAAACGACCCTTTCTAAATTTTCAGGAGATTATTTGTACCGCGATAGATTTACTGAACCTAAAACAGACCAATCTGAATAGTTGCAACCATACAGGCAAAATCTCAAAAAATATATTTCAATTAATATTGAAAAATAAAATATTTTGTAAATTTACAACTTAAATTGTGAAATATCCTTCTGTTCGATTGGCTTCTATTTGTTAGTATATTCCTAAGTTTTCGGTTCAATGTATTGAACACTGTTGGCCTGATTTCTTTTTAAGCTACCTCTTTTGACCATACTAATTTGTTGTCCTTCTATAACTTGACGAATCCTTTTACTTTTTATAACTTTCCTTTCTTTTATATTTTATATAAAAATCATCTTCAATCTAAAAGAATAGAATTGTTCGGTTCTCAGAATTCAAATGTATGTACTTGTGGAGTCTTGTGGAGAGTTGTCTCATTGGGAATCATACCGCATTTCTGTTTATATTAATATAAATTATTGAGGTCTTCATAATTGTTCACCTCGCATCAGTAAGAAGAATGATACTAAATTTTTTTGAATTATATTTACATGCGTTAAATAAAAAGTTCTTATATAAAAAGTACAGCATATGTTACTTATAATGAATAGATGAATTCAAGTTATTCTAATTTACATCGTCCTGAATATGCATGAAATATTTGCCACTGGACGTTAAGCAACCAATAATCAATCAATCAATCTAATTTGCAGGAAAGATATTGGTTCAAACGATCTAAAAAGATCATCTCAAGTGTAATAAACAGACTTAAAGACGTCATTGTCAGTACAGATCAACAACCGACTTTATCTACATTAATTAGCAAATTAGAAACAGATTGTCTACAGTGGCTTGAAACTGCAATTAATCAACTAAGTAAAGACATACTTGAGGCGAAAAGTACAGATGAAGGTGAAAATGGTAGAAATGAATCAGTTGATGGTTTAGAAACTGGCCAAACAATTGAGGGTCCTTATGATGACAAAACAGAGGTTTTTAGGTTGCTTTTCACATGTACTTTGATATTGGAAACAGAACGCGACAACTATTCTGAAATATGTTTATATGTTTAGAGGCTACTATATAAGAAAAGTAAAGAATGACAGATGTGTAAATAGAAATGAAAGAATTAATCAAAAGGAAAGTATATTATATTCATATCCATGTACCTACTGAAATAAATTAAAGAATACGTATGCAAGTAACAGCATACTAAAGACTCAAAGACCCAAAACACCACAAGAAGGAAGTTGTTCAAATGTGAAATGTGTTAACAAGCTATAACATATGAGACAAAACTGAATTTGATAGGAGTTTGAAAAAGCGTTTTTTTATTTCATCATAACATTATTTGAGGCTTTCACTGAAAAAGAAATAATGTATATAACATTTTGATGTATCTAATTACTGTTATGAGGCAATAAATTACTTTAAATAATTAACCTAATGTATCTGATTGTTGCCATAAATGCATGTGGTGTTTATTCATATTTTGATGTAAAGATTTTGCATTTATTTCTCTCTTAGATATAAAAGTATTGCTTTAAATAAAAATAAAATTCCCTGTGTGCATTTACTTTATTATCCTTTTCCCAATTGTGACATTTTGACTGTGTGCGGATTGGCATTGCGGGTGATGAATGCATAGCATGATATGCTTACCCTAACAGCGCAACCGGTGTCGCTCCTTTTGCAAAACTCTCAGTCTTTGTTTGTTACCTTGATTTGTATATTCTTACATCGGTACTGTTACCTGAAATTTTGATATCAAAATTCATATCACATAACGTACATAACTCATGAAAAACAGTAGTGCAAACATATTTTTCTCGTGGATTAAGCTTCTTGTATATTTTAAATGCTTTCTTCTATATCAAATCTAAAATTTGGAATAAACTATAATAAATATTTCCAAATATATTTCATGGATTTAATACAAAACAAGGAGATGTGGTATGATTGCCAAAAAAAGCATCTATCCATCAGAGACCACATGACGTAGGTGTTAGCAACAATAGGTCACCTTACGGCCTTTAACAATGAGCAAAAGCTCTAATGCAATGACAAAATATTTGAAAATCCTAAATTTAGTATAAACGTTGAAGAGCTGATGACATTTTCAAATATATAATTAGCATAACAATTTATATATACCTATATGCAGTTATTCCTTGTCAGACTGATAGCCATTTCTTTTGATAAAAATAGAAAGTTCGCAATTGGAAGCTCAGATCATCTCTTTTATTATCAACCGACCCTTGTTTTTAAGATAGGACATGTAGGAGTCAGACTTAATTGTATCTATTAACGTATATTTATGTTCAACATAGTCACCACACTTTGAATTATTTAATATTTAGTGAGAGGACATCATCTATACAGCGGACAGTGGCGTTGATGAATAATGCTAGCTTCTTTCTGTATTTCATAAAAAAAACTCTTGTATGAAGTCTGTCTCATATGAGTAAAGGATCAAGTCAGAAAGAAGCACAGCTATTTCCTATGGGAATGTCGATTGTTTCTTGAAAAATTTGTCATTCAAATGTAACAAATACGCTGGTAATCAAGAAATCAAGCATCGTGATAATGTCAGAGAATTCTGAATCAGAGTGTTTTTACAAAGTATGATGTATTCCTCCGTAAAAGATATTTTTTGTCAACGTTGGCAATTCTTTGTCATGATTCAAAGTTGGACCAATTCATTCAATCGTCTGGTAAGTTTGGAATGAGAAAAACTTAAGTAAAGAGTAAAAAAGTCAAATATTTTTATACTATTGCAAGAGGGAAGAGACTTAGATTGTATTCATTCTTACAGATCTTTGAAATATTTTAGTATCCACATCTGATTCACATCGCCCCTACAGTAGGAAGTTTTACAATAACTCTGAAGCCCTGTTTTTTTATACACCGTCAACATTCGGTTGTTTCTTGCTTCCGGGTCTCTAAATGCAAACACAGAAACTGGTTTAATGTAACTGGAAAGCGATAACTGACGATTTATCTAGATGAGTGAAATTTATTTCATCTTAAAACTTCGCCGTTTGGCGAAAGAATTAATCCTGGATAAGCGGAAATGAGATAGTGTCCATCTTAAAACCTATGAAATGTCTCTTAATATAAAAATAAGAAGATGTGGTATGATTGTCATTGAGACCACTCTCCACCAGAGACCATATGCCGTTAGCAACTATAGGTCAACGTTCGTCTTCAAACAATGAACAAAACTCATACCGCAAAGTAAGCTATAAAAGGTTCATAAATGACAAATATAAAACAATCAAAACGAGAAAAACTAACGGCTTGATTAATGTACAAATCAATAAAGAAAAAAACAAATAATTTATCATGATATAAGGATTGCTAGGTTAAGTTTAAAGTAATGTTGTTAAAATTTGTGATGTCATTAATAGAACACTCAAATTAGACTGTTCCGGTTTAACAAAACAGATGCTTTTGGTTTAATTTCTGAAAGAGAGGCGAAGGATACCAAAGGGACATTCAAACTCATAAGTCGAAAATAAAACTGACAACGCCATGGCTAAAATAGAAAAAGACAAACAGACAAACAACAGTACACAAAACACAATATAGAACACTAGCAAAACTGGGGGTGATCTCAGGTGCCCCTGAATGGTAAGCCGATCCTGCTCCATATGTGGCACCTGTCGTGTTGCTCATGAAATTACAAACCCGATGATATGTCTAATTCGGTAGGTCACATTAGGTACTAGTAGAGGGGACGAGATAGAAGTTACGACAATTGGAACATATCCATCGTCATCTGTGAAACAGATATTCCATAACAGTCAACCAACTCGTGATGGCGTCCGTAAAATTTTCAAAGGGATGACTTCAAATTCACCACTTGGAATTTTTGGTTTAATAGTTTCCTTGTGAGCAGCAACCCTCTATCAAGGAAATCATGATAGGAAATACAAGCCCTAAAATTTAGTATCAACTGGAATGTTGCTACATAGAAATGGAAAGTTCACAATTGGGAAGCTGAAATCATCCCTTTTGTCGTAAAGTTTTGTTTTCAACCGACCCTCATTGTCAATTTCTAGATGAAAGTCAATATATGAGGCAAACTTAACTGTATCTGTTGTATCCTTTATCTCAAGTTCGATGGGATAGATGCGTTCAATAGAGTCACCAAATTTTGAATTATTTAATGAGAGAACATCATCTATATAGATCGGTGACTGATCGATGGCGGCTGACTGATCGCTAAAATAGTAACGCCTAAGGTTCCAAGTACTGTATTTTTTTAATTTTCAAAATGAAATAATTATAAAATTTAACTGAAAAAGAATATTTAGGTAATACAACCAGATTCTAAGAAATAATACTTTATAAACGTTCTGACTACAATATTATATTTTTTCCATGAGTACTTTGTTCTAAATGCATGAAATGCAGATTTTCAATTGTTGTTTTAGAGCATTTTTGGAATGTCAACAGAAACAAATTTAAAAAAGAATATTTCTTATTAGTAGTTAACAGAATGTTATGTTATTTGAAAATAAGAAGGTATGAAATAAATCAAGACTTATCCATCAAAATTGATAAATAGTGTATTCATAAAACGAAAAAACTGTTACACTTGAAACTACAGTGCCTAACAAGATTTAGTGAGGTAGACGAAATTGGCCTTAAAACGATCGTGTTGAATTTTGATATCCGAAAATAGGCAGATCGGACATATTTTAACTTTATTTACTGACTACTTTTGTTTGGGATTAATTGTAATTATAACATTATAATGAGAATGAAAAATGTTTTTTTTTTTTTCAGATAAATAATAATTTTACCTGGCGTAGCCGTGCGTAAAATGTATTTCGGCATTTCTCTTCGAAAAATGACTTGTTTAATGGAATAAAACGTGTGAATTGTAAACCTTTTTTTCCCTCCGGAATAGGTTGTTAAAAATGATTTATCTATTCTATATATGGAAAATTTTGTGAAAATATAAGAAGTGGCAATTCTTACCTTTCATACCTTTAGTTTAATTGATAAAACATAATATGGACTCGTCCAGTGTCCACTTTGAAGGTCATTTAAGTTACTGTACACATTCATGCATGTTCAGATTTAATCAATATACGTGTATGAAAAAAATAAACAGTTTGAAGGTAAACTAATAATAACTTAATCCAATCAAACAAATTACGTAAGATTCAATAACAATGACCGGTCCACATCATAATAAGTGATAGGGGTAAATTTGGTAGTGAGAAAATGACAGATATTTTAATTTCATTTTTTTGCAATACTGAATAAAAATTTGTCAACAGAATGTTTTGCTATAATTTCAAAAACATGTCGTTCTGTATTGGTACAGTTTTCGGATCTTTTATTTGCGTATTTAGGGCAATAGAAAGTTTGGGCTTCAAAAGTCTACATAATAATTGACTTTATACAGAAAATTCGCCTTTTTAAAACATTTAATGTTTCACAAATGATACATGGATACAAAGTAAAATCATTTCTCAAAACACTGCAAAAACATCATATAGCGGTATTGTCATTAAGTGCGTTGAAATGAACCGTGGTATAGCAAACATCGAATTCCCTAAGAAAATGTTATCACACACTATAAAGCTTTGGAAATATTATGCAGAAATACATTAACAGACTAGTTTCAGAGACTACCGAAGAGTAAGCATATCCCCATTACTTTAAACTATCATATTTCCATGTGGTCAGGTCAATAATTTGTACAACACGGTCTTAAATTCGAGGGAAAATACGAAACATTGGTTTGTACCGTCTAAAAATTAGACCCTAATTGAGGGAGATTCAAATGGCTTTCAACCATATATAGATACAAATTTACTGGTCAGTATATAGAGATGAAACAGATTCCCGTGTAGATGAGCCTTATGACAGTTGAAGCATTGGGTCGTGAAGGGACCTGGAAGTGACCTTTTGTAAACGAAATATCTTATCCTACGGTAAATGTTTCAATATTGAACACTATTGGCCTGATTTCTTTTTAAGCTACCTTCTTTTGACCATACTAATTTGTTGTCTTTCTATAACTTGACGAATCCTTCTACCTTCTTATAACTTTCCTTTCTTTTATATTTTATATAAAAATCATCTTCAATCTAAAAGAATAGAATTGTTCGGTTCTCAGAATTCAAATGTATGTACTTGTGGAGTCTTGTGGAGAGTTGTCTCATTGGGAATCATACCGCATCTTCTGTTTTATATTAATATAAATTATTGAGGTCTTCATATTTTTTCACCTCGCATCAGTAAGAAGAATGATACTAAATTTTTTTGAATTATATTTACATGCGTTAAATGAAAAGTTCTTATATAAAAAGTACAGCATATGTTACTTGTAATGAATAGATGAATTCAAGTTATTCTAATTTATATCGTCCTGAATATGCATGAAATATTTGCCACTGGACGTTAAGCAACCAACAATCAATCAATCTAATTTACAGGAAGGATATTTGTTCAAACGATCTAAAAAGATCATCTCAAGTGTAATAAACAGACTTAAAGACGTCATTGTCAGTACAGATCAACAACAGACTTTATCTACATTAATTAGCAAATTAGAAACAGATTGTCTACAGTGGCTTGAAACTGCAATTAATCAACTAAGTAAAGACATACTTGAGACGAAAAGTACAGATGAAGGTGAAAATGGTAGAAATGAATCAATTTATGGTTTAGAAACTGGCCAAACAATTGAGGGTCCTTATGATGACAAAACAGAGGTTTTTAGGTTGCTTTTCACATGTACTTTGATATTGTGAACAGAACGCGACAACTATTCTGAAATATGTTTATATGTTTAGAGGCTACTATATAAGCAAAGTAAAGAATGACAGATGTGTAAATAGAAATGAAAGAATTTATCATAAGGAAAGTATATATTATTCATATCCATGTACCTACTGAAATAAATTAAAGAATACGTATGCAAGTAACAGCATACCAAAGACTCAAAGACCCAAAACACCACAAGAAGGAAGTTGTTCAAATGTGAAATGTGTTTACAAGCTATAACATATGAGACAAAACTGAATTTGATAGGAGTTTGAAAAAGCGTTTCTTTTTTCATCATAACATTATTTGAGGATTTCACTAAAAAAGAAATAATGTATATAACATTTTGATGTATCTAATTACTGTTATGAGGCAATAAATTACTTTAAATAATTAACCTAATGTATCTGATTGTTGCCATAAATGAATGTGGTGTTTATTCATATTTTCATGTAAAGATTTTGCTTTTTTCTCTCTTAGATATAAAAGTATTGCTTTAAATAAAAAAAAATCCCTGTGTGTATTAACTGTAATATCCTTTTCCCGATTGTGACATTTGACTGTGTGCGGATTGGCATTGCGGGTGATGAATGCATAGCATCATACGCTTACCCTTACAGCGCAACCGGTGTCGCTCCTTTTTGCAAAATTCTCAGTCTTTGTTTGTTACCTTGATTTGTATATTCTTACATCGGTACTGTTACCTGAAATTTTGATATCAAAACTCATATCCCGTAACGTACATAACTCATGAAAAACAGTAGTGCAAACATATTTTACTCGTGGATGAAGCTTCTTGTATATTTTAAATGCTTTCTTCTATATCAAATCTAAAATTCGGAATAAACTATAATAAATATTTCCAAATATATTTCATGGATTTAATACAAAATAAGGAGATGTGGTATGATTGCCAAAAAAAGCAACTATCCACCAGAGACCACATGACGTAGGTGTTAGCAACAATAGGTCACCTTACGGCCTTTAACAATGAGCAAAAGCTCTACTGCAAAGAGAAAATATTTGAAAATCCTAAATTTAGTATAAACGTTGAAGAGTTGATGACATATTCAAATATGTAATTAGCATAACAATTTATATATACCTATATGCAGTTATTCCTTGTCAGACTGATAGCCATTTCTTTTGATAAAAATAGAAAGTTCGCAATTGGAAGCTCAGATCATCTCTTTCATTATCAACCGACCCTTGTTTTTAAGATAGGACATGTAGGAGTCAGACTTAATTGTATCTATTAACGTATATTATGTTCAACATAGTCACCACACTTTGAATTATTTAATATTTAGTGAGAGGACATCATCTATACAGCGAACAGTGGCGTTGATGAATAATGCTAGCTTCTTTCTGTATTTCATAAAAAAAACTCTTGTATGAAGTCTGCCTCATATGAGTAAAGGATCAAGTCAGAGAGAAGCACAGCTATTTCCTATGGGAATGTCGATTGTTTCTTGAAACATTTGTCATCCAAATGTAACAAATACGCTGGCAATCAAGAAATCTAGCATCGTGATAATGTCAGAGAATTCTGAATCAGAATGTTTTTACAAAGTATGATGTATTCCTCCGTAAAAGATATTTTTGTCAACGTTGGCAACGTTGGCAATTCTTTGTCATGATTCAAAGTGGCCAATTCATTTAATCTTCTGGTAAGTTTGGAATGAGCAAAACTTAATTAAAGAGTAAAAAAGTCAAATATTTTTATACTATTGCAAGAGGGAAGAGACTTAGTTTTATTCTTTCTTACAGATCTTTGAAATATTTTAGTATCCACATCTGATTCACATCGCCCCTACAGTAGGAAGTTTTAAAATAACTCTGAAGCCGTTGGGCGAAAGAATTAATCCTGGATAATCGGAAATGAGATAGTGTCCATCTTAAAACCTATGAAATGTCTCTTAATAT